>NW_027069472.1:1277069-1348353 GCF_002906115.3 Quercus suber
TTTTGAAATAACCATCTCAAGATTATTGTCCTTGTATCAAATTTTAAGAGCCTATGTTAGCTTATGTTGTTTAATGATAATTGACCGTGGTTTTTTTAGTTCACTGTGCACAGCACTTCGAGCATGGTTGTTTGCTTCTGCTAGTGAAAGAGTTGTAGCTCGTTTGAGAAAGGACTTATTCAGTCACCTTATCAATCAGGTTAGATCCATTAGTTCTCCAACTTGTAAAACTGGAACGCTCCCTGTGAGATAAAAATACACAGAATTGCAAAAGGACATATAGAAACTTACACAATGTATATCCATTTCTAAACCACTGTACGGTTGGTCTTTTGGGTTTTATATCAATATCATCATGCTGGAAGCATATTCAAACTGTGAATAACTTCCTTAGGGTGAGAGCTGTATTAGGAACAATGGAAGTCAATAATTATCAAGTTACTATAATTATCTTATTGGTATTGCTGTGGAACTCTAAATACCATTTGGTGCGGTTGATGCTGCATGGTTCAATAGGAAATAGCATTCTTTGATGTTACCCGAACGGGGGAACTACTAAGCAGGCTATCTGAAGACACACAGATCATCAAGAATGCAGCCACTACCAATCTTTCTGAGGCACTCCGAAATCTAACAACTGCATTTATCGGCATTGGCTTCATGTTCTCATCTTCATGGAAATTAACAAGTAAGTGATTTTATTTTCTTTGAGTAATGCTCATTTAGTCTAGTGATTATTTTTCTTATTGTATGCTTCTTCCTGTTTAGTGTTGGCTTTGGCCGTAGTGCCAATCATTTCGGTTGCTGTACGAAAATTTGGGCGCTATCTTCGTGAACTTTCACATTCAACTCAAGCTGCAGCTGCTGTATCTGCCTCAATTGCAGAGGTTTGTAAGAAAATTATGAACGTTATATTGCTATTTATCAATTTTTAAATTGCTTAACGCATGGCACTGGAAACCATCCATTTTTTTTATATTTTTAGATTCCTATTACGTAAATAGTGTTTTTGGAAGAATACAAAGTGGCAAAAAGGAAGTCAGAATGGAAGTTTGAGAGTTTAGATTTAAGATTTGATGAATTGCATGGAAAAGGTAGTTTGAAGAAGAGGGAGAAGGATATTTAAAACTTGCTAAGCCTAAGGTAAGGGGAAGGAAAAGCAAAGACTTTACTTTGTTAATTGCGTCAAAGATTTATATTAAGGAAAGATATAGGAGCTACCTTTTTATTATTTTTCAATAAGTAACGAAGGATATAGGAGAATTGGGAGCAAATTTCCAATTTAACTCCATTGAGATAGAAATCATAGGTTCACAAGAAGAGTTATGATAGTTGAGGTAACAAATAATTAAAGAAGATGAAAATAGGAAAGAGGTTAACTAATAAGAAATTCTGAACTGATTTGCATGGATTCTTTGTACTTTTTGCCCTATGCAATTTGTTAATAATATTTAGTTCTATACGAGTTAAACAGGCAAGTAACTCATTATTAGGAAAGTTGTTACTCAATTTTTTTTTAATTCTAACTTGTTTGTTTTTCCTGTGCAATATTGATTTTTAGGAATCTTTTGGGGCCATTCGGACAGTCAGATCTTTTGCTCAAGAAGCTTATGCAGTCTCTAATTACTCAGAAAAAGTTGATGAGACACTGAACCTTGGTCTCAGACAAGCTGTGAGTGTCTTGATTAGTTTATCTCTCTCTCTCTCTCTCTCTCTCTCTCTCTCATTGGAAGCTGTGAGTGCATTTCCTAGTTATGAATATTTGAGAAAAATCCTAAAGCTTTTAAGGCTTGCCTTTTCTGATACAGAGAGTAGTTGGTCTATTTTTTGGAGGGCTAAATGCAGCATCAACATTATCTGTCATCGTAGTGGTGGTTTATGGAGCTTACTTGACAATAACAGGCACCATGACTGCAGGCTCTCTTACATCCTTCATTCTTTATAGCCTTACAGGTGCTTCCCTCATTGTTTATACCCTGTAAATTGAACCTGTAAGGGACAAAACGTTTTCAAATTTAGTTTTGAAGCTTGGGAAATTTAAAAAAAATTCTTAGCCTCTTAAGACTTAAGAGGCCGTTCCAGTAATCCAGTTTGATAAACAGTAACGTGAATTATGTTTCTGCTCTGCTTTGAAAAAGGTGATAATCACCCTATCTGAATATTATGGGTTATGATAAACCAATCTTCTAAGCCAAACCCTTCATGTTTTCAATATCATTGTTTTTGTTGCCTGTGACTGCCTCTTTTATTTCTTTCTTTGAAAGCTTTATAGCTACTAAAAATTTACAAAATTGTGGAATTTCTGTGTCTGCAGTTGGATCCTCAGTGTCCTCTTTATCAGGATTGTATACAACAGCAATGAAAGCAGCAGGAGCAAGCAGGAGAGTTTTTCAGCTCCTGGATCGTATCTCATCCATGCCAACAGCAGGAGATAAGTGCCCCATAGGGTCAGTTACTTTACATCCCCCCACCCCTCTCCCTGGGGGTCCCTTTCCCTCTCTTTTACACACCATAACCCTTGATTTGGGAAATAATAACTTAAAAATTACTATTAATCATCTATTTACTCTGATACATTCTTACGCTTAAAAGCAGTAGACCATTGGGCAATAAGTACACTATCTTATATTTTCATTCTCCAGTTGAGATTAAAGTTAAATTCTTATCTGTAATGTTGTGGCTTTGATGGCAGAGATCCCGATGGAGATGTGGAATTAGATGATGTCTGGTTTGCTTACCCTTCTCGCCCAAGTCATATGGTTCTCTAGGTAGTGGTTTTTCTTAATTACATTATGCTGTGAACTTGGAAATGATGAGCACTAATACTAAGAAATGTTTTCTTGCCAACGAGATGATGTCATCAATTTACCTATGTCCTTTGACCGTGTTAATGTAACATTTATTCTAAGATTCAATTTGACTCTTGTTTGTTGCCCTGAAGTCTTTCTTTGGCTTGAGTTGTGAAAGAATTTATCTTCTTTGTATGTCTTACCTACCTAAAGGGTCATTAACATTTGCACCCATGTAAGAACTTTCTTAGCATAGTATGAGTGTTTTTATGATTTTCTTCATGTATCAACACTGGAATAGTAAGCATACAAGACTTTTAACATTTTTAACCTTGTGACTTTATCTACAACCATTGTTTCAATTGCAGGGTATAACATTAAAACTGAGGCCTGGTTCAAAAGTTGCTCTTGTTGGTCCAAGTGGTGGGGGGAAAAGTAATGTTATTATCCTTATCATTTTCATTTTTTTCCCTCTTGGTGGTCTTTCAACGATTAGAGCATGTCTAAGGCTCTAAAATCATCATTTTTTCCTCTTTGTCAAATGAGTACAGCAAATTTGACTTGTGTAGAATGTTAAAATTATTTAATTTTGTATTGCAGACGACAATAGCCAACTTAATTGAGAGGTTCTATGACCCTCTCAAGGGAAAGATTTTGCTAAATGGGGTTCCNCTGATGCGGGGAAGGACTGTTCTTGTCATAGCACACCGGCTTTCAACTGTCCAAAGTGCAGACACTGTTGCAGTTATATCAGATGGTCAGATAGCCGAAAGTGGCACCCATGATGAGCTACTCAGCCAGGATGGAATTTACACTGCATTAGTGAGGCGGCAATTACAAGTCCCAAAAACTGAACTGTAGTCTAAGACTACAAAACTCAGTTAGAAGTGAGTTCATTTGTGATTGGAATTCGCATACTGGCTTCTCCTATGTAATGATTTGTCTTTGAATTCATAAATGTTCTTGTTTTCAAAGATTATGAAGACCTTTTTGTACTTAATCTTACAACATGTATAGAAACCTTGTTACTTTCCAGATTTGATATCCAGATTGCTCCAAGAGTCGTTTGGTCAAAAAATGTGATTTTCTAAACAATTAAGGAATATTGGTGGTCCTAACACATATGCTGACTCTATCAACTTGGCTTGAATACGCAGCTGATTCAAATTAGTGGATGCCGATTGGTATTGCATAATTTTAACGATCATTGTGTATGTCTATGTCATACTCTATCTAACTTATGGGTATATTCTACTTTTATTTTCTTGTGAATGAAAAAAAATTATTAATCCGAAATTTAGAAGGGCATTAAATGTATACCCTTCGGAATAATCCATTTGTGTGTGTGTGGGTATATATAAGTGATTAACTTATTATTCAAGCAAGTGTCAATTTTTTTATGATAGATTAAAGGTAATGCTATTAACACAATATTTTTCATAATAATTGAGTTATAAATATTTACCGAATTCTTATAAATTTTTTTTATCTACCATTAACAATTAGCCACTTTAACAATTATAAAATGTTTTGTAAACTTTTTGTAATTCTAAAGTTATGTATACAATACATTAGAATTTTTAGGAAATAGTTAAGTTATACACTCTTCGCAATATATGCAGTTTGGGACAATTAGCCATTTAACAATTGGGAGATATTTTGTAATACTTTCTATAATTCTAGAGTTATATATACAAGACATTAGTTTCTAAAATCGTGACTAAAAGCAACAATTTCCTATTGGATAGAGAGAGTGGTGGTTATTACACACCACCAAGAGCAACTAAAATCGTGACTTCAAGTAACGATTTTCAATTGCTTTTGGGGGTGTGTAAAATAGTGTGTGCAACAAGTTAGAAATCGCGACTTCAATTTCTTTTGCAAGGTGTGTAAAATAATTTGTGTGCAACAAATTTAACTCTTTTAGGAAATAGTCTATCATGCACTCTTCACATACGCAATTGTTTGGGACTTCTTCCCCCTCCAGGGTAAGTTTCACATGTACTAATGAGAATTGATCCCACAACCTCAAACAAAGGGGGGGGGGGGGATACCATTTGATTTGAGCTAGAGCTCATTAACACCATTCAGATCATACTAGGAGTGTACCCTATCTATATAGAGTAATGCTAAAGACATTTTTCACAATATTTTTACAAATTTTTGATGTGACAAATTCTCACTAGTTCTTTTCTAGACCCACTACCTACATCCATTTTTTATTTACCAATAACTACTCACCAAATAAAGTTTATAAATCTAACAATTATTATTGCTACACTTTTGTTGAACAACATTAGCGTAAAATTTTGGTCCACTTTAGTCTATCTCGGTCAACTTCAATCCATCCCCCTCCCCCCTTCCTCTTTAGAATAAAAGATAGTGCCTCTATAAATCTATATATATAATAATAGGTGAAACTAAAAGAAATTAAAATTAAAATTCAAAATTAGAGTTCAAATTTTGTGCCATGTGTCCTAAATTATTTATTTTTAAAGAGTTTTATTTCTTAATTTTAAAATTAAATGTAAGACCACATCATAAATATTCATCCAAGTGATTTATTAAATACAAAAACCAAAGAGTTTAAAATAAATGAATCGTAAAAAAAAAAATGCTTCATAATAATAATAAAAAAAAAATAGACAATTTGCATTTTATACCTAATAAAATCCTTACAAAATTTTTTAAAGAGTTAACAAAATATAAAAATGACTATCAATAGTATTTAAATTATATATATAGAAATTATATTATGCTTTTTATTGTATATCTTTAAGTGTATCTATGCATATGCATAGAGTTACAAGCTAGTTATTTATAAAGTTCTAGTTGTAAGATCAAATTTGTAAAGCTAAAATTTTCTTAACAAAAGAATGCTATAAATTAATTTACATATATTTTTCCTTTTATTTCGTATTTCATTTTTCACCGTAAGTTGAAGACTTCGCTTTTGTGAATTCAATTTGCAATAGAAAGTATAATATATAAAATTGATTTTTGGCATATGTTGAGGTAACTTATTTTTTGTATGGGAGTGGGATTATTGTGTTTTTCGTATAAAATAGAATTACTTATGGGCCTCTTACATAGTAATAGCTTTGTGGCAATATGATTTCTTGAAATGAAATTTTCATACTTTGCAAGAACTAAAGGCAATAACCATAGACTTTCACACTCATTCATTATGTAGGCTCGTATCATGAATTTCATCAAAAGAATATCCATGGAGTCAAAGCCAGCATCAACAGAGCTGCTATTTCCCGCATTATGTACGCTGATAATATCATCTTGTTCTCTAAAGCCACAAAATGACTATCAATAGTATTTAAATTATATATATATGAATTATATTATGCTTTTTATTGTATATCTTTAAGTGTATTCATGCATATGCATAGGACTACAAACTAGTTATTTATAAAGTTCTAGTTGTAAGATCAAATTTCTAAAGCTAAAATTTCCTTAACAAAAGAATGCTATAATTAATTTACATGTATTTTTTCTTTTATTTCATATTTCATTTTTCACCGTAAGTTGAAGACTTCGCTTTTGTGAATTCCATTTGCAATAGAAATTATAATATATAAAATTGATTTTTGGCATATGTTAAGGTAACATATTTTTTGTATGGGAGTTGGATTATTGTGTTTTTCGTATAAAATATAATTACTTATGGGCCTCTTACATAGTAATAGCTTTGTGGCAATATGATTTCTTGAAATGAAATTTTCATACTTAGCAAGAACTAAAGGCAATAACCATAGACTTTCACACTCATTCATCATGTAGGCTCGTATCATGAATTTCATCAAAAGAATATCCATGGAGTCAAAGCCAGCATCAACAGAGCTGCTATTTCCCGCATTATGTACGCTGATAATATCATCTTGTTCTCTAAAGCCACTAGAAAAGATGCATGGACTCTATTGGAATGTTTGGAAAAATACTGCCACTGGTCTGGGGAGAAGCTAAACAACAGTAAATCCGAAATCTTCTTCTCCAAATATACTCAAAAGCAAACAGCAAGAGCCATAAAACACATTTTCTAAATGATGAGTATCAAGAAAGATGCAGTTTATCTAGGGGCACCCATGTTTCTATCTAAGTCCCCTTCCAAGCAGGACAACCACTCGTGGGTACCATGGCTGCCAACATTCAAACCCAAGCCCAAAAATGAGGCATCAGCTCATTGACCATGCTCAACATGATTGGAGATCCAATATGGTTTTTGAGCTTTTCGAACATGAATCAACCAAGGCTATCCTATCCATCCCTATTCCTATTAGGTCCAAGCCAGACAAGTTGATTTGGACACCAAACTCCAAAGGTTTTTTCACTATCAAGTCTGCCTATCGAGTTGAGAGTGAGATTACTTCCATAACCCCTCCCACAGGCATCCCTTGGAAAAAAAACTTTGGAAGGCTAGAGCACCAGAAAGAAAGATGTTCTTATGGAGATTGGGTAACAACGTTCTCCACACCAAAGAAAATCTCATGCAAAGAATGCCGATCCAAGATTCTTGTTGTGAACTTCGCAAACAAGAAGTTGAATCCTTTGTTCATCTCTTCATAACTTGTCCTATCGCCAGAGCCCTCCGGTACACCTGTTGTTGGGGCTTCAAGCCTGAAGAACACCAACTAGCTACCCCTGAAAGTATCTTCAAGCTAGTTTTTGAGCCTCCCAAAGCCTACTGCCCCGATGAAGATGTATGGCTCATAACCCTCCAAATAGCTTTTATTCTTGATGAAATACGGTATGTTAGAAACCAATCTTTTCACCAGGGGATCCATACTGAAATCCAGGACGCTATCGAATAGATCCATCGCAAGTTTGCTGAATTTAGAAATCTAACGAGCTCAGAACATCCACAGACAACCCACCCACACCCCCAACCCCACCCCAAAAAAAAAACAACGCCCTCTCTCTCTCAAGCTAGATCAAGATCAATACCAAGTCTGCGTCTTTTTGCTTTCATTACCACAGCCTGCCTGAAACTCTCTTGGAGGTTGTATGGCAGATGTCTGTCTTTGTTAGTTTTTTCCTCTTTCAACAAAGATTGAAGTTTACATTATATATATCATTTTGCCTTCTCCTTATCTCCTTATGGCCCTTGTCTGGTTTGCTACTACTAATATTTGTATTTCTCTTTTGATCGATCAATGATATCAAATAATGCTTCAAATATATACTACTACTTGTTTCAGATCAACATTCTATAATTTTATTTGTTCAATAAGACTGCTTCCATGCTTTTGAGAAGGCACATAACATGGATCCAAATAAATTAATTGCTCATACTGACATTCCGTCAAAATTTCCAATACATTTGGATTTTTAGGTTCCAAAATTAAATGAGAATCACGTCTATAACTGAGCATCACATCACAGCTTCAACTATCTCTTGACAAAGGTCTCTCATAATAAATGTTAATTTATAAAAAAAAATAAAAAGAACGCTTCAACGGATCATCAAGCCTTGCATTGCCTGTGACCCATCTTCAGTGATCCTGTTGGCTTGAATAGTGCTAATGACGCTTGCAATATTACCCTAAAAACATAATTGTCATGAAATTAGAAGCTTGATGAATAGAATATAGTGGTGTTATATCTAATCATTATCTGACAAAAAAATTTACGTCAATAATCAGAAAAGAATGTCCAATTAGTGAACATGAAATCCAGAGAGAATCAGATCAGCAGAGAAAACCCAACAACCTCACAAATGTCTCATTTTATTGACAAACTAAACTTTCTCCAAGACCAACATTAATTTTCTTTACTAGCCAGAAGCCAAATAGATATTTACTATATATTGATATAATACTCTTTCTGGAAAGTAAATAACAAAGGGTGCATATTTATTTCTAAGAAAATGGGGGAAGTTCTTTACCCTCCATGTTGCAAGCTTCGTTTTAAGTGTTTGCCACTGATGCTGCCCAAAAACACGCTCAGTACAACGGCTGCACATCAACCATGAATCAGTAAAAGAACATGAAATTGACATCGGTTATAAGCTATGTACCATACGTAAACACCTAAGAACTGAAATCAGATCTTGCTATAATCAAAGCTACACCACAAAGAGATACGGACTCACCTCACAATAACAACTTGATTCATCTGGTCCATTTTACAGTCAATTAACTTGGCACTTATTGCCTTAACCACCCATAATTCCACCTCATCATCATTGATCTGCAACTTAAATCAATTAAAATAAATGCAACAGGACAACAACAAAACCAAAAATGCAGAACAGTAAAGTAAATTTACCCTAAGTGTATCTCTGATGAGAGCATATGGAATCTGGCCAGATTCATCTGAAGCAAGATCCACCAATGACATTAATCGCATCTTCGCGATACAGTCTTCATGGAGAAGACCTAGACCATTGCAAGGCGCATAAGTTATTAAAGGTGAAGAAGGCTTGGCTCATTTAAAATCACATAATCACATAATACTTATCAAAAAAAAATCACATAATACAGAAAATTTACCATAGCTTTTAAGTGAAGTAGAATTTGCAGCCTGAAACTCCAAATAGGCATCAAGTCTCTGAGTCAGAAAGATCTTCAGAAGCTGATACACCGATGCATATTTAGCATCCTTCTCCAACTGCCCCACAGCAGGCATATCTAGCAAATCACACTGCAACATAGATAAAAATTCATTTCCAGATTTCTAAAAAGCAGAGCAAAATCTAGGCTAAAGGAATAAAAAATACTGAAGACATGCATATATTGATGCACTTAGACAAAGGCAAAAGTGAACTTCGGTGTGGCCAAAAAGCATACAAACAGCATTAAAGTTAACTCCAAAATATGGTCACATTCTTCCAAAAGTAAGACATGTCACACAACCCAAGTTTCTCTATCTAAGAACAAGAAAAGGATGGAAAAACAATAAGAGCACGTTTGGTAGACTATAACGGTAATTACATAGGAATAGGAATAGATATTATAAGGAATACAAAATGCTATAATGTAATGCTTATTATATTCATTTGTTTGGTGACAACACAATAATAGAACCCTGAAGAAAATGGAATGAAAACATTTTAAATCAAACTTAAAGATATATTTTAAGAAATATCTTACTCATATAATTATATTTCCTAAAAAATAATTTTTTTTTTTTTAAATTTGAAAGAGAGATTAGTTATTTTTTATGATTTTTTATTTTCATAATTGTTATGTGCATATAAAAGTTTGTTTAATTAGAAATATATTAATTGTAGAAATTAATATACCTAGTAAAGAATAACTATTACATCCCTTTTAGAGATGAATAGTTATTCCTCATTTTAAGGAATAGCAATTCATAAGGAATGGTTAATCTCTGTAATAAAAACATAACTCAAGTACTGAATAGCTAAACCATAAGAATAACTATTATATTATAATGCCTATTACAGTCTACCAAACAACCCTAAGTGATCCAGCATTGCATTTTCTCAAATTAACCTTGCAAGCAATTACTAGTTAAATAGATTCATTAGATTGCTACTATTGGCTATTTTGTTAAGCTGTACTCAGTTATTCACAGTTCACCTCACACCATTACATTATAAGACCATAAAACATTCTAGAGTCCCCTCAATTATACAATAAATAAGGTTCTTTTGGGTTCACTTAATACACAAAAAGATACAAAATTTTCATTTCTCTGAACGCTCAAAGAAAAAGAGAGAGTCAGGCACCATTATACCATTTAAAACAATCTTACATAAACTATTGAGACCAAAAAGGAAGATATTTTAGCATAATTATAAAAGAAACTTATATAGTATAAAATACTATTACAATGTTAGTAGAACAAAATAGTATTAATACAGAGAAGCCAGAAATGTTAAGCAGCATACTTAGTCGTAGTAGCCAATAAAGCCATTTAGTTCATTTAATAGGAGCCAATAAAGCCATTTAGTTCCATAAGATGATACCTGAAACATGTCAGGTGCCTTCACAAATTCCACAATTGTGCGCACAGCTTCCTCCTTGGCTTCACTCATTGTATGTGCATCTTCATCAGAAAAAGTTGCTAAGTATTTGGTCAGGAATTTGAAGGACTCCTTTCCAGAGCTGAAATTATTTAACCAAAAAAAAAAAGTTAATAATGACATGCATAGACAATAAGAATCCGTTTTATTAGGTCGGTACTTAGTGATAACTTGAAACCACAAGAACGTTTCCCATCCAAGGAAGACAAAGATAAATAATTTCAGTTTTGTGTAAGAGAAACCCTTCCCATCATACCTTTTATTTTCTTTCAAAACATTAGATATGGTCAGAAAAAGGTCCCGCTGATCCGAGATCCCAATACCCCACTCTTTGAGGAAGCTATCAATCTTTCTGAATGAAGGTACAATATGTTCAGTGGCTTTCCCATTGAGTGCCAAATTTAGGGCATTCATGTAAACATGGAACCGGCTGTATGGATTCCCCAGTAGATTATACAGGTTGAACACACTATAGAGAAAACATATATGTTAATTAGACAGTGTCATCAAAACCTTAAAATTAAAATTACAATAATCATGTGACTTTACATCTTCAAGCGCAATGCAGGTTTTTCATTTGGTTGATGAGTAATTTTTGCTGATATAAGCTTTGCCATCTCAAGCTCTTCATCTGGACTTTCAGACTTCGTAACAAGATTGCAGATGACAGTAAAGATGCACTCAAGATCTGTGGTAGAAAACAAAACACTGTAATTCTTTTTCATATTGAATGATGACATTGATGAGTATCCATAAAAATAAACATATGCATTGTTAGTAAATTAATTACCAAATATCGGATTACATGATTGACAAAGTCTACAATGGCCATCATATAATTTGAAACATATTATATTAAAAGATTAGGCAAAAATAATATTTAATTTTAGTACATAAATTGACTAAAGAAATGGGTGCAGCACTTGAAAAGCTTTCTAGCTTCCAATTCTTACATAAGTTCTTTTTTTTTTTTAATTTTACTCTGAACAGTCCTGGATTCGTATCATAAATAAGCTCCTCCATAGACCAACAACTTAACAACAAGCACATCTGAAATCAATCACCCAAACTAGCCATGACTTAAACAAATTGGTAGGTACTCAAGCTACTTGCTTCCTGATAATGTACTAAATTTAAAAATCCTTCCTCATATCCATATATTTGACTTCATGTCAAACTTTTGCAGCCTGTCCAATACCGACAACCGGGTACTATCTACCACCAAAAAGACCAATCCCAACCCTTATCCCCATGCAAATTACAAACCATCAAATTGTTCAAACAACCATGAGTGAAGCAGTTAACATAACTCAAATTCATTACCACATATCATTCACTAAAGTGTTGCTGTGCTTTATACTATTTTCAATCAAAACAAAACTTCTCTAGAAAATTTTTATTAAAAAAAATGAAGCAAAAGCGAGCATTTGCACCTTTGTCGGAAACCTTTGGGAATATCAAGTCAGCAGACGTGAGCATAAGTGACGCCAACTCAAGCCACTTGTTCATTACGATGCATTCTTGAGCTTCCATACACAGCGTAGAAACTTGCCGCTCGGCAACCTGACCAATGACCCAGATAAACAATTTCATACACCAAATCTCTAAAACATACACATAAACATAAAAAAATAATAATAATAATAATTCCTTAGACAAATCACAGAAAGAAAAAACTTGACATCCCATGTTACAATTCCCTTTATTTCCCCCATTTTCTAAGTACCCAAACAGAGAATTTACAGAACTAGACAACAAATCAAAATCTAATGACTACTTCATAAATTTCTACAATCGAATTGAGTACAAATTATAGAAATCGCGAATTCTGCAAAATCTTTAGGATATATATATATATATATATATATATATATATGCACGCATAGATTCCTATATTTATGGGCGTGACTGAGAGAGATGGGTGTGGGGTGTAGGTACCTCAGGGCCGGCGTCGGCCCAGGCGAGCTCGGAAGTGAATCGGACGACGGCGAGGGCGGGATCTTCTTCGGAGGTGGGGACCACAGTCGTCATTGTTGAAGCTCTCTGCAACAGTAATGGATTTCCAAACCCTAGCTTTTTGCAACAGAGCAGAGCAGAGAGAGAGAGAGAGAAACCCTAGGTGAATGGTAAATGGGTTTGGGATATGAGTTGGTTTGGGAGTGTTTGGAAACTGAGGTTTTTGTATGCTCTACTACACCGCTATTACCGTCTATAACTTTGTCTATCTTTTTTATTAGAATATATTTTTAAACGTTTGGCTCTTATGGAAAAAAAAAATTTAATTTTAAAATTCTATTTTTATATTAAAATAAAAAATGTTCGTGAACATAAAATTTATCATGCCAATAGTAAAATCTCACAAAATCTAATATCGTAAACATAAATACATAGTGCCATCAAATTTACGTTACCAAAATCCACTATAATTTAAACTCCTAAAGCTTGTTTTATACTTGTAGAATTTAAATTGTTTTCAATTTGACCAACATTTTTAGTTGGGCGTGGGCCAAACATAACATCCAAAAATGTGGAAAACCTTTTACTTTGAAATTTTATCGACATTGACATGTAAATTTAACAATTTACCTTAATGTGGTTTGGCCTTTTTCATAATTTACTAGATAAAATTTTGATTACTTATCACCCAAAAAAATATATATATATCAATTACTACATTATTATATCGTTGTAGAAGAAATTATTCAATACACCATAAGGATCATGTCACAATTCTCAAACTCAATAAAATAAACATCAAGTGTTTAAATTTATTGAATCAATTGGAAATTATGGTTGTCACAAAATAAGTATATTGAGTGGCAACTTGAGAGGATTAACTTAAAGAACGTTAAGCTAGTTATTACATTTCCTAGTGGTCACTTCAAACAAGTGCAAGCATATTGTATTTTCGAAAGTTACTAAACATGAAGGGTGGCGCTTGTGTCCAGTGGCCAGTTCCACTGGACACATTGCGATGCGGACACATATCCATATCTCAACGTGTCCAGTAGAACTAGCCATAAGCCATTCCCAAACATGAATTATATATAGTTAAAAAGTCAAATAAGCTTTTGTAAGATATTTGTCTAAAGGTGGTAAAATTTGTAGATTTAGAATCATAATGGGACATGATTAGAGGCTACTACGTTAGATCCCTTGGCATCACCAATAGCTTCATTGCAAAGCTATGGGCTTTGGGGATGGTCTAATTCTTGCTAAGGAGTTTAAGCAGTTAAATAATTTAATTGGATGCTTTGAGTGTTGTCCAATTGATGAACAATAATAGTGTAAATTTGTTAATGAAACATTTATTATCTGACTGCAAGAACCTATTAAAAGTTATTCCCAACGAACAGATAGAGCACATATACCATGAAGCTAACCAATGTGCTGATGCATTTGCTAAAATGGGATTGGGTGCTAGTACTCCTTTTGTTGTTTTTATGGAACCACTGCCAATGGTGGAAAGTTTATTGACTTTTGACAAGGCTGATATGTTTTGTAACAGACTTATTAATTTCTAATCTATGCTTATTCCCAATTTTAACAAAAAAAAAAATAGATAAAGTTTAGTTACAAAATTAGTTTTAACCTTAGGCTATACAATATAGCGAGTGAGCTTGATGGTTGAACATTTAGTTTTGGATTTTTTTTTGAGAGAGTTTCAACATTTAGCATCCGCTTCTAACTATCATCAAACTAAGACACCAAACAATTTTTGTTGTACACGAGGATTGAATCTTAGATTTCTTATTCAACTATTAAAGACTTTACTAATTCAGCTAATTGAAACCCACTTTTAAGTTTTAGATTCTTGTTTACTTTCATAGAGGAAGTTGTATTCTAATTATCCAAACTAAAAAGTGTCTTATCTTATCTACAATGCAACTAAAGATGAATATAATATTGTCGCAACAAAAATAAGGAAAGAGATGATTTGGAAACGGTTTCTCCAATATATATATATATACATTTTTAATGGGAGTTTCTTTAAGACTTTTGAAACAAGACAAGAGCATGTTGTTTATTGTGACAATTAAGAGTGCATCAAGCTTGAGTAAAAGAATTAGTTGTTGAACAACGTTTATAAATTATTGAAAAAATATTCACATTAATACGAATCCAACAAAAAGAGTGACTAAGGTTATGTCTAAGAGAAGTTTGAGCTCAGTGCAAGGTTGGCTGGCATAAATTATAACTAAAGAATTAGATAAGATTGGGAGATTGTTGAAGTGTACAGACATATATAGATCAGTCCACAACTAGCTAAAGCTATTTAATGAGCTCATATTGCGGGTGGCCAATAGGTCTCTCTTTATGTTTAATTATTTACTTGTGAGTTCCGGTTAATTCAACCAATAAAGTCTCTAATTGTTATATAAAAATTCTAAGGTTCAATCCCCAACTATATCAAAAATTAATCGGTGTCTTAGTCTAATAATAATGAGCTATCATCAAAAGCAAACGTCATAAGTTAAAACTCTCTTAAAAAAAATTTATTTACTTCCCTAATTTTATTTTTACTATTACTTGGGTTTATTTAATTTAATTCACACATACACAGTAACACAATCCATTCATATTCTCTAGGACAACTTATAAAATAGGTTTGATCAAGCTGTGCATGCCACCATAAACACAACTCTAGCTTATGTGGTTAGCATAAGTTCATGTTAGTTTGCTGCATTAGCACAACTATAGCTGACTCGTTTATAGTCACATGAAGCTTAAGTGCTTAATTTGTGCAATTGCTCAAAATGGCCATGGTGATGAGTGGGAAGATTTAATGTCTCTTTTGCATGATGGTCAATTGTCATTGCGAAAAAAATGACTGAATGTAGAAAAATATTTTAGTTGACATATATGATAAACAGACCAAATACTGAACAAGGGCGAGGTTTTGATAACGAAATCAAAGACTACATATGTCCGGCCACATGAATTACATCAAGGCAACACAATCACCGTACAAGGACAAAGCAAACTTTTTTCTGGATAGAGACACTAATTTTCATAATAGTGAATGGCATCTGCTAAACTGTGCACGGTTTATGCATCCTTGAAGATCAAAAAATTCAGTCCCCAACACCACCAAAGAGGTAACCCAGTGAAGATGCACCGCCAGGAGCAGATTGAACTTTGGTAGATGGTCGATTCTGCACCCAGATTAGCAAGCCATTTAGAAAACATAATCAAAATATTATGATGTAGAAGAGATCCTTGAAAATCAAATTGCATAATCAAGGACAAATCACTTAGGGCATAGAACTATCAGTATTCTTCAGGGAAAAGGAACAAAATCAAAAATCAAAACTAAATTACAAGCTCCCTCCAAACTGCAATGAATAGGATATCCTCCACTGAAAAGGAATTAATGAAAAGAGACAAAATGCAATAGGTAGAAGAACCAAGATATGGTTTAAGTGTATTTCTCTAATTTTAAGCCAGAGTGCACATTCATTTCATAATATGCTGCAATATCAGTTCTAGTTTGGAGAAGTTTGGAAATCATATCTGAACAAAAAAGCAGGGTATTATTTTTACAGTGGAACATACCATGCTTGTCAAAAGGACACAATGCTATTGTATTGAACACATGAACAAAATGGAATTCTTTTGGTTCCCAGCGCATCCTTGTCATATTAGCTTATAAGCTGCCTATTGTATTTCTATGCATATTAGAAATTACTCAATCACTCGATAGTTCCAGATAAAAGGGGGAAACCAAATCAAGCTTAATGATGACTTGCAGTAATGATGCGGTAATTAGCACCGGCCCCCCACCCTGTGCCATACTAACAGATGGGGGGGTGTTGTGTGGTTGTGGGGTAATAATGTATCAGGCTTATGAAAGTTATTCCATCCATAATGTATTGAAAGTTATGAATTTGCAACTACAATGCAGCCAAACCAATTTCTGACCTTGTTATCCATTCTTAAAAAGAACTAAATAAGAACACACTCAATGCAGATACTACCAACTCATTTGACAAGCACATATGATCCCAAGGAAAATTCTCAGATTGAAACTAGTGATAAGCAAGCAGTCTTAAGTGAATGTCACAAATTACAATTACAAATGACCAGGAAACTTATAAAGATAAGAAACGTTGAAACTCATGGAAGTTTCTAGATAAAGAGCAGGCATGATCCTCATAGAAGCCATCATGTAGAAAAATACACGCTACATCTAAGTTGAGTAATATACAGAAGTAGAGGTGTACGCATTCTCTCAGTAAGAACCCACCTAAACTATCAAGCCCCACAAGGCAATTAGAGTAAGCAGGTAGAACAAAGAAGATCTCTATACCTTCGTCTATGCAGTTGCTTCAAAATCACTTCTCAATTATATTTACAATTGGATGAACCTTCTAGGAGTTCCTTTTTTCTTTTTATTTCTTTCTTTCTTCTTCTTCTTCTTCTTATTCTTCTTCCTTTTTCTTTTTTTCTTTTTCTTTTTTTGGTAGTTTTTGTCAGATATGAGTTTAGGCTAACCTTGGTTGTTTTCTTTTTGAATTGTTTTTCTACTCCAGCATACTTCAATCACCCCCGCTTTGATACCTTTTAGATTTTGTCGATTTACTTTATCTTGGATAACAAATGCCAATAGAAGGATTCTTATTTCTAATCTTTTTCTTTCTCTAAATATATCAGTCCCAAGACTTGAGTACCCAAAAGAATTCAAAGGGCCTATAGATTTAGGAAAAACAATAAGACAAAATCAAAATCTAGGAAAAATGACCATTGGATATAATCTAAATCATCTCTACATGCTTCACTAGGATCATACCGTGATAAAGTTGCCACAATTCTGCCCATCTGCCCGGAAGTAATTGTTTGTAAGATACGCTGGAACATCTGCTCGAATATGCTTTTCAATTGGTTGTGAAGCAGCAGGGGGGGGTTCTTATGTAATTCTAATAATAATGTATCAGGCTTATGAAAGTTATTCCATCCATAATGTATTGAAAGTTATGAATTTGCAACTACAATGCAGCCAAACCAATTTCTGACCTTGTTATCCATTCTTAAAAAGAACTAAATAAGAACACACTCAATGCAGATACTACCAACTCATTTGACAAGCACATATTATCCCAAGGAAAATTCTCAGATTGAAACTAGTGATAAGCAAGCAGTCTTAAGTGAATGTCACAAATTACAATTACAAATGACCAATTGACTAGGCAACTTATAAAGATAAGAAACGTTGAAACTCATGGAAGTTTCTAGATAAAGAGCAGGCATGATCCTCATAGAAACCATCATGTAGAAAAATACACGCTACATCTAAGTTGAGTAATATACAGAAGTAGAGGTATACGCATTCTCTCAGTAAGAACCCACCTAAACTATCAAGCCCCACAAGGCAATTAGAGTAAGCAGGTAGAACAAATGCCAATAGAAGGATTCTTATTTCTAATCTTTTTCTTTCTCCAAATATATCAGTCCCAAGACTTGAGTACCCAAAAGAATTCAAAGGGCCTATAGATTTAGGAAAAACAATAAGACAAAATCAAAATCTAGGAAAAATGACTATTGGATATAATCTAAATCATCTCTACATGCTTCACTAGGATCATACCGTGATAAAGTTGCCACAATTCTGCCCATCTGCCCGGAAGTAATTGTTTGTAAGATACGCTGGAACATCTGCTCGAATATGCTTTTCAATTGGTTGTGAAGCAGCCGCAGTAGTCTTCTGAGAAGGAACATTGTTTACTTCTTGCCCTTTGTTCTGACTCTTCTGCACAGGTTGGGCATTGCTAGTGGTCTCTCCACTTCCAAATAGGTAACCCAAAGAACTCTGTCCACCAACAGCGTTAACACCACGTCCACGTCCCATTTTGTTTCCTTTACTCAGTAGAATTTCCTAAATTTACATAATGACCCATTATGAGAACTTTCAAACCTCAAAATTCACTTTGCTTTTGGCAAATACAGGAAGTAGGTACAAGAAAACATCACCAAATTCACATACAACATACAGAAAGAATCATAAATTATTCTCCCATGAACTATGTCAATCACAGATTGTGCCTTTGTACACATGCATATGCACATGTATGGACACAAACAAAGACGCGCATGCATGGACACCTATAAGAGCTATATTTGTCTAGTCATTTGATAATACTTTTTATGTCAAACAGATATATCAATGGGTCCATCCTGGACAAAAGCCATGTCAAAATATGTTTACAAGCGTGAATCCATACTAAAACAACTCCAAAATTCTAAATGTGATTTTCAATTTAAATTGCAATCATTCTATTTCTTTGACAAAATTGACATGGTCATTGTGTGTGAACTTAAGGGACAGTTTAAAAAGAAACCTTCAAATTCCTTCTATATTTTTTTATTGGATGTGAAATTTGAAAATCTAATTATTGGATTGCATGTTCTTTATGTTCTTAACATACGTGTTAAATTTTGTTAAAATTAAATGTTATTTACTATTCAACTTTAAAATTATTTTTAAGATTACAAAAAATTGAAATATAAACACCTGATTGATGGCATAGCTATATTAATTTTTATTTTCTTGAAATGTGCAAAAATAAAGGACATAATAAGAATATACAATCCTAATAATTAAATTTTTAATTCACATATAATAAAAAGATTTCAACCAAGCTTAGAGAGAAACTTGATCCACTTTTGAGTTAGGTTAATAGGTNGACTTGGTAGCCTAGCATGTAGTGTCTAAGTCTCTGCGTGGCCCAGACAAATGCAAGGCATGCCATTTCAAGCGAAGAGTTTTGATAAGTGAGAGTTGGAGGCAACAATGCCTGACACGCAGGTAGATATGCTCTTGGCCAAATGGCTTCAAGTGCAATTTTAGTTCAAAAACTTGATGATGCATTTTCTATCAACCTTGTGAGTGTGGTTCAGCATCAAAATTTTGAATAATATCAAGCTATATTGGTAAATGAGCACCTTACTTGATGAGATATCTAAATTGCACATGTAGTTGTAGTTGCTACACTAGACCCATATAGTCTGTAGACTCTGTACCTCCATATGCACTTTTCCACTTTACCTTGCCTTCTCGCTATGTGAGTATTTCAACCCTACAACCAGATGATTTATGTTGCACATACAAATGCTAGGCTTTTCTAAATTAATACTCTGCCTCTCTGATGCACATATTGATAATAAATAAAAAAATCACATGTAAACTAAGAAAATATTTCAATAATTTAATTGAATTTGAACAATTAAATAGAAGTATAAATAAAAGAACAAAAATCATTTCAAGTTACATGGTGAAAGCACATCATGTAAGACCAACTTTATTGTTAAAACAAAATATTATAATAGATGAGTGTGCATTTGGATTAGCTTTTTCCATTAGCTTATTTGTTTATGCACAGCTTTTTAAAGCGTATTTTGTACTTCTGTCAACTTTGAACAAATAAGATCTTCCACAAAACCTAATCCAAAAGGACACTAAAATAATTTAAAATAAGTAATAAAATATTCCTAAATTTTTATAGATTTTGGTTAATCATGTATAACACTTGTGTTAGCCACGTGTAGAAATTATAGTGCGCAACTTTTATTATCTAGTATATGATTTGACAGATGGAATTATAAAACATCAACAATATACAAATTTCCTATCTCTCTAAATCTTAGGATAATAATGGTTTGTTCTTCCATATGAACCTTTTCCACATGGACCTTTGCACTCTATCTTAAGTCTTATTTTAACTCTAACTTATTCAATTCTCAATACCCAACTTAGGAAGCTTCCTTTTGCTATATCTAAACAGATGGATCTTAAATCTTAATACCCAGTTTGTGAATTCTCCTCAAAAACAAAAACAACAAAAGAAGAAAGACTCCAAATAATTGGTCTTCAAGCAAGGTTCTAAAATCTCCTATCAAGTTTATCAATGGACCAAAATAGTGCACATTCAAACCCCCATTTTTATGTAATTCCATTACGAGCTACAAATAAATAATGCATAAATCAATAAGCATTTCACAAAATCCGAATTGTACTAGAAAATGAAATCACAGTGGTAATTTAGAAGAAAAGCATGGATGATATCAAAATGTGGAAGAAGAAAACAAGCAGATGAGATAGTGAGACAGAGAGAGTGATGAGATGGGATCTGAGATGAGAGAAGGTGAGTGGTGAAAGGGATTTGGGTTGGATTCCGTACCTCACTTTTCAGGACCCAAATTTGAAGCAAAGCAGAGTGAAGAGAAAGAGAACCAAATGCAAAGTAAAGCAACCAAGTAAATTGTAGTGTTATGTGTATATTTATTTTATAGGGAGTTTTTAGCTTTCAAATTTTGAAAAATAAATAAATAAATAAAACTTTCAAATTTTTAAAAGAAAAAGAAAGATATTAGTGGAAGAGCTGGTCCAGCTGGAGATTGATTGATGAGCTCTAATATAAATTTTGTTTTTACTTTTCTCTTTTTGGACGAATAAAAAAAAAAAAATTGAATTTGGATTTGGAGAGGGATCACTTTTCTACTGTGACGAGTTAAATCCCTTTGCTAGATAGTCCTCACCAACCCTGATATTAATCGTGTCGCACCCAACTCGACCCAACCACTAATGAGAGATGAACAAAGTACTGGAATCAATTTTGTTTACACTATTGTACTTAAAATTGGGTTGTCATTTTTAGTCTCAAGACTTTCATCTAGTCATTCTTTTTGGATTCCATTTTTATAGTTGTCCTATAAAATAATGGTGGTCTCTTACTCTTACCTCCGTTTCTATTAGTATTGCGGCAGTTAAGTACTTAATTAGTACATCCATTAAGATATGTCACTCATATAATACCGACATCGTCATACTCTTATCTCAATTTATATTAGTAACTAGTCGCAAAGTTCGCACACAATTGCTGCATGAAAATTTGACATCATTTTTTTTGCTTAACGAATAATGTCTCAAACTCATCTCAAAATAAGGTGATTATATTGTAATATATAATATATTCTGTAAGTAAAAAAGTCTATATATTTTTTTTATTTTTTTTGCAAGGAAACATGATGCATTTTACTTTCAATTATTATATATGGAAAATATTTTTAATATGTAATAATATAGTGAGATATGCATCAAAACAAAACACAATAAAAAAATTGGAGAATGTATAATGTTGAGTAGAACATGAAAATGAAATCTTAATTTTCATATGAAAGTTAACATTATTTTGCATTTTGGAGAAGTTAATGAGCAATTTATACAACCTTTATTTCGATTTTATCATATAGGAACTATTAAACAAAGCTATATGCCTATTACAATTTATATTTTCATAATCACTAAACTCATATATGAAAATCAACTATTGTAGAATTCTGTCTTCCTAAAACATATACTGATTTCTTCTTCTTCTTTTTCTTTCCACACAATTTACAAAATTTGAGGAAACTATATGTGTAGTAGATCTTACTCAATCAATGAATAACATAAAAGAGGTAGCGAAAAGCAAACGTATTCATGATAAAATTTTTATACATGTCCATGTTTGTTTTTGCATACCATGGAATCACTTCATTGTGTTGAGCTACTAAGAAATTTATACATTTAATAATCTTGTTCTCTAAAAGATTCATGTATAGCTCTACAATTGTATCTTGTTTAATCTCTCCTAAGTATTTATCTTTAGCCCAAATCACAACATATAAACCCAAGATAATGAAAAAACAAATAAACCTTCAAGAATGAAATGAATCCACTTTTGAGTTAGGTTAATAGGTCGGTCTTCCCATTTAAAAAAAAAAAAAAAAAAAAAGAGGTCGGTCTTGGTCGGTAAAGTTGGATTTAGATCTAATGCAATAATTAGAAAAAATAGTAGAAAGATAAAGAGATGAAGTTAAAATGTTATTATTATTATCATTATTTTAATCTAAGTATAGAACTAAAATTTGATTTCAATCTCAACCCTTCAATGTGGTATTAAATGGTGGGATCCACCCCCTTATGAGGAGAGGATGCATGTATTCGAAACATGCAATGTACCTTCTCGTGCAATAGCCTCGGATCCAAATCCGGCAAAAATTGGACTCACGTGGTGTTGCCACCAGGCCCAACATTAATTTGATTTGACATTTGAACGTTAATACTCCACTGACACGTCGTTACAGACAATTGACAACCTATATTTAATTTAAATTTAAAAAAAAAAAAACTAATTTTGTTAATTAAAAAAAGGAAACTGAAACAGAAAGTAAAAAGTTTTATATCAACAAGACACTTCAGCCCTGCGTCGCTTATAAAATGGGTCTGATCGAGCTCTGTTTAGCACCACAACCCACAATCACAACAAATTCATATTCTCATTATTCTGAATTATGTATTTTGCCTCAGAAACAGAATTTGGTTATCAATTTATCACAAGCGCATAGCCTAAAGTTCATGTTAGTTTGCTGCATTAGCACAACTCTAGCTGGCTCGTTTTCGTTTATAGCCACATCAAGCTTAAGTGCTTAATTTGTGCAATTGCTCAAAGGGGCCATGGTGATGAGTGGGAAGATACTCTTTTGCATGATGATCAATTGTCATTGGGAAAAAAATGATTACAATTTAGAAAAATGTTTTAGTTGACACATTTGATAAACAGACTAAATACTGAACAAGGACGAGCTTTTGATAATGAAATCCAAGACTACATGTCTGGACACATGAATTCCATCAAGGCAACACATTACACAGCACAAGGACAAAGCAAACTTCTTTATAGATAGAGACACAAATTTTCATAATAGTGAGTGGCACTGCTAAATAGTGCACAGTTGATGCATCCTTGAAGATCAAGGAAATCAGTTCTCACCGCCACCAAAGAGATAACCAAGGGAAGATCCACCACCAGGGGCAGCGTGAACTTTGGTAGATGGTCGATCCTGTACCCAGATTCACAAGACATTTTGAAAACATCATCAAAATATTATGATGGTAGAAGAGATCCTTGAATATCAAATTGCATAATTAAGGACAAATCACTTAGGGCATAGAGCCAACAATATTCTTCAGGGAAAAAAGAACAAAATGAAAAATCAAAACTAAATTACACGCTCCGTCCAAACTGCAATGAATAGGATATCCTCCACTGAAAAGGAATTGATGAAAAGAGACAAAATGCAATAGGTAGAAGAATTAAGATATGGTTTAAGTGCATTTCTCCAATTTTAAGCCAGAGTGCACATTCATTTCATAATATGCTGCAATATCAGTTCTAGTTTGGAGAAGTTTGGACATCATATCTGAACAAAAAAGCAGGGCATAATTTTATAGTGGAACATACCATGCTTGGCAAAAGGACTAAGGACTCGATGCTATTGAACACTTGAACAAAATGGAATTCTTTTGGTTTCCCTGGGTGTCCTTGTCATATTAGCTTATAAACTCCCTATTGTATTTCTATGCATATTAGAAATTACTCAATCACTCGAGAGTTTCAGATAAAAGGGGAAAACCAAATCAAGCTTAATGATGACTTGTAGTAATGATGCAGTAATTAGCACCGGTTTCCCCCACCTTTTGCCATACTCACAGATGGGGGGTCTTATGTAATTCTATTAATAATGTATGAGGCTTATGAAGTTATTCCATCCATAATGTATTAAAAGTTATGAATTTGCAACTACGATGAAGCCAAACCAATTTCTGAGTTCTGACCTTGTTTTCCATTCTAAGAAGAACTAAATAAGAACACACTCAATGTCATGAGGAAAATTCCCAGATAGAAACTTGTGATGAGCAAGCACTCTTAGGAGAACGTCACAAACTACAATTACAAATGACCAATTGACCAGGAAACTTCTAAAGATAAGAGACGTCAAAACTCATGGAAGTTTCTAAATAAAGAGCAAACATGATCCTTACAGAATCCATCATGTAGAAAAACACAATGTCACAAGCTACATCTAAGTTGAGTAATATACAGAAGTAGAGGTATACACATTCACTTAGTAAGAACCCACCTAAACTATCAAGCCCCACAAGGTAATTAGAGTAAGCATATAGAACGAAGGAGATCTTTATACCTTCATCTATGCAGTTCCTTCAAAATCACTTCTCAATTATATTAACAATTGGATGAACCTTCTAGGAGTTCCTTTTTTCTTTTTCTTTTTTCTTCTTCTTCTTCTTTGTTTTTTTTTTTTTTGGGTTAATTTTTGTCAGATATGAGTTTAGGCTAACCTTGGTTGTTTCTTTTTGAATTGTTTTTCTACTCCAGCATACTTCAATCACCCCTGCTTTGATACCTTTAGATTTTGTGGATTTACTTTTCTTGGATAACAAATGAAAGAAAAGAAGGATTCTGATTATAATATGTTTCTTTTCTCTAAATATATCAGTCCCAAGACTTAGTACCAAAAGAATCCAAAGGGCCTATGGATTTAGAAAAAAAAAAAGACAAAATAGAAATCTAGGAAAAATGACTACTGTATATAATCTAAATAATCTCTACATGCTTCACTAGGATCATACCGTGATAAAGTTGCCACAATTCTGCCCATCTGCCCGGAAGTAATTGTTTGTAAGATGCCCTGGAACACCTGCTGGAATAGGCTTATCAATTGGTTGAGAAGCAGCAACAGTAGTCTTCTGAGAAGGAACATTGTTTACTTCTGGCCCTTCGTTCTGACTCTTCTGAGCAGGTTGGGCATTGCTAGTGGTCTCTCCACTTCCAAATAGGTAACCCAAAGAACTCTGTCCACCACCATTGCTAACACCACGTCCACGTCCCATTTTGTTTCCTTTACTCAATAGGATTTCCTAAATTTGCATAATCACCCATTATGAGAACTTACAAACTTCAAAATTCATTCTGCTTTTGGCACATACAGGAAGTAGGTACAAGAAAACATCACCAAACTCACATACAACATACAGAAAGCGTCATAAATTATTCTCCCATGAACTAGGTGAATCACAGATTGTGCCTCTGCACACATATCTGTATGCACATGTATGGACACACATGAAGACACTCATGTATGGACACCTAAAAGAACTATATTTATCTAGTCATTTGATAATACTTTTTATGTCGAACATATACTTCAATGGGTCTGTCCTGGACAAAAGCCAGACTTGGTAGGCTAGCATGTAGTGTCTAAGTCTCTGAGTGGCCCAGACAAGCGCAAGGCATGCCTTTTCAAGCTAGAAATGCTCTTTGACTGAATGGCTTTGAGCGCAATTTTTGTTCAAAAACTTGATGATGCATTTTCTACCTTGCGAGTGTGATTAGGCATCAAAATTTTGAATATATCAAGCTACATTGGTAACTGAGCACCTTACTTGATGAGATAACTAAATTGCACATGTAGTTGCTAGTCCCAAATAGTCTGTAGACTCTGTATATCCATATGCACTTTTCCACTTTACATTGCCTTCACACTACTGTGAGTATTTCAACCCTACAACCTGATGATTTATGTTGCACACACAAATGCTAGGCTTTTCTAAGCTAATACTATGCCTGTGTGATGCACATATTTATAAAAAAAATCACATGTAAACTAAGAAAATATTTCAATAATATAATTGAATTTGAACAATTAAATAGATAGTATAAATAAAACAACAAAAATTATTTCAAGTCACATGGTGAAAGCACATCATGTAAGACCGACTTTATTGGTAAAACAAAATATTATGCTAGTTGAGCGTGCATTTGGATTAGCTTTTTCCTTTACAGCTTTTTAAAGCATCACTTTTCTAAGTATAATTGAACTTCTGTCAACTTTAAACAAATAAGCTCCCCCACAAAAACTAATCCAAAAGGACACTAAAATAATTTAAAATAAATAATAAGATTTTCTAAATATTTTATAGATTTCTGGTTAATCAAATTAGTTACTTAACTTCTTAAAACTAAGGCAAACTATATTCTAATATACTTATGGTGCGCTATATGGTGAAAGCACGCCGTGTCATGTATAACACTTGTGTTAGCCATGTGGAGAAACACACAACTTTTATTATCTAGTATATGATTTAACAGATGGTCTTATAATCTATAAGACATCAACAACATACAAATTTCCCATCTCTCTAAATCTTAGGATAAAAATGGTCTGTTCTTCTATATAAACTTTTTCCACATGGACCTTTGCACTATGTCTAAAGTTATTAACTCATTCAACTCTCAATACCCAACTTAGGTAGCTTCCTTTTGCTATATTCTAAACACATGGGTCTTAAATCTTAATACCCAGTTTGGGAATTCTCCTTAAAAACAAAAACAACAAAAGAAGAAAGACTCCAAATGGACTTCAAGCAAGATTCTAAAATCTTTCCCTATCAAGTTCACATAACCAATTATCAATGGAGCAAAAGAATACACATTCAAACCCACTTTTATGTAAATCCCATTACGAGCTACAAAAAAAAAATAATGCATAAATCAACAAGCATTATACAAAATCCGAACTGTACAACCAAAATTTTCATGTTCACAATAGGAATTTAGAACAAAGACATGGATGATATCAAAATGTGGAAGAAAGAAGGGATCTGAGATGAGAAGGGATTTGGGTTTGGGTTCCGTACCTTTTTCTTTTGAGGACCCAAATTTGAAGCAAAGCAAAGTGAGAGAGAGAGAGAGTGAATGAGAACCAAATGCAAAGCAAAGCAACCAAGCACAGTATTGTGTATATATTTATAGGGAGATTTTAACTTTCAAATTTTTTAAAGAAAAAAAAGTAAGAAATTGGTGGGAGAGCTGGTCCAACTTGAGAGTGAGCTCTAATAGAAATTTTGTTTTTGTACTAATAGTTTCGGTTATTTTCGTCATTAATACTATCATATACTTTTACCCGCATTTTGATAGTATATGACAAACTGTGAGGGAAGAAGAAAAAATAATAAATCCAATAACGAGAAATGGTAAGTTATAGATTAACATGCAGGACAATTGTGGCAATTTGTGTATAAAATCGTGTGGTATTTTTATTTTCAATAAGTCTAGAGGCACGTCACAATTGACAACAAATTTCACATCTATCAAGGGTGATAAATTGTTAATAATGAATAATAAAGTAGTATCAGTGATGGGCCTCTATGAGAATTAATAATAATCAATCAATTCAACTAATGTGAAATTTTTTGTGAAAACTGTTGTGTTTATCATTAATTTTTCATTTTTAGCCTTAAGAATTTTATTTTGATCATTCATTTTGGATTCCATTTTTTATAAGGTGCTAAAAAGAAAAAGGTGGTCTCTTACTCTTACCTCCATTTCTATTAGTAATTAGTAATGTGACCTTAGTATTAAATAAGTGATGCCCATGAAGATAAGTTACTTGTGTAACCTCGCATCATTATATCATTAACTAAAATAAAGTGCATAATCAAAATGAAAATTTTAACAAAAAACTTAGAATCACACACCAGTATACATTGAATTACATTATTTACATATGGCTCAAAACAGTGAAAAATTATGTCAAAAATTTGTAGATAAGTGTGTCCATAGATTCCATACAAGAAACTTAAAAAAAAATAAATAAATAAATAAAAATTAAGAAACTGCCCATACAATAACTTAAATTCTAATCCAAATCAAAGTTTTAAAACAGCTCCAAATGTCATTACGGTTTTTGTTTTTTGTTTTGTTTTTTAATTGCAATCGTCCTATGCTATGGCAAAATGGATATGGTCATTGTGTGAGCTGGCTTTTTGAGTCAGGTTAAAGTGTCGGCCTTAGTTGGCAAAGTCATGGGACTCACAAGGTATTGACACTATTAATTTGATTTGACATTTGATGTAATTCAATCACCGACAATTAACTACTTATATTTAATCTAGTTTTTCTAAAAATAAATAAATAAATAAATAAAACTTACAAGATTTAACGTAATTTTTGATAATTTATTTCCTAAATATGAGTCAAAAACTATAATTTTTAGGTTAAATACGTGACAAAAAAAGAAGAAAATTAACTTTTTTTTAAAAGCTAGTTTTGTTAATTTTTATTTTTCAAAAAAAAAAAAAAGTAAAAAGTAAAAAGATTTCTACCAACCTGACACTTTAACAAATAAAATTAGATCTCTGAAATTTATATGCTTTCGTAATTCTTTAATTTTGATAAGCAGTGTGTACACTAAACTCAATTTTAGGTGAAACAAACCTTAAAAGTATTAAAAGAAGAAAAAAAAAAACCCTGGAGTATTAATTAATAAATTTATTGTGTTTATTTGGGTGGACAGTTTAAACCCCAAAATTTTTTTTTATTTAACAAAAGTAAAAACAAATTGATCTTAAAAATATTTTTTTAATATAATTTTTTTAAATAACCTATATTCCAAAAACTAAAAATTGTACCAACAAGCAGACATGCACTAAAGGCAACAATATCTTTTATTTTAGTTAAGCCAATGACAACAGCATAAAGATTGTGACCATTCATATAAAAAAGAAAAGAAAAAAAAGATTGGGACCATCCAATTACTCTGACAGATGCATGATTGAGACAATATGTACGTCAAAAAACATGTGGGAGCCTTAGAAAAATTTTGTTAGTACTTATAGTAGTTAGTACTCTATACTCATAATTTTGTTGAAACATGATTTTGATGAAAATGGAAGGGAAAAAAAGAGCAAAAGAAAAGGGTTCAATATTTATGATGAAGAAACTTCAGTGAGGAGGGAACCCTTGTAGTTGTAGTGCACTTTGCTTCTACTTTTATGCTTTCTTGTTGCTGAGGCAAAGGAATACCAAAGATAATAAGTGGAGGTAGCTAAAAACCAAAATTTGTGTTAAAGCATCAAGAATGTGGACAAATTCACAGTTGCAATGAAGTGTGTCTGTCTGTCTGTCTGATGGACCACTACTACACCTACTAATATCTTGCATATAAAGCTTTGCTCCACTGCAGGAGGGTAGATCTGGTGACTGAAGCCACTGTTTTGTGGAGAATATGGGCAAAATCATTATAAAAAAGAAGAAAAGTTAATTTATGAAAAGCTGTTTCATGGGAACTAGAACATAATTATGGTTTATGGGTCATTTCAATATAAACTAGAATTTTCTTTTTTTGGATGCTCTAAATTCAGATTTTTAGCTGGGTTAGAAGAGTTTTTTTTTTTTTTTTTTTTTTATTGAGTGTGGGTTAGAAGAGATGTTAATTGTGTTGTCATGCCCTTGCTAAATATTTGCATAAAGCTTACAAATTGGTCGGTTTCGATGCCATTGTTCAGTTCCCCAACCCTCACCCTTAATTTTATAAATACCCCTAATAGATGTCTTTATGTTGACTTTTAGATATCTGATCAACCATTCAAAAAGACCATGAGATATATTTGACCAACATACACAACAAGAATGCACCAAAATGGCAGCGGTAGTGTCCAATATCCAGGGTTTGAACCCCCTCCCCCAAAATTTACCTAAAAATGAATTCACCAAAATGGTAGAAAAACTACCTCAAAACATGTGGAATTTTCAGTACCATACATATGAACATATCTTGCATCGGAAGAAACTCAGGGAAAAAAAAAAGTAAAGCGCTAGATAAAATTATTTCAATGCTACGAGCATTTACATTACTCGTAATTATGTTATTATGCAAGTGCATACATTACTGAATCCAGTAGTTTGACTATATCATGTCAGTGGAGCTTTAGCATGAAGAAACCTGCGGACACCATCTACCTACAAGACTGATTTTTAAGTTGAGGGGATCTTTGAGATCTCTACCAATAACTTGTGTAGTGCTTGAGGCTTTGAAAAGAACGGCGAGTGATCAGCGCCTTTTACCCGAAAGACCCGCTCTGGGGGGCTTGAGTTTATCATGCTCTCTTGGAGAGTGCTGGATATTGCATTGTCTTCTGGAGTCTCAATATAAAACCGCCTCACAGATCCATATTTCATGTCAGTAAGAGAGAGCTTCTCCAAAACTGGTGCAAAGGGTATTGGTCTCATTGAAACAGATGCCAGAGCAACATCCTAGAATGGTAGAAGCAGAATGCGATCATCAAGAATAGTAGAAACAGAAAGGAAAAAGTTTTAAAAGAAGGGAAATGACACTATAGTCTCTCTCTTATACACACACACACACACACACACACAAAAGAGAGATGTAAGACCAGAATTTAAGAACCAAATGAGTGTTTGCAACTTCTATTAGAATGGCTTCTATGTGCTACTCAATTGTGTCCTCTATTTGTAACCCCAAATAAAAAATAAACGACAATGCAAGCAGTGCACTCCAAATAAAACTGTTTTTTCATTCCCTTGAAGGAAAAAAAAAAAACTGCTTCATGCTGACATTTAATATCACTTCCACATAAAGAGATGACATTTAATATCACTTCCACATAAAGAGATGGGCCTTGCAAACTTTCCTAATATGAACAAGTGCACATCCCAAAAAATTCAAATCTACACAGTTGACCAGAAAAATAGTAATGCAGACTTTTGTGGAATGAATGCTGCTTCACCGTTGAACGCAAATCAAATTAGCATGGCAAGCAATAGCAGCCACTTAAAAGTCATACTTCCCAGAAATTTCTTCCCAACACAGAACCTTATAAAACATCCATTTCAAAATCACTGAAACTCTAAAACATTTAGCCAATTGCAGTGTTCCACTAATCCTTGAAAAAAGAAATCTTCATCATGTTTTATGAATTTTCAATTGCTTCAATGTGCACACCACCACATACAAATATCACTCATTGCAAAGACACAGTCTAGAGTCAAGACATATTAACTTGGAGCTTCATGTCTCTTTATAATCGTCAATTATACAATCATCAAGTAATGCACCTGGTGAATCTTGAATCCGTAAACTCACCCTTTACCTTGCTCTTAGAAAGGGAGTGTTGGGTATACAAGTGTGAATGGAAGTCCCGCGTGGAGCGTATGGAACTTGAGGTAAGTGATATCTCAATGTGTTATATTAAGGCCTCAATTGAAGTCTCCCCATGGTGTAATTTCCACAACAAGTGCTATCACAACTTCCGTTGTCATAATAAGTGGTATGAGAGTTGACGGTGGCAGAGTAGCAAAGTGGTCCCTTTTGTAGTTGAAGCAAGGGTAGAGTGTGCGCTTAGAGGCTGGACAAGTGAGCATTGCACAATGCAATCCCACAAAATCCTATACAAATGAACTTGGAAAAAGACCCACAAAAATAAGAATGATGCAACACAAGACTAATGGTGGCAAGGTGATGTGAATGTATGGGGATCCTATGGATGAGTGTGTGGGACTAAGTTCTAACACATGGTTCTTTGGTCCTTTGGATGGCATATGAGATCCCATGGGTGAAACATGGTGAAGGAAGAAAGCCCATGGGGGCAAATGCAAGCCTATTAAACCCTATACAAATGATCTTGGAAAAAGGACCAAAACACATAGGTTTAAGGTCTCAATTGAAGTCTTAAGGTCTTATCCTTCCAAGATCATTTGTATGTTATAAGGTGGTGCCTTTATATGTTATATTAAGGTCTCAATTGAAGTCTCCCAAAGGCCTTATCTTTCTAACCAGTGGTATCAGAGCTGACAATGATGTGCAACAAGGTAGCCAGCTCATCAAGATCCCTTTCTATTTGGTTTAGAAATTCTTAATTACTTTTTCGTTACTATTAAGAGTCTTAGCCTTTCTAGGATAAGGTTCCTAATTCTCTTCTTGGAATATTTTTGGCAATAGCCTATAAAAAAGGTTTCATTTGTTTTATAAAGATAAAATTTGAGAAATTCAAATTTAACAAAACTCCAACAACTTATTTTAAGCTTTGAGGGTTTGATTGCCTTCTCCTTCCTAAGTGTGATCTTTTAATCTCCGTCCCAAGTATGATTGTCTATGGTTTATCTTTCTTTGTTTCTCATTCCATTCATTATTTTAATACCAAAAATCCCTCAAATTAATTCAAGATCCAATATTTCTACTACTTAACCTTCCTAAACCCTCAAACATCAAACCCTATTCAACATCCCTAAAGATCTCATCAAGAACCCTAATTTAATTCTGAATTCCTAAAGATCCTATGTCAAAATTGTTATCAGAGCCCATTAGGGCTTTCAATTGAAATCTCCCTAAAGTGTAATCTTCCCAACACAAAGTGGTGCGATTTGAGCTTTAACTCACTGGCAGTAGGGCAAAATAAGTTAGCAAGTCCTTTATCAGCATCACCAATGTCATAGAGACAACCTGTTTAGAGCTACAACCTACAATGTTCAAATGTTCACAAATAGATATTCTTAAATCTTAACAGTGAAGAATCAGTCAAGACAATACCCAAGTACCAACACTGTCAGCATGCAGATTCACCTTCATCCTTCTCCACAAGTACATATGGGTTTATGTCTGCATATCTATTTTCCTAACAAGCTATGCAGTAACACAGTCTTCCAACTTTGCAATCATGTATAACTACTTCAATTTACAAAGGAATTGAATCACCTCATCAAAGAATAAACATTCAATATAATTTTATATTAAAAGTAAATTATACCTTGGCAGGACTTTGGTTGAATAACAAATCCCTCAATGATGACTTATCTAGATCAATAGCTGTTGGAGGGTGATCATTCCCATTTGCGTATAAAAATTTCTGAGCCTGTCTCATTAGATCATTTGAACCTGCCTGCAATAGACTTAATTTATTAATCAATGTCAACACAGAGAATGTATATATCTAAACTGTTTTCTTCAAAAATAACAACAATATATCCCTTTTTTATATAGATGAACTTATCACAAGAGGAATGCAATGGTCAGACATTGGTTGAAATTTCTTAGAATATGCATCTTATGAATCACCAAGGCTCATCGTCATGGTGTCAGGCTTATAAGGCATGCACCATGCTCAGAGCCTAGAACTACTTCTCAACTTAATATTTTATTCTTGGCCTTGAGTCAAGCTAGGGTGTAATTTCATTCCATGAAGATTTTGAGTAAAATCTCAGAGCAAAAGCGAGTTCTCTTTTTCTTTTTTTTAATCTTCCTTCCCTTTTTTTTTTTTGGGGGGGGGGGGTGCGGGGGGGGGGTGCGGGGGTGCTTAATACTTTATAAAAATAAATATGAAAATGGTAGCTAAACTACACATTACAGAAAGCATTCAGCATCATTAAAGGCCATGACAGGTAACTCATTTGTGGAGGCACAATGCTAGTTCCAAACAGAGAGGTTTAAGTTATGCAAGGAAATCTTGAGAATCAGTTCAACCCATAAGTATTCCTAATTACTGTAACTGTATAATGTAATAAAATTCATTAAAAAAGGAAAATGCTTATTTCTTTTCTTTTTTTTTTTTTTTTTGGGGGGGGGGGGGGGGCGGGGGGCGGCGTGGATGTTTCACTAAAAGAAAGCAAACATCATTTAAAGAAAGTTTCAAATTGCGAAATTCATCATTTAAAGAAAGTAAACAATTAATGAAATTCAGTTATACTAGAATGAAGGGAAAACCTGTTTAGTGAACATATCAAGAGTGCTTTGTCCATTAGTTAACATAGCCGCAGCAACAAAAATAGCCTTTGAAATTTTGGAAGGAAAACTTTCCATTGCATGTGATATACATGTACCACCAAAATCATGTCCCACCAAGATCACCTATATAAAATTGCAAAAACAAAAAGAGAAAAGAGAAAATGTAAGAGATCTATTCAATAAGAGGAAATGTTCTGACATCTTAAGTACCAATTCAGATTCAAACATCAAATAACACAAATGTAAACCAAAAGCTATAAGTAGAAGGATAAAACTTTGGTACAATTTTATAGGTGTTGTAGTTTAGGTTCTCCAATTAAATTCAACCATATGGTTGCATTGACCATTGAAACCCATGGTTGAATTTAATAGCCTTTGGAAAAGTTAACTTTTTACTGCATTTGTCAATACAAACATGTGGTTGAATTCAATTGGGGAACCTAAGGTACAACACCTAAGGAACTGTATATAAGTTTTACCCTAAGTGGAAATAGCAAACAACTAGCAACAGCAATTCAACAGCAGAATTCACAATTCTAGTTGACTAATATAGATTGAGTACAACCATTAAAAGCTTTTTAATTACTGCTTTCCAAATTAACAGTGTGACACATAACCTCCCTTTCAAATGTAGTTAATACCATTTCATATGCTAAAAGTGTGACCATGATTCCAATTTCCATTAAGAATTTTGAACTCAACAACCCAACAGCAAGTTCAAATTCTTATAAGAAGAGCAAGCTGGATTAATTCTGTTCATCACTCTCTCTTTCTATCTCATTTTTTTTCTGCATTAGGTAGTTTTGTTCATCTCATGAATCCCCAGAAAGGCAAAGCCTTCAAATTTTTTTTTTTTTTAAATGGCAGAGATCTTGCTAGCAGGAGCGGGAAAGCACCTCATGTTATTCTTTTCAAAGAGAACATCAAAAAGGTGAGAAGTAAATGCCCTAGCTTTTATAATTTTGAGCAACTCTAATGTGTAAGAAGAAACACACCATGGTGATTAGCAGTTAAAAATCTTGTTTTCATTAATTCTATTTGAAGTTGGTAGTAAACTGTTCATGGTAACATCAATACCTCTCTCCCCCTAAGAAAAAAGTAGTGACAGTGAACACATAAAAATTTAAATAAATAGAATAAGCTAATATCAATAGAAAAGAACCTTCTCGTCCTCAGCAAGTTTTTCAAGAAAATCATTAAGTGGCTTCACATATTGAGAAAGACTCGTAATGCTGTTTGTGTCAAATGTATGAATCCCAGAACCGGTTAAGTCTATGGCAGATACTTTGAAACCACCTTCTTCTAGAAGTGCCATAGTTTTATACCAACACCACGCACCAAAGCCGCCTCCATGGATAAGGACAAAATGGCTGGTTTCTAGATCATCAAGCTTTATATCCTGTCAAACAGAAATATTTGGGAATCATAAGCAAGTCAAAATGATAAGAGGTGAAAAACATAACAAGAATTTGAAACGTAAGACACCATACTTTATTCCAAACAGTTTGTTCACACCACCCTTATGTATAAAGACTTGTCATGTCTAAAGTTGTAACTATTTTAGATTAACTGACCAATCATGATTTACATTTTTCATAGAACAAAGAGAAACCATTCCAATGTTTAGCCATTCGTTGCCTATAATTTTATTGGTGCCTGCATTTACCCTTGCATCACAAATTTATTATAAGAGTGATAGCAGTTCAGGTCATGTAACCATTTTTAGGATGCAGACCAAAAATGCATCCTTAGCCACTATAGAAAGGAGTGGACATACACGATGGTTCTTTTAAGAGTATTGAAGAAAGAGACAAGGGCTGTCCCAAGTGGTGCGCATTAGATAGCAAAGAGAATTAGAGACGTAGATTCTGCACCAAAGTGTTATGACCTGCAATTTTTTTGTTGAGATTCCTCTTCAATGAACTTTAATTTGTTAAACGAGAATCCAAATGATGAAAACTATAGAGAATTGCATGCCCCCACTAATATATTCAAATGCGGGCTTAAACAAGAGCATCTCATATAGGCACCATCAAGAATATACTCAGAATAGTCAATTCAAATTCCAAAAGTCTTAATATCTATATACATGAAAAAATACATCAACTAAGGACCCCTTCTCCCAATTCACATTGTAATCACTAATCAATCAACCATTAATATAGCAAAAGCAACACAGCACATACCAATGCACACACACACACACACACACACAAAACAAAGCAAACAATATCGAAGCTAATTGAAGGCCATCAAGCATTTATTATTATATATCCCTTTCACCCCCAAAAAATAAATCAGAAGTCTTAAACATCATATCATCATTTCAGCATCACAACCATAAAATTCCATAATTTCCATTTCCAACACCTCCACTGCAAGAAAACGCAAAAACCCTTTTTTTTTCTTTTTCTTTTTTTAAATAAAAAGAAAGAAAGAGAAATCCAGAAACAGAACCATCCAAACTCTAACAAAACCATCCAATTCAACAACTTTCAACTAAAACAAAAACACCCAGATAGACAAACCTGATTATCAAGCTGGTAAGGACTTCAAGTATTCATTATTTAATTACCATTCCAAAAAAAAACATATATTACACTTGATGAACAATCCAAACTCTAACAAAACCATCCAATTCAACAACTTTCAACCAAAAGAAAAAAAACCCAGAAAAGCAGAGGCCAAGGCAAACCTGATTAACAAGCTGCTGAGGCTGGAGAAGAGGGTCGGTGAGGGAGCGAGCTCTGGAGCTGGAACTCCGCGGCAGCTGATTCTTCTTAGAGTTGGGGTACCTAAGCGAAGCAGAGCGATCGAAAGGCAGAGAGCCGTTGTGCTGTTGTTGTAAAATGATGGTGGCGGCAGCAGCAAGAGCTTGTTCTTGAATCAAAGCATCATCAACGAATTTCTCTTTCCGCGATGATCGAATTCGAGTCCACCTGTTGCTTGAATTGGAAGACACTGTTGCTGCTGTGTTGTTTGCATTGGCAAGTCTCTTTGTGGCTTTCCTTTTGTTCACTGGCTTGGGAGCCAGACAGCCACACAGGTTGCCCATTGAAGCAGCTGCATGTAAGAGTAGAACAGAACAGAACAGAACAGAACAAAACAAAACACAGAGACAAAGAATATGAAGAAGAAGGGAAAGAGGCTTTGAATATATTCGTTGGCAAAGTTCAGGTACACATTGAGGAAGGAAGGTCACAGGAAGGAACTGAACAGAGATAGAGAGAGAGAGAGAGAGAGAGTGGGGTTGGAGTTTTGGAGAGAAGGACGGCTTTGGGGACCTTTGATTTGAGAGTTAAAGCTTTATATATAGTGCATAGTGTCCCCTGATCACAAAGGTGGTCTCTTGCTTTAGCTGTGTACTGTGTACTGTGTCAACTTACCCAATTTTACTTTGGAAATGTACTATTCACAGAGTGTTTGCGTGTTTTTATTTTTTATTTTTATATATAGAAATGAATAGGGACAATGTATTTGGATAAATTTATTTTTATTTGTGTTTATATTACTTCAAAGTGATTTTTTTTTGGGATAAAAATGAAGGAAAAAGTTAACAAATATCTTAAGGATTAGTTTAGGAAATATATTTAGAAACTTTTCATAGGAAAAGAAAGAAAAAAAAACTAATTTTTTGACTACTTTTTTATATTTTTCATAAAAGTTGTATCAACAAACTTTAAAAATGATTCATTAATAAATATCGTAAAGACACAAATTAACCAAACTCAAAAACAATTTTTTTTTTTGATAGTTAGTGGAGGGAGATTTAAATTTTAAATATTTCCATTAAAAACACCAATAGGTGTTAGTTAAACTATAAGATTATTTACAAATAAGTTTATGGTTGCACTTAAGTTGACAATTAAGTTGCAACTCGTGCAAAAATTTTCATTTATCTATACTATCTATAAGAATATTCACCTCTTTGAACTGGATTTTTATATAGTTTAAAAATATCCTTATTAATGAATGATAACTTCTCTTAAAAATATGATCATAATTGTCAAACAAATAATCAATCTATCTATACTTTCTACAACACCTACAACTATTATCTTTTTGAATTAAAAAATAGAACTCCTAAAATTTAGGTTTTTTACCCTTTGGGTTCATCTTTTTATTCTCTAAAATTTAGCCATTTTTTTTTATTCATTTTCATCCGAATAAAACACCTCCAATTTTTTTAAAACAAAAAACAAAGAGAACTCTTAAAATTTACTCTTCTTTCCCCTCACACTCATCTTATTTTTCCTACCCAATCTTTTCTATATATCACTACACCATTTTCAAACACACATTAAAAAAAAAATTACAGTTACGGCTTAAAAAATTTTAGACAAAAAATATAGAAGAGCTTATGAGCACGCGCAAGGCTATTTTAGTATTAGAACTTACTTTTTCTATTTTACCTAACCACTTTTGAAAAACACCTATATCGAATTATCTATTTTAAAATATATTTGATTAAAATATCAATTTTTCTAAATTTTTTAAAATTGTTTCTCTCTCTTCACACCTCACAACCATCACCCACGCTCTTCCCTCACTCTCAAGATACATAAAAATATAATAAAAAACTAAAATGCAAATAAATTGTGCCAGTGTAAATTTTCATGGTTACTATTGATTTGGATGAATTTTGCACAATTTTATATAAGCTGATGTGGGTGACTTTTAGGGTGATTGGAAAAAATTTTAACCTTAATCTACTTTCCATAATCTGATGCAAGTGTGGACTTAAGTACATGAATTTTTACTTCTTCATTTTTCTTTATTGAAATATATTTGAGGGAAAATTTTACATTATACTAGTTCTCGTGCAATTTCCTATTCTTTTAAATTTATTAGTGTTATCATGAATTTTAGACTTCTTGGGTTGGCTCCATGATTGTGATTGATTATTTTAGTATCATTTCTTTAGATCCTTTTAATGATATTTCCTATAAAGATATATGTTACCTACTACCTATACACGTTTTTAATAATAATTTTACATTTTTTTAAGGATTTCCTATAAAGATACATATAGGGATTGATTTTAAATGGTTTTTTTTACTATTTAATAACGTTAATGTTTATTCTTTTCCTTTTGTTTTTTCATTCATAGTTTATATTTGGCCAATCTGATTTTGAGCATACTCTTGTGACTAAGAGGAAACAAGCAACTACAAGCATAGTAAATATTTTGTATGATATCTATGTAATATATACCCTTATCTTTTCGTGAATCATACAATATATATATATATATATATTTACACCTGGTGTAACTCTAAAGAGTTACACCTTTTCTAAACTATTAGATTTAAGTAGATCAAACGGTAAAAAAAATGCACTCATTAATGCCGATATTCTAATAAGGATCTCATTTATTATCTTTATTTATAACATTCCATACTTATCTATAATTCCAAAAATAGGTATATTTTTCTCTTTGCTCTCTCTTTCTCATCCACTATACGTTTCTCTCTCCTCCTTTGCTCTTCCACCTCCATTTTTATAAGGTTTCACCTCCACAACCACATAGAATCTGATGAATCAAAAACTCAAACTAATTAAATCATTACGAATAAAATTGAAATAAGGGTACTAAAAATATATTTACATCTCAAAAAAAAAAAAAAATTACATATATGATTGGTTGGGTTGGGTTTTATGGGTTGAAAAAAACTTACATAAACAATATAACTCAACTAAAAAAATCAAATCAAATCAAACGTATACCATCTAACAAAGATGAACAAGATGAATTTGCGTCTCTGTGATAACCGGAGCAAGAGTTATTACAAGACAACACAGGTGATCATGGCGGCGGTGGGGGTCTTGGTCTTTGTGGTGGTTAAGTCTATTTCATCATTTGATCTCCGCAAGAAGGAAAATGCATGTTAGGCTTATTGGGATATTTGTTAATTTGTATATATTACATGCATAGAGTGTTGTAAATTTTTAAGGGTTAAATAGTGTTTTCGATTTGGATTTTTGTTTAGGTAATCATGTTGTTCAGTTCATTCTTAAGATTATAACATTCTGGAATAACGCAAAAGAAAAAACACCAAGATAATGATGAAGTAATCCATGGCTTTCTTCTCAAACAAGGGGGAAAAATATACTTATTTTTGGAATTAGAGATAGCTATGGAATGTTATTGTGGGTGGGTAAAGCCCAACTATACGTAGTGGGCCTAAAGCCCAAGTTGAGGACTAGTCTATGTCCGAGGAGGCTAAAATTGTCGAGGGGTATTTTGCGTGAAAGAAGGATACATAGGGACGAAGAAACTCTGTCTGAAGAGAGCATCATTGTTCCGAAGAGACGATCATCCTCGGATGAAGGGGTTTTGGGGTCATGTAAATATCTGGGGGGTTCAAATGAATTTACTAGTGACTTCAGCAATTTAGATAAGTTTTAGACACGCTTGGAGATAAGAGGAACGAAGAAATATCTAGAAGGAAAAGCTGCCACCACCATATTAAATGCACTGCAGCAACTTTCCTGACCGCATTTATGTGAAGAAGACATCTGAACAGTACAACTTCAGCTACCGTCATTCACAAAAGTTAGGGGAAATACATGACATGACATGGACTTAAGTAGAGAGTTGGATGGAGAACAAATGGACGATAGGGATGGTAGTGGAGAAGGATATATAAAGAAGGGTCCCTATTGAAAGAGGGGGGGGAGAAAAAAGGAAAAAGAAGAAGTGTAACCGATATTCAATCTATTATAAGTCTCTTCGGATTTGAACTTACTTGGTTTGGACGTGTACTTTTATGCTGGTTTATACTTACAAGATATGATCAATCGTTGTTAGCTCCATAGTTAACCTAGCTCTATCACCCATGCTCTACAAATTCATTATTTTTGGGCTTGGGCCACAAATCCTAACCCTACAGTTATAAATAAGGATAATAAATGAGATCCTTATCAGAATATCAGCATTAATGAGTGTATTTTTTTGACCGTTAGATCTACTTAAATCTAATAGTTTAGAAAAGGTGTAACTTGAACTCATCTATATATATATATATATATTATAAATAATTTGATAGTTAAAACAAGCTAAATACAAATTTTTTGTCCCACTTTTTGTATTCTATTTTATAATCAATTATAGTGTGCTATGTGTTTGATTTTTTATTTATTTATTTTAAATTTTGGTTATTTTATAAGAAAGTCAAATAAATATATGACAAGTTGTGATTGATGTAACATAAAATAGAACACAAGGGTCAAAGAATTTGTATTAAGAGGGTAATTTACAATAGGTGAGGGGTTTTGATTATTTGAACTTTGAATGTCTCGATTAGATACATTAAAAAAAGAGAAAGGTTTGGGTCCAATGCTTCCAGTGTATTAGACCTGGTCGGATGATGACACATGTCCAAAAATAGACATGTGTCACAATCCCAGCGGGTCTAGTGTCACTGGACACAAGACCTAATCCAGATCCATTAAAAAATACCAACAAATTAAACTACAAGACTTTGCTTATGATTAATCTAGAGATGATTCTCCAAAAAAAAAATAAATAAATAAAAAAATCTAGAGATGAGTTGTATTACTAATGTCACGGATTTTTAGAAACTGAAGCTTAACACAAGTCACACAACCATAGAAATGTGAAATGTCACTAGTTAAATGCCGCAGCTAGCTTCCAAATATTGCTGTAGGTTTGTATTTCTATTTCATTAATTAAGCCCCCTTTTTCCCCAACTGTTTCTGTCCGTGTGTGCTAACATTAAAAACATGTGAAGAGAGATTTTTTTACAAAAATGCTTTTTGAGAAAAAAAATGAATGTATTTTTATAGGCATTTATATTAGAAATTTTTTGTTTGTTTCAGTATTAACATTTTCTAGAAAATAAATTATATAAAAAAATTGGTAAATTTATCTCATTTTTCTATGTTTGGCCAACAACCTTAAAATGAGTTGAAAAATTACCTCTTCACTTTCTTTATTTATTTTTGCGTAGAATAAAGTTATTTTCTTTATTTAATTTCCCATGTGAAAAAATTGTTTTTTAGAAAATTTAAGTGGAAAACAATTTCACCCTAAAAAAAAAAGTGGAAAACAATTTTATTTCCTACTAAGAACATGGGAAGTTAAAATATAATTTTCATTTGACTTTTTTTTTTTATACTAACAAACATATGAAAATGCAGAAAATTATCTTCAAATAAAATTTTTCATTAAAACAGACGGGCATAAAAAAAAAAAAAAAAAATCTAGTGTGACAAAATTTTATTGGGGGTGTAGTAAAAGTTATTTTAAGAAATCCTTATAGAATTGAATTTTTATTTTTTAAAATAGAGAGGTCAAATGGTAGCTTTTGATTCCATCATGGCTTTCCTTTCATGCAATGGCAATGAATTCTTCTCTAAAGATAATGATCACATTTTCCTTTATTTTTCTTGAAGACCAAACACCCATGACCCACCCAACCACTAGAAATATTTTAAGCCCTTTCCCACATTAATAGTTCTAGGAATTTTGGACAATAAACTCACTACCCCCCACTCTACTAACTTCTTATATGATTAATCTAGAGATGATTCTCAAAAAAAAAAAAAAAAAAAAAAATCTAGAGATGAGTTGTATTACTAATGTCACGGATTTTTAGAAACTGAAGCTTAACACAAGTCACACAACCATAGAAATGTGAAAAGTCACTAGTCAAATGCCGCAGCTAGCTTCCAAATATTGCTGTAGGTTTGTATTTATATTTCATTAATTAAGCTCCCTTTTTCCCCAACTGTTTCTGTCCGTGTGTGCTAACATTAAAAACATGTGAAGAGAGATTTTTTTACAAAAATGCTTTTTGAGAAAAAAAATGAATGTATTTTTATAGGCATTTATATTAGAAATTTTTTGTTTGTTTCAGTATTAACATTTTCTAGAAAATAAATTATTTAAAAAAATTGGTAAATTTATCTCATTTTTCTATGTTTGGCCAACAACCTTAAAATGAGTTTGAAAAATTATCTCTTCACTTTCTTTATTTATTTTTGCGTAGAATAAAGTTATTTTCTTTATTTAATTTCCCATGTGAAAAAATTGTTTTTTAGAAAATTTAAGTGGAAAACAATTTCACCCTAAAAAAAAAAAGTGGAAAACAATTTTATTTCCTACTAAGAACATGGGAAGTTAAAATATAATTTTCATTTGACTTTTTTTTTTTTATACTAACAAACATATGAAAATGCAGAAAATTATCTTCAAATAAAATTTTTCATTAAAACAGACGGGCATAAAAAAAAAAAAAAAAAAATCTAGTGTGACAAAATTTTATTGGGGGTGTAGTAAAAGTTATTTTAAGAAATCCTTATAGAATTGAATTTTTATTTTTTAAAATAGAGAGGTCAAATGGTAGCTTTTGATTCCATCATGGCTTTCCTTTCATGCAATGGCAATGAATTCTTCTCTAAAGATAATGATCACATTTTCCTTTATTTTTCTTGAAGACCAAACACCCATGACCCACCCAACCACTAGAAATATTTTAAGCCCTTTCCCACATTAATAGTTCTAGGAATTTTGGACAATAAACTCACTACCCCCCACTCTACTAACTTCTTATATTCTCCATTAACTTTTTATTTAAAAAAAAAAAAAAATGTAAAATTGGATTCAAAAGAAGCTTGTCGTATACCATCTTCATTTTGGTTGGCGGTGTTAAAGATCGATCGACATGAAGTTTTATGAATGCGACCAAATCTTAGAATTTTCGGCGATCATTTAAATCCTCCATCAACTTGTGTTTTAGTTGGTGCTAGATTGCTATTTATTAGTACTACAAATTTGTGGTCCACTTCTTTTGTCCTAGAATTAACATTTCATTTTGGCTGGGAATTAAAAAAAAGAAAAAGAAAAAAGAGAATTACCCATTAATTAGTTCTTCACCACAAAGGAGTCAAAGGAAGAAAAGGACCACTACGCAATTGTCATTTTCCAACGTAGAAAAGAGGGCACGTCCTAATTGGTATAACCATGTTTTTAAAGGAAACATTCAATTTATAAAAAAAAAATTAATAATTAAAATAGACTTAGAAAAGAGCTATGGAGAAGGCATCTTTGTTACAAGTACATAGGCTTTTTTTTATTGAACTATTATATAGGCAATTATGCGCATGATATCTTCTTTATAAGAAATTATCCCAATGCAATTTTTTTATTAAAAAAACCCTTTCTTTAATTAGCCCTGAGAAGGGAGCCAAAGAACTTTATAGCCTTTACATATTTCTTTAACTGATTGCTTTGTGATTGTGATTCAGGGTGAAATTTTTCTTTACTTAACTAATTCTTCTTTCTTTTTTTGGGCTTTAACCCTTTAATTGATTAGAAGTCAAGTTCTACTTGCTGCTATATTTTTGTATTATAAATTGAACATATTTAGTAATGTTATTGTTCATGGACCATATTCATTATCATTTGCCACTTTAGGCGTGTCAGAAGAATTCACACCATATATGGACCTCCATTGGGAATTGCATAGACCGAAATTATACTGAAGTGAGACTTTGAAACTAAGCTACTTTGAACACTCAAAAGACAATTCTCTTTTTTTTCTTTGGTTGACAAGTATGGGAAGAATTTCTTGTGCTAAGAAGTAAGAACTTTTTAGAGTTGTCAAAAAGTCATAGAGAAGGCTTTCTTGTTGCCACAAGTTTCTTAACAACTAGAAGGAATGGTGGAGCGAATATCAAATAAGAACTTTCTAGATTCATTTTAATTCTATTGTTTACCGAATTAATTAAGATGGATTGGCTTTTTTTCAAAACCCCTTTAAAGGTATCATTTGCTTTTACATTCAATAGTAGCACTTTCGAGATTGAAATTGTATAGAACTTGCAAGAATAGCAATGTGAATGTAAAATCAAAGAAAGGCACAGCTTGTTTTGGATGGTTCATGGTTATGACAGATGACCTTGTCTTTGTGAGAGGGATCAAGAAATTAATGTAGTTGTTGGGGGTTCAGAAGTCTATTGGATCTCAATGAGCAGAATCGTAATGGACGTAAACAAATAAATCATGCAAAGGAGGTGGATATATAATAAATAATGGTCTTATTCAATTGTACCAATTTTTCTTCTTTTTCATTTTTTTTTTTTTTTGGATAATCAAATTGTATTTAGCATATCACAGATCCTGCAGGTACATGTATTTTTTATTTATTTTTTTTCAGTAACCATATTGGTAGTTGACATTATTTTATTCATGCTAGACAAATATGTTCGATGAAGTCATAAATTTCAAACCGTGGAAAAACATTACCTGGAAAGCCCAACTTTCAGCGAAGAAACGATTCTCTGAGTAAAATTGAAGCTATACTGACATAAGAATTCCACAACTAATGAATTGGCTTTTTCTTTATTAGAATTATTATTATTATTATTATTTACCTCCTAATGCTGAGCTTATTATCAAGAACTATTTGCAATTGATGATTGAAAAACATTTTGTGTGTCCATTGTACACTTTGTACCTACGGGCTACGACCTGCTGGGACCATACAGAAATAAATGTTCTCAAATGATTGTGGTTCAAGATCTTAAAGATAGCCCCCAAACCTTTTCAAAGGATAGTTCTGTTTATAATTAATCAGATTAATGCCAGAGTATCCTGTAGTTGCAAGCAATAAATGAGTTATGCACATTTGCCAGAACCACCTAAAAGCTTATTTCATTTGAATACATGGTCCAAGAGAGAGCAGAGAGACCGGTAATTGTTTAGAGGCTTCACATGCTTTTTATGGCATAAAGAAGCTTACCATACCCCATTAAGCATTTTAATGTTGCACTTGAATAAACTTTTTTTTTTTTTTTTTTTTTTTGTTCTCCTCTTTCTTCTTCTTTCAAACTTGGTCAAATCTCCTTTACCATTTGATAACATAACAAAATATTAAAAAAAGAGAAAGAAAATGTTTCCAGTTTCTTTTTAAGTTTTGTATTATCTTTAGTTCTCTGAAGATTCTACAAAAGCTGGTTCGGCCCTGATTCCTGAATGTCAATATATTTCTTTAATTGCTTGTGACTCTTTTTGCTTTCGGTAAGCAAGCATGGGTGGTGGAAAAGAGTGGTTGCAATTTGTATACTTTAATCAATGACCACCCACAGAGCTGAAATTTGAGATAACTTCCCAACTGTGCAAATCTACTCAAAATTAATTTAGCCCTCTTTCTCTCTGTCCTGTTGATTGCTTGAGCTTAAGCTTCACTTTGAATTGGTTTATTAAAAACTAGAGCTTTTGTAATATAAAAAATGTTATAAAATGATAGTATTGGCATAAAGATAGCTAAGCCATTTGGTGTTTTCTAATTAGGGGTGGCAATTCATGTTCGTAGGTCGGGTTCATGTTGTGTTAAGCCATGAGTATTCGGTATATGAATTGACTCGAACTCGACCTATTTAGTAAACGTGTCAGGAATCTTCAACCCGAACACGACCTATTTATTAAACAGGTCAATCTGACTCGACACGTTTAACTCGTTTAATTAACAAGTCAATTAAAGGTCAATACAAAAGACCCATTTANTTTTTTTTGTTCTCCTCTTTCTTCTTCTTTCAAACTTGGTCAAATCTCCTTTACCATTTGATAACATAACAAAATATTAAAAAAAAGAAAAGAAAATGTTTCCAGTTTCTTTTTAAGTTTTGTATTATCTTTAGTTCTCTGAAGATTCTACAAAAGCTGGTTCGGCCCTGATCCCGAATGTCAATATATTTCTTTAATTGCTTGTGACTCTTTTTGCTTTCGGTAAGCAAGCATGGGTGGTGGAAAAGAGTGGTTGCAATTTGTATACTTTAATCAATGACCACCCACAGAGCTGAAATTTGAGATAACTTCCCAACTGTGCAAATCTACTCAAAATTAATTTAGCCCTCTTTCTCTCTGTCCTGTTGATTGCTTGAGCTTAAGCTTCACTTTGAATTGGTTTATTAAAAAACTAGAGCTTTTGTAATATAAAAAATGTTATAAAATGATAGTATTGGCATAAAGATAGCTAAGCCATTTGGTGTTTTCTAATTAGGGTGGCAATTCATGTTCGTAGGTCGGGTTCATGTTGTGTTAAGCCATGAGTATTCGGTATATAAATTGACTCGAACTCGACCTATTAGTAAACGTGTCAGGAATCTTCAACCCGAACACGACCTATTTATTAAACAGGTCAATCTGACTCGACACGTTTAACTCGTTTAATTAACAAGTCATGTAAAGGTCAATATACAAAAGACCATTTAATAATCTATTTTGATGAATAGTCATACCAAACCTATATATTTTTCTCAATTCCCGTATATCTAACATTAAAATACAATTGAAACTATAAATATAGTAGTAAACATATAAAAATCCATTAATTAAGCAATAATATCAAAATAAATAATAATTTTATAAGCTAAATGGGTCAAATGAGTCAGATTGGTTCGCATGTTGAACACGAATATGACCCGTTTATTAAATGGTTAGCTGTGTCAACCTGAATATGACTCGAACCCGTTTAGCCTCAACCCATGACCTATTTATAAACGGGTTAGTTATGTCAAGTTTGCAGGTCGTGTCAGATTTGCCACCCCTATTTTTAATGATTCAGATTAAAAAAAAAAAAAAAAAAAAAAAGGACCAAATTGCTCAAAACTGAACTAACAGACTTTTGTAGAAATCTAAGATGGGGTTATGGAAAAGGTGAAGAGAGAATAGACAATATATGCGAATTTCAAACGGTTATGTACGGCCTACACCCATATATAAAACTTAAGGCGAAATTATACTCAAGTTTTTAAAATTAGCAATATTAGGGTTCGTTCGGATCTACTTATTTTGCTGAAACTGAAAACTTTTTGCTGAAAATACTGTAAATAAAGGTAAAAGTTAGCTAAAATAGTACATTAGGACTCATGAATAGTTAACAGAATGACTAAGGTGGTGTTTGGATTTTGCCAAACTCAGTTAACAAAACTGAGTTTTTGTTAACTCATAACCTAAAAACCGTGGCCTCCATATGTATAATGTTTGTTTGGTTGATTTTCACGGGTGTTAACTCAGTTAACAAAATTGAGTTTTTTGGATTTTGAGTTAACAAATTCGGAAACTCCCGTGAGCTGTTTTCAAGTGATGAGTTATGTTAACTTAGTAGCAATAGGCATAATTTTCATCAAGTTTTGGGTCCCACAGCAGTATTACGTTACATCAGTGCAGACCCTAGTACTCTCCCAATGACACTTTTGTATTTACTTCCCCTTTTCCTTCTCCGAAACCCACAGCACAGCAACAACTGAAGTAGAGCTCTCCGCCAATCAGCACCCTCAGCTTGAGATATACACAACTCTGTTCACTAATTTTTATTTCCGATGAGACCCAAATTCAGCCCCTCCATCTATTGGGTTTTATTTTGATATTTTTTGTTTTTTCCATGTTCCTCCATTTTTTGTATTGTGTTTACTGAGACCTTGGCTCACTTGGCTATGAATGCTTGTTTATTTATGCCTTTTTTTTTTCTCCTTTCCTCTTCACACCTACTGCTTTTTCTTCTTCTTTCTTTTTTTCTTTCTTCAGGCATAGTTCTTCCCTCTGCTTCTTCTTCTTCTTTATTTCTTTTCTGTTTCTTTCTTTCTTTAAATCTTCATTTGCTGCTAGACTGATTTTCTTCTTTGCGTGACCGATTTTCTGTGAGACCGATCCAGGAAGAAGCATTTTGGCGGTGGAGAGGAAGAATTGAAAACAAAATTTCTGCCACGGCTATCTGTGAGTTGTATATTTGTGGGTTCCAATTTGTGTTGTTGAGATCTTTGTAGGTTGTAATTGGTGTTTTTGAGGGTTGTGATTATGGGTTTGTAGTGTTCTGTGTGTTGTTGAGGGGAAAAAAAAAAACTAAAGAATAAATTAAATCAAAGAAAAGGAAGATGGGCTTGTGGTCACTTTGTTTGTAGTGTTGCCGACGATGAGTCTACAATGGGAACTTGCTAGTGGTATGGTGGGTTTGTCAAGGGAGGTGAGTTGACAAAATTTATGAGTTCGGGTTTGTGCTTTGGGAGAGTAAAACAGAGCTGTAGGGGGAAGGGGAAATGAGAAAAGAGAAAAAGATGGGACGAAACCTTACGCGGGTGGGCTAACAACTTTCCTCTAACCAAGTTACAAGTATAGGGCCCACAAAATGGTGAAAAATTTGAGTGATGACAAGTTGAGTGAAGTGTGCCAAATGGGTGGGTGATAGAAATTGTGGTATTTTAAATGATGGGTGATGAGTGAGGTGTGATGAGTAATGAATGACGAAAATTGAGTGATAATAATAATAAAAAAAAAAAAAAAAAAAACCAAATAGGGCTTTAAGTGTCCATTTGGCCAAATATTATTTTTGCTAATTTATTTTAGGCGAAATGCACTTTTGTCCTACATTTGGACCTATTCTCAATTTGGTCCCAAATTGATTTTAGCTCCTAGGTCAATCCCTGATTTAAGAAAATCGTTTTTATTTTGGTCCCTGCCGTCACCCCAGTAACAGAAAATGTGTATACGTGGCAAACGGAATGCCACTGTTTGCTGACTAGATGCTGATGTGGCTAATATAATAATAATAAAAAAACCACCTCAGCATGCCATGTCATCGTCTAATTTAAAAAAAATTAATTTATCAATTTAAAAATCATTTCTTAAAAATTAGAAATCATTTTATCTTTTTAATTTTTTTAATTTTGTTTTTATTTTTCTTTAACTTCATCAACTTAAAAAAAAATCCCTACACTGAAAGACTCTAATCTCAAATTCTCTCACTCTCTTCACGCTCAATGGATGAATCTCTCACTGTCCACTGTCCATGGCGGAGCTCACTCGCCCTTCATCTTGAGTAGAAGACTTTGGAGTCGCCGGTGGCGGGGAGGGGATGAGTCTGGTGTCAAGGAGCTTGAGGATTCCGTCATGGACACGTGGTCCTCGTTGCCACGGCTCTCCTCCTTCTGCCCCATCGAGGAGATGATGCGCCACGATGCTCGCCTTGCGCCGATCTTGTTCTTGTACGCCACGGAGAGAAGGTTTCGCTCCTCGACGGTGAGCTCCTCGATCTCCACTGCCGCCGAGACCTTCTCCATGAACTCCGCCATCTCCTCGTACCACTGGGCTGCTCGATAAGCTTCGCCATCTACACGTTCTCTTCGCTAGCCGAGGTGTCACTGCCATTGTTTTTGATTGGTGGTCTGATCTGTTCATGGTTTCGGATTGCAGGATCGGTGGCTTGAAGTGGCTTGATCGGTGGGTTCTGATCTGTTCACTTGTTGCTGGGTTTGTCTTTTTTCATGTGGATTTGATGATTTTCTGGTTTATGGGTTTGATTTGTTGGAGGTTTCGGTGGAGGATAGGGATTTTGTATGTATTTTAAGCATTGGTTTATTAAATGTGAGTTATTTTAGTGTTTGTTTTGAAAGAAAATCTTGATTTTATGGGAAAAATGTTGATGATTGTTCAAAGAAAATTTATGAGGTTGGTTGGGTTGTTGTTATTGTGAGCCGAATTGGCTGGGTTTGTGTGTGATTGTTTCATAATAAAAATTTCTGGTTTTAGGTGGAAAGAAAATGTTGTGATAAAAATCTTAGCATCGGCTTTTTAGATGTGAATTTTTTCAGTGTTTGGTGAAATTTTCTGGAAAGATGTTAAATGCCCAGGAATTTTGTGTTCTTGAGTTCTTGTGATCTGGGTTCATGTTCTTGAGTCTTGTGTATTCCCGTTCAAATCTAACTATGTATTTTTATGTTTTTAATTTTAAATTGATAAATTAATTTTTTTAAATTAGCGATGACGTGGCATGCTGACGTGGTTTTTATTATTATTTTATTAGCCACATCAGCATCTAGTCAGCAACAGTGCATTCCGTTTGCCACGTATACATTTCTGTTACTGGGTGACGGCAGGGACCAAAATAAAAACGATTTTCTTAAATCAGGGATTGACCTAGGAGCTAAATCAATTTAGGGACCAAATTGAGAATAGGTCCAAAATGTAGGGACCAAAAGTGCATTTACGCCTTTATTTTACTAGTCAGCTTATTTTTGCTACTATTAATGGGTCCCATTGTACTTTTTGGTACTATTCATGAATTCCATAGTATTATCTCAGCTAACTTTTACCTTTATTTACAGTACTTTCAAAAAAAAAAATTTCAGTTTCAGCAAAATAAGCGGATTTCAAACGGACCTTTAGTCATTTTGTTAACTACTGTTAATGTATCGCATATGTGGCTAACAGAACAATAACTTGACAATTTTTTTTATGAAAAATTTTACAAAAATTATTATACAAGAATCAAATTAACCCGGTTTCAAAATCTAATCTTAATTCCATCTGGTTCCAAATCAAAACCCCACTTGGCCATTAGATTATGAAATGAGAGAGAAAGTGATTAAATGGACCTTACTCACATCCAATTCAGACGGCCCAAAAATCAAATCCCATAGTGCAATACTCAATGCCAACTAACTCAATTTGAGATTGGGGATAGGCATTATGAATTTCTCTGTCTTTAGTCTTCACAATGAAGTAATTCTAAATGACCCCAAACAATAAAGAAAAAGTTTGGCTTGCAATTCAATTATACAATGATCAAGAAAAAAAAAAACAATAGATATTGTAGGAATATGTTAGGATTTGTGCATTTGTGCCCTTAAATCCTATTGTATGATATTATGTATTACATTATGTATGACATGATGTATGACTTAATATTGTAATTAATAAAGTTGTTTTGTTGTTATCTAAAAATAATGGTAACATGAATATTTGGACATTGTCATATAGTTCATGAGATACATAGTATGTGATTATGTGAAAAGTCATAGAAGATATAAATCACAAGTTTTTTGTAAATTTAGAATTTAGTTCGTAGTCGGTGATGAAATTGGGCGTTTCATTTGCGAAGACTATAACATGTCAACTAAGATGATTTGTCTTAATCATGGAAGTGGTGACTTCTAGTTGATATGTTGATATGTTTTAAGAATTAAGAAATATTGAACTGGACCGCTGTGAGATTTATTATTCTCTTAATGACTGTCAATTGAATAATAAATTTCATGACTTATATTCATATGAACTCTTAATCTTGAGAGAATAATGTACCTGATCATAAAGTGTAGGTTGCTTTGATATATCAGGAGTGAGATCTAAAGTAACAGTCAAAATCTCAGTATGTTGGGCCGCCACATTTAGTGNAATCAATATATATATATATATATATATATAAATAATAAAAACAAATCTTAGTTGATAATAAAAAGTTTTTTTTCCCTCATTTGTTTTCCTCTAGAAGGCCCACGATGGTGAAACCCTAGCTTTGCATAGGCCACCGCTTTCCCCTGTACTGGTGGAAACCTGGGTTTTTTTCTTTTTCTTTGTCTCTTCGTTGTCTGCCTTCCTCCATGCTCTATTCCTTCCTCCACCTCACTACACCCCAACACCCACAACTATGGATGACCTTACAAGTTAGTGTGCCCGCCTCTCCCTCCATGTAAAAGAACGCCAAACCATTCCCTTAACTTCTAACATTGATAGCAACAGTAAAGTGCTTGTGGCAAAACTCTTCACCAAGCGCTGAGTTAAAAGTATGTGGAGATTTTCCCAGGACTTTGAAGTACGTGACCTTACTTCTAACACTGTTCTGCTACTATTCATCGAGAAGGCGATGCGCAAAACATTCTCTCGTAGGGACCTTGGACTTTTGACAAATACTTGATAGGCCTCTACCAGCCAAGCACCTCTGAATCGATGGATGATGCAAAGTTCACTACCAACCCTTTTTGGATTCAACTCCATAACCTCCCACTCAACCGTATGACAAAAGCCAACACTGTGGCTATCGGGAATACTATTGGCCACGTTGAGCAAGTTGATGCCTTGCCATCTAGATAGTACCGAGGACGCTACATCTGAGTTCGAATCCGTATTGCTATTGATCAACCCTTATGTTGGGGACACTACATTGATCTAGGTGGCTCGGACCCCCACTGGATCTCCCTTCAATATGAACGCCTCCCCATTTTTTGCTACTGGTGCGGCCTCTTGAATCATGATGAAAAGGAGTGCAAGCTCTAGATTGACAGTGGTGAGTCTCTGCGAAAGGATGAATAGCAATATGGACTATGGCTGTGAGCTTCTTTGGCCAACATCCAACAACCATAAGTGGTTCATACCAAATCTACACAAATTTCAGGCCCACCTTAGCCCTACCAACCTATACTTCACCGTCTACACACCCATCTCATCAAACAACAAACATGCCACACACAGCATCTCCTTAAACAACAAACATGCCACACACACCATCAAACCCACCATATACCTCTCAACTTGCTGAACCCATGGCCCACACAGACTGTCCTAAATCTGCTCCAACACATAAGGAAATTTTGTCTGACCCCAACTTATTTGAAGCGTTCATTACAGGGAAAATTCCCGACCTATCACAAGCTGACACGTCACACTACCAAGTCCACAAAATACAGCCAATTACAAAGCACCACATATTGCTGCTAGGTTTTGCTATCACTATTCAGAAACTAATAGAAATTTGCCAAAGTGTTATGCAAAAACTAATCACACATCAGCGCACGTGTAAGCGATGACATAAGCAGTTTCGCACGTGTAAGCGATGACACAATCAGTCCAGCATGTGCAGGCGATGACATAAGCGGACCAATCAAGCTCTGCCACGTGTCACCAATCAGACTCTGCCACGTGTCGCTTACCTACCCCAAAAACTCCTATAAATAGAAGCCTTCCTAAGCCATTTAGGGAGGACCAGGCCATTGGAAGCACTCAGAAGTCCAGAAGTTCTGCCGGAACCAAGCTCTAAAGCCTCCAAGAACTTCAAGAACTTCAACTTCGAATACGAAGAACATTCGAAGGAAAATCATCCAAATCATCCGCCTAGATCCAAAAGTCTGCGGGAATCAAGCCTAAAGTGTCCGAAAACATCAACAAATCACAAATCAGTGAAGCTCTACGGATTCAAGCCTCTAAAGCCCCGAAGAACTTCCACCACAAATCTTCGAATACAAGAACATTCGAAGAGGAATCATCCAAATCATATTCCTAGATCTCAAAGTTCACTGGAATCAAGCTCAAAAGCCTCCAGAAATATCACAAACCACAAATCAGCGAAGCTCTACGGATTCAAGCCTCTAAAGCCCCGAAGAACTTCCACCACAAACCTTCGAATACAAGAACATTCGAAGAGGAATCATCCAAATCATATTCCTAGATCTCAAAGTTCACTGGAAATCAAGCTCAAAAGCCTCCAAAAACATCACAAACCACAAATCACCGAAGCTCTACGGATTCAAGCCTCTAAAGCCCCGAAGAACTTCCACCACAAACCTTCGAGGACGAAGAACACATCAAGAACACGAAGAACACATGAAGAACACGAAGAACGTGAAGAACAAGGGATTTCTAACAAGCTCATAGCCAGAGATTCATTGTAATTCTGTTTCAACAATCTTCGATCTACCCTCAACCAAATTGAAGGATATTTTGTGTTCAAATCAAAATTACATTATTACAATTCCAATCAACAAGTCTTCAAGGAGATCGAATCAGAGGATAACTCTTTTGTAATTACAGAGAATTGTACCACACATTCATCAACAAATTTACATTTGTGACACTATTTTACTTGTTTGACTTATTCGAACCGAGAAATTTAGTTGTCCACAATGTATCTCAATATAGGCCTATTAGCTTAAGTAATGTCATTTCTAGGCTGGCCTTAAAAGTCTTGCTAATAGGCTTAAACATTCCTACGTGATATCATTAGTGAAAATCAAGTGATTTTATGTCTACTCGTTTATTACTCATAATGTGTTAGTTGCTTTTAACTATGCATTACTAAATCATAAAAAGGTGGAAGATAAGAGGGAGATGGCTTTCAAACTTGAGTATGAGTAAAGCTTTGATAGGGTGGAATAGAGATGTTTACATAATATTATGTTGAGATGGGCTTCTCTAAAAGATGGGTGAATATTATGATGCTATGTGTTACCTCAGTTACATATTTCATTCGCCTTAATTGCAAACCCCGTGGCCTCATCACTCCCATAAGGGTTTAAGGCAAGGGGATCCCATATCTCCTTTCTTTTCCTGTTTTGTGTAGAAGTTTATCAGCTCTTCTCAATAAGGCTGCGAAAGGGAAATTATAGGTGTAGTAACTGCCACATGGCCCAAAAATTTTCACATCTCTTGCTGCTGATATTATCATCTTTTGTCAAGCCACAAATGAGGAGCGCATCGGACTGGAAAGTATTTTGGAGATCTATGAACATGCATCTGGGCAAAAGCTTAATAAGGAAAAAACTTCCTTATTCTTCGCACAATACGTTACAAGATATTCGAAAACATCAAACATCTTTTTGGCGAAGTATTAAGTAGCATGAAACTTATCTAAGCTTACCTTCCTTGGTAGTAGTTCTAAGAAAAACACTTTTCGAGCTTTGAAGGAATTTTGATCATAAGCTTTCAGGTGGAAAGAGAAATTATTCTCACAGGCAGGAAAGGAGGTCTTAATAAAAGCCGTGGCTCAAGTGGTTCCACTTATACAATGAGTGTCTTGAGCTCCCGGATACTTTTTATAATGACCTGACGAGCATGGTTTGTAAGTTTAGATGGGGGCAATCAAATGGCCAAAACAAGATGCATGGCTAAGCTAGGAAAAATGTGTGCACCCAAAAAAGAGGGAAGACTAGGCTTTCGGGATTTAAAATCCTTCAACCAGGTCTTCTATCAAAGCAAGCTGCGCCTTCAAACCAACACACGCTCATTGGTATATCATGTTCTCAAAGCTCGTTATTTCCCTAACTGTGACTTTCTCCATGCAGAGCTTGCTTGTCAACCTTTGTTTGCATGGCTTAGTATCATAGTAGCCCAACATATTGTGCAAGCAGTCATCGCTGGCAGGTGGGAAATGTGCCTCCATCTGTGTTTGGCAAGACCGTTGGATATCGAGACCACCGTCTTTTACCACAATCACCCAGCCGAATACACTCCACATGCACTCCATGGTGCCTGCGTTGCTTGATGAAGTCACTAGAGTGAAGGTAGACTTGGTCGAACAGGTTTTTCTCCTGGGCGAAGCTCAAACCATACTAAGCATTCCACAAAGTAATAAGCAAACAAATGTTCGTATAATCTGGGCCTACACACCCAAAGGTATTTTCACAATAAACAGTGCCTACAAGTAGCTTTGGTTACTTCTCTATATGCATCCATAGTGGGGGAGTTAGACACCACAGCAAAAGAAACCTTTTGGCGCACTCTTTGGAGCCTTGACATTCCAAACAAATAAAAACTTTGCTTGGAGGGCTTGTCGTAACAGCCTTCCAACAAAGTGAACCTACGTCATGGGGAGTGCTGGAAAGTGTGACTTGTGAAGCTTGTGCATGCTGACGAAACAACGGTCACTTGTTTTGGGAGTGCACTAAGCCCGTGAGGTTTGGTTAGAAACAGGATACCTTTTGACACTCAGGGTCTACTACAGGACTTTATTGATTTATTTGGGACCTAATACTTGTCTAGCATGCAAGACGTGAGTTGTTGGAGCTTATCTTAAGTGTGGCATGGTGCATGTGTATAACCGTAACAAAACAAGGCTCGAGTCCACCAGACAAACCAGCTAGCAGGTTATTCACAAGCACGTCACTACTTGAAGAATTTTAGCTAGCTCATCTTCTTGCCTCACTTCAAAGATCATGCTAACACTCGATGGGTCCCTCATTTACACCCCTAGTACAAAGTCAACTCTGATGCTGCAGTATTTTCGAACCTCAAAACTATCGGATTGGCGTTGTATCGTGATCACAGGGGCCTGTGATAACAGCTCTTAGCAGCACCTGCCTTACTGCTGAGTCCCTTAGAAGCTGAGGCGAAAGCCATGGACAAGTGTCTTATTTGTATAGGATGTGGCATAGGGAAGTCATCTTTGAGACGGATTCAAGCATGTTTCAGACTTATGCTGGACACACCACTCCCCTGGTCTCCATTGTGGATATCACTGCTGCACTTTCTTTAGCTGCCAAACTTCAGACGTACCCAAATCCAACACGTGAGATAGCAACAATAAACCGGCACACACCTTAGCTCATCATGCTAAAGGCGTTTATGATTTTATGACATGGATAGAGGAATGTCCCCCTTTTATTGACTCATTTGTTTTCAAGATGCCATGTTTTTCTCTCTTCTCATTATTAATAAAGTTTTGTCTTTCCAATCAATATATATATATATATATAATATCATCTATATATATATATATAAAACCGAAACTTTTGAAACTTCCACAATTTTCCACGTCAGCATTTAAAAAAAAAAAAAAAAAAAACTCTGATTTTCTTTTTTTTCTGAAACCCGATAATACATAATACCTGTCCCCTGTTCCTTCCCCGTTCAAAACACACCCCACGGTGAAACGTTCCCCATCGTCCAAAACACATCCCATGGCCAAACCCCTTCTCCATCATCCAAACCCAAACCCATATTAGCTCTAACAAAACCTGATCTCGTTCCCCTTCTCCTCTGAAGTGACTCACTCCAATCGCAAATACAGGTCGACCAAACCCCTTCTTCGTATTAGACCATTCTCTCTCGTATTTCTCAATTAATCTATGAATAATATCTTTCCTATTGTCTTTAATTAGGTTTTCTGTCAATATAGGATTTCGTCTTTAATTAGTTTTTCTAGAGGAAGTCCAAACCCGAGGTAAGAATTCTGATTTGCTCTTCAATTGAAAACCTACCTGCCCAGTTATTACTTCCAATATACTTTCTTTCTCCACTTCAATTGTTCATGGATTTTTTTTTTTTTTGTTGTGGTGATCTACTTTGGTTTTTGCGTTGCTATGGCGAATGTTGACCTTTGTTGCCGCATTAAAAAAAGGTTTTTTTTTTTTGTGCTTTAGTTCTAGCGATTTAAGGTGGAAATTTGTGTATTTATTTTCCATCTCAGTTTTGAAGCAAAATTGGGTTTTATTTATTTATTTTTATTTAGGTTTGGTTGAAGCTTGAAATTGGTGGTATATCAATTTCTGTCAATAAGTTTTTAATTTCTAGATTACATTACTATAATTTTTTAAGTTCCTCTGTTTCAGCACCTATACATCAACTAAGTTCTATTTCTTGGCCATATTTGTAGGTTTTCAACAAAAGGCCTAATTTTTTTTTTTTTTTTGGAGAAGCTAGATCAAAGACCTAGGTCATTTATTGAAACCAAACTCAAAATCAATGAACATCGTGAAGGACTAAGGGGGCAATGTCTGCTGGCACTTCATGCAGCCAAACTTGACCCCTAACAATAAGCTTAGCTTTTTTAGCTAGAGCATCAGCTACTGTATTATAACTACGACTAACAAAAACAAAGTCTACAAACTGAAAGACAGTAGAGAGCATACGAATATCATCCAAAATATTGTTGAAGCTAGCGAACGCACCCGCTCCCTGAAGAAGGGCGTTAATGACTACTGCTAAATCACCTTCAAACACCACTCGAGTGATTCCCAATTCCAGCGCAAACTAGACAGCTTTCAAACATGCTAAAGCTTCAAGATCTACCACTGATTGGGCCATGGGGATGGAAGAGGACAGAGCACCTTCAACTTCACCTGAATTGTTATGGACAACGACACCAATGCCCGCCAAACTTGAACGACGAAACACTGCAGCATCGAAATTTATCTTCAAGCAATGAGGATCCGGTGGACGCCACTGTTGCATGATGGGAGGACGAGGTGGGACAGGCTCCTCAGGTTGAGCTTGCAAAAATTCTTGCAGATAACTACCTGCTTTGCTACATGTATTATCCACGGGCAAAGAAGGGCGACCAAAATGAATAGCATTCCATCTATTCCAAAGAAGCCAAGCTATGACCACAAAGAGCTCTGCTCTAAACTCTTCTCTGCAGAACAAGAAACCAACTAGTAATTCGCTGAATGAAGTAGGATGTTGCGGTGCAATTTGTTGCAGCCACTCCAACATCGACTAAGCTCCTGAAATTGCTTCACAATACCACACCGCGTGAAGAGAGTCTTTAGGAAAATTATGGCATGGTGCACAGCTCAGACTAGGCACAATGTTGCGTCGGTGAAGATTAACCAATGTTGGTAGTGTATTGTTACACATTCTCCACACAAAATGCCTTATTTTGTTGGGTACCTGAGGTTGCCAGATGCTTTTCCAGAATTTTTTCTGGCTGTCCGGATTTGAACTACCTGCGCTAGAAGAGATACCACAGGAAACCAACATTTTATGGGCACTACAAGTTGTAAACATACCAGAAGGCATGTGTGCCCAAGTAATGTAATCATAGGGGCATTGAGAGCTCAACAGAATACCTAGGATAATGTCAGCTTCATGGGGCATAAATAGTTGCTGCACAACCACTGTTCTCTAGGCTACCCTTTCTAGATCAATCAAAGAGCTAACTTTCACATCCGAGGCCATAGAAGGGAGGGGTGAAATGACTGAACAGTTTGCACGTCCAGGCAGCCACCTATCCTCCTTAACTCGCACTGCCTCACCTGTCCCTATACGCCACACCATTCCTTTTCGAATCACGTCTCGAGCACCAATAATACTCTTCCATGCATAAGACCCTAAACTTGAATCTTTTGCATCTAATATGGAACAATCCGGAAAGAACCGAGCCTTAAAGACTCGATGACAAAGAGAGTCAATATTATTGATCAATCTCCATACTTGTTTAGCCAATAAAACATCATTAAATTTTTCAATCTCTTTGAAGCCCATACCACCCACTTTTTTGGCTTCACATAACCGCTCCCATTTTACCCAATGAGATTTTCGATGCTCTCCACCAAAATTTGTAGATCATGCTTTCCAGTTCCCTTACAAGCCCTTTAGGGAGTTTAAATCAGCACATGGTATAAGTCGGGATCGCCTGAATTACTGATTTAATCAACACTTCCCTACCCGCTTGAGACAATAGTTTTTCTTTCCACCCTTGGAGCTTTTTGCACACCCTTTCTTTGATGTAAATGAAGCTTTGTTTTTTTGCCCTTCCCACCAACACTGGCAACCCCAAATATTTCTCAAATTGGCAGATAGCTGGGACACCCAAAACTTGTTGAATTCAGACCCAAACCTCATGAGGAGTGTTCGAACTAAAAAATAAATTAGTTTTCTCCTAGTTAATTTTTTGACCTGACCCCTTCTCATAAATAGCTAGAATTTCAAGAATTTTCTAGCACTCCACTTCCTTAGCACTGCAAAACAAAACACTATCATCTGTAAAGAATAAATGAGAAACTTTTGGTCCATTCCTACATATAGCCACACCGCTAATATGCCCCTCCACCTCAGCTTTATTCAACAAACTTTGTAAACCCATGGCACACATAAGAAAAAGATAGGGTGACAGTGGATCTCCTTGACATAAACCACGACTAAGTTTGATATTACCCACAGGTTGACCATTCAGAAGAACAGAATAGGAAACTGTGCTAATATAAGACATAATAAGAGACACCATCCTTTCCCCGAGCCCAAGGTGCCTCATAGCTCGCTCCAAGAATTCCCATTCAACCCTGTCATAAGCCTTACTCATATCAAGCTTAAGCGCCATCTGCCCCACCTTCTCATTCAGATATATAAAATAAAATAAAATAGATATGTTTATCGGTTTTCTAACATTAAAATACCGCATAATATTTACATGTGTCATATACTCATGTTATTGTACAAATTGATCTTAAGTATTATATATACTAGTGTTTAACTCGCGCAATGCACGAGATCATTTGAAATCTCGTAAGTATAAGAGAAATTTGGCTAATAAAATCAATTTTTAAAGAAAAAATTTGTTGCAAAGTTTGTAAGACACGTTAGTTATCAATTTTTTTGTTTAATTAATCCAAAAAATTCCATGATGGATAGTTGATCCACATATTTAGGAATTGGTTTAGAGTTAGTTATTTGATTTTCCTTTAGCTAATTCTGCTATATAAACCTTTTGTAATTCATTTTGTAAATTAATGAAAGATCTCAGATATTTCTCAATCTTGATTCTCCATCTTTCTCTCTAGTCTCACTACACTGTGATACTCTATTTTTCTTATATGGTGTCAGAGCCTCGTGCTTTCAAAAATGACGAATCAAGATCAAAACTCTTCATCTTCTGTTTCTCAATCTACTGCTCATCGTGAGCTTACTCCAATGGAGGATCCAAGAAGCCCTTTCTTCTTGCACCATGGAGAATCACTAGGTGCGATTCTAGTCACTCAGCTCTTAACTGAGGACAATTACCCTAATTGGGCTAGGGCTATGCTTATGGCACTAGATGCGAAAAGCAAGCTAGGTTTTGTGGATGGATCCATCACAGCTTCCATGGCTGTCACACCTTTGGAGAAGGTTGCTTGGTCAAAGAACAATTCCATGATTTCTTCATGGATCTTGAATTCCATTTCACCTCATATCACTGCAAGTGTGATTTACAGAAGCATAGCAATGGAGGTTTGGAATTCACTTAGAAACCGTTTCTCCCAAACCAATGGTCCACGGATTTCACAGCTTCAAAAAATGATCTTAACAATTATGCAAGGAGATGCAATAGTGACCACCTACTTCACTAATCTTCAAGCTTCTTGGGATCAATTGCTCAATCTCAGGCCTTTGCCATCTTGTTCTTGTGGTGGATGTATCTGCGGAATGAATGATAAAGTTACACTCTTCAATCATCAAGATACATTGCTGCAATTCCTTAATGGCTTAAACGAAGCCTTCTCACAAGTTAGGACTCAGATCCTAATGATGGAACCAAGTCCATCAATTGACAAAGCCTTTTCTTTAGTGATACAAGAAGAAAGGCAGAGGGCTTTAGGCTTCAATAGAGGTGCCGTATCAGTTGATTCAACAGCTCTTGCAGTCAAGACTCAAGGGTTCAATCAAGGTGGGAAGAACAAAGGCAACGGCAGACCTGTATGCAGCCACTGTGGCAAACTTGGCCATTACATGGAAAAATGTTACAAGTTAGTGGGATTTCCTCCAGGATACAAGCTATTTTGGACCATAAAACCCCATTTGAGAAACTTTATTACCAAACTCCTTCTTATCATCATTTAAAAGTATTTGGTTGTCTTTGTTTTGCATCTACCCTAGCTCACAATAGGTCTAAATTTGCTCCTAGATCTATTCCTTGTGTCTTCATTGGCTACCCTTTTGGTGTTAAAGGTTACAAATTGTTAAATTTGGTCACAAAACAGATTTTCATCTCAAGGGATGTTTCATTTCATGAACATGTCTTTCCTTTTATTTCTTCTGTCACCTCACCATAATCATCCATTTCTTTCCCTCATATATGTCCTAATGTAGCAAATCCAGTTGATGCCATGTTTCTTGATCCTATTTCTTCTCCAAGCATGCATTCTTCCACTGGTAGTCCTACTCAGGTTTCTAATCAAGCACTGGATCCTATACTTCCTATCAATTCAAATTCTGCAGAACCAGAATCCGTTACATCAGATTCTAATCATAACCATTCTGCAGAACATGATTCTTTGTCCCATGATCACATTCCCATAGTTGTCCCACCTGCTTCCATTCCTTCTTTAAGAAGGTCCTCTAGGCCTTCCAAAACTCGTGCATACTTGCATGACTACAAATGCAGCACTATCAGTTCGAATAAGCTAACACAATCCACTCATTTCATCAACAAGTCAGGTACTAAATATCCTCTTTCTGATTACATTGATTCTTCCCATCTCTCTTCTTCCTATGCCAATTTTTGCTTACTTATCACCTCCATACCTGAACCGAGATTCTATCATGAGGCTGTTAAGGATCCAAAATGGAAAGAGGCCATGAATGCTGAGATTGAAGCCTCGGTTTCCAATCACACTTGGACTCTTACACCTTTGCCTTCCAACAAAAAGGCTATCGGATGCAAATGGGTCTGTAGAGTAAAATACAAGGCAGATGGGTCAATGGAAAGATATAAAGTAAGACTAGTTGCAAAGGGGTTCACTCAACAAGAGGGATTGGATTTTACTGATACATTCTCACTAGTTGCCAAATTGACAACTGTTAAGACCCTTCTTGCCATATCTGCTGTGAAGGGATGGCATTTAGTCCAATTAGATGTCAACAATGCATTCTTAAATGGGGATTTACATGAGGAAGTCTATATGCAACTCCCTCAAGGCTTTCACAGCAAAGGGGGGAATGTTGTTTGCAAGTTAAATAAGTCTCTATATGGACTTAAACAGGCCTCAAGGCAATGGAATGCAAAATTCTGTTCTGTTCTTAAACAGCTTGGGTTTAAGCAATCAAAGGCTGATTACTCTTTGTTTACAAGGAAGTTTGATAATTTTTTCATAGCATTGGTGGTTTATGTCGATGATATACTTATAGCTAGTAACAATGTTCAAGAAGTTGAGCCACTGAAAGTTTCTTTAGATCAACACTTCAAACTTAAAGACCTTGGAGGTTTGAAGTATTTTCTTAGTCTTGAGATAGCCAGGTCAGCTAAAGGAATCAGTTTATGCCAACGAAAGTATGCTTTAGAGATTCTAAAGGATGCAGGAATGTCAACTTGCAAGCCTAGTAAAATACCAATGGAACAAAATTTGAAGTTGAGCAAGCTTCAAGGTACATTGTTATCTGATCCTGAAGTCTACAGAAGGCTAGTAAGTAGGCTGTTGTATCTAACTATCACTAGACCAAATATAGCATACCTGGTTCACAAATTGAGTCAGTTCATGGCCAAACCCAGGAAACCTCACTTAGATGCAGCTTACAAAGTTTTGCAGTACATAAAGGGGTGTCCAGGTCAAGGAATCTTCTTATCTGCATCTTCAGATTTCCATTTAAAAGCTTACACTGATGCTGATTGGGCATCTTGTATAGATGCCAGAAGATCAACCACAGGGTATTGTATATTTTTGGGTGATTCTTTAATCTCTTGGAAGTCTAAGAAACAGTCTATAGTATCTAGATCTTCGACAGAGGCAAAATATAGAGCTATGGCAGTTACAGTGTGTGAGCTAACTTGGTTGCTAGCATTATTGAAGGATTTGGAGATCTACCATCCTCAACCTACTCTTCTATTTTGTGACAATCAAGCAGCCATCTATATTGGAGAAAACCCTATATTTCATGAGAGAACCAAACATATAGAAGTTGACTGTCATGTTGTCAGAGATAAGGTGCAAGACAATGTGGTTAGATTGTTCTTTACTCCTACATATACACAATTGGCAAATTTACTTACTAAGGCCCTTAACAGTTCACAGCTGAGATACTTGTTGAGTAAAATGAATGCTATGAATATCCACAGCTCAGCTTCTCATCCTAAGGNTTTTTTAATTATGAATAACACTATAAATAGTATACTCAGGATCCACTTACCCAAGAATGCCACAAATGATACAATAATTTGCTATCCCAGCAACAACGATAATTCCCCTGCAAAGTCAGCATTCCTCTTAGATCAAGAATCCAAATTTACAGACACATTGAAAATTGCCAATAATTCTTTCCTAAGAAGGAGGAGGAGTGAAAGCATCTATGGAAGCTCAAAACATAAGAAGGATTGAAACTATACCTATTGAGAATTGCCAATAATTCTCTCTATGAAAAAGTCAACTTCTCTACCCGGTTTCAAGTAGATGATATTTGTCCACAATAGAGCATCTATTTTTCAAGTGCTCATTTGCCATTATTGTATGGAGAAGCTCTATATGGTCAATAAGCTTCTCTAGAATGTCCCAATTGAAAATAGGGTAAGAACCATCTTGACAAGTGTAGAGCTCTGGATATAGGGAACCTAAATTAACCCTATGATTAATATGCTTGTTTTACAAGTACATAGACCTATAATAGGTTTGGGTTTGGTCTCTTGGGCCATGGTATCTGATAGTCAACCAATGTTTTACCCCTTTTTTTTTTTTTTTAATCTTAATAATTTGGGTAGGAAAGATCACCCTTGGAGTTGGAAGACTACAACTTAGGGTTTTTTTTTTTTTTTTTTTTTTGAGCTTTCTAATTTAGGTTTTTATATACTGTACTAGAGTGCAACATCACTTCTCTCAAAATTTTAGGCCTATAGATTTGGAGACAATTCTGTTTATTAATTTCTTAAATTCATTATTATATTCTTTCTAGAACAAAAGTTTCAGAATAGCTTCCAATTAATGCTTTTGTTTTACAACTAGGATCAGACAATACAACTGAACCGAATTCTGGTATATCAAAAGCTGTATTTATCTAGAAGATATTGTGGGCGAGCATTTGACTTGGCAAAGCAAAAACTGATTGAAAAGCACAACCTGCCTAGTTAAACTAGAATACTTATTAGGCTGGTCTATTTTTAATTAATCAATGCCTTGAAAAATCCCAAGTCGGGAGTAAGGTCATATCAACAATAGTTCTATCCTTGTCCACGAAATTGGACAAGGATATTGGTTTTTCTTCCTTGTGAAGCATCCTGTTGAGTTACAATAAATAATGAATATTTAGTGGAGAGTAGTGCACACAAAATATATGTAGTCCATGTAAAGTGCCCTATCTATTGGTTCCAAGATTTTTTTTTTTTTTTTTTTTTTGGTTGATAAAATGTTCCAGGATTTGTTCATGCAGATAGCAGACTCAACTATAGGGGACGGCTTAAAAGCATAATAGTTAGGTCCATCCCTCCATTTTTACTGGTCAAAGATCATTTTCATATTAAATCTTATATTATTCTGCTTCTAAAAAAAAAGTTTATGTTATTTTATGAAGTGTTGTATAACTGTAGCACATACTGAGTTAATAATCATTTTGATTACACTATATACTAGGCTACCCCTGGTGGCACAAACCTTATCGTACATGCAGATTGGATACAAATTTTTTACTGAGAGCAGGAGCATAGGCTTTACTGAATCACTAATGATTACAAGTACTATGACCTTAAATCTTTAATCTTATCAAATAATTAGATCCTTCACCACAAAAGTACAACCAAAGACATCCAAGTTGGAAGCATAAAGTCAATCAGTTGAGGACTAGACTACGGTTACATCCTTTTTTAATTAATATATATGTAGCTCAAATACCTGCAACAATCAATTTTTCATCTTTTCCACCAACTACATATATTTTAAGGCCAATTTGACTGCAGTGTGATAGGCACAATTCTTATCAAATATTAACACAACAATAATAGTAATGATAATGAACAATAAGCATGATCCATGTTTTCCCTAAAATATTCAATAACTATTAAATAACCAGGAGTACTAGCACTCAATCATCTCTGCAAAATTAAAGGCGCGCAGATTTGGTAGGCTTACATTAATAAACACTATAATGTAATAGATATTTCTATAATTTAGCTATTATGTGGTTTGATTATGCTTTTATTACAAAAAATAGCTATTTTTTATAAGTAGTTATTCTTTAAAGCTAAGAATAACTAGACCTTTTTAGATATATACCACTATCAGTATTTTTAAAATCTTCTCTCATTTCTCAGTGTGTGTTAAAATACTTAGTATTTAAAAAAAAAAAAAAAAAAAAAGAGGAGGGGGGGAGATAACTAATCCTCTCCAAATGGAGATTTTGTGGACATTGCCTACTTATTACAAGAAAAACATGAAACTCGAGACTTAACAATTCCAAATTAGTATTGGATTCCACTATTTTTTTTTCAAGTTTTGTTAGACACTAATTTTTATTATTTTTATTTTTGGCTGAACATATCCTATTTTTTATTCAATAACAAGAAAATTTATTAGCTAATGTCTGTACGGCAACTAACAGTTTCTTCCTTTGTGAAGAGGCAAATCCAAGATCAAATCCCTGCAACTACTATATCTAATTTAAAAATAAAATAAAAAATAAAAAAAGAAGAGAGTTTATTATTAACTAAACTAATCGACAATACCACTTGTTAACAATTATTTGACCATTTAACCAATGAAAACTATATGATTATTTAAATATAGAAGTCATCACACCATTTTGTCTTTCCCAAATTTTCTCAAATTAAACACATGCATTTCATACAAGAAGGACATGCATGAAGGTGACCAATTAACCGCCTTTCTTTTTAGTTGAAACATACATGATATTAATTATCTTGAAGGGTATTTGTTAATGAAACATATCTTTTTCAATAGTATTTATAATTTAGGGATATATTCAACTTATTGATCCTTAGTTGGATCGATAACCAACTCTCAGTTGACCGGGTTTAATGCCCAATTGAATTTTTAAGCAATGGTTCTTAGGAGACAAAAACAAATAAAAACAAAAAACACGCACACAGCTTCCACTTTATATTCTTCAATATCATTATCCATCATCATATATATTCAACCTTATGGCGGCAACATTTTCTTCAGCCATGAAAGTGGATTGACCACCTGGGTACGAACCAATAGAAACCAGTACCGCATTTAACATCACAGTTGAGATGACTATGTAGTGCCATATTATGTAAGTTACTTACCAAATACCAATGTCCCACCAAAGACTATAATCCAGTGGTATCATTGCGATTGCCATTGCTTTCCATGTTCATTGTTTGGCAGAGGTATGTATAGCCAATAAATAGACTCCCAAAGTTAATTTTAGTGCATTACTTGGAATCCAATTTTCGAATACGAGTGAGCAGGCTCACTTGCAAGTTAATATTTTTCTTTTAGAAGAATAACATTCGGTAATTAATTCCATTTTTATTAAGGTTAGGGCTTCTAGCTTAGCAAAGAATTTTGGGTTTTATGATTCATTTGAAGAGTATAACACACGAAGATCCTTAGAAGTGGAAGATGCTAAAGTCCTCAAAATTCTCAAACTAAATACCAAGTTACTTGTTAGATAGCTCTCTAAGCCATCCAAAAAGGATCAGTCCTCTAAGCCATCATTAGCATTGATGCATGTTATATGTATAAACTGTTAGGCATTGTCACAAATTTCTAATTACATTTGGTTTGGGTTTTTTTTGGTGGGAAAGAAAGTATTTTTTGTTGACCAAGGAATAGGTATTTAAATCTTATAAGTAAACAATATCACATAAGGTCTTAGGCTCTCACATGTAAAGGACTTTGAATTAGTTTGAAAGAGCCTTAAAACGATTTTGTAATTGTGAGTTGCGGTTTTTTTTTTTTTTTTCTCTTGTAGCTGCTGTAGCAAATTGAGAGAGGTGTGCCACAAGATTTGTGTGTGACCTGCAATTAGTTTGTGAGAAGCTTCCTCTTGGTGGTGCGGAAATTTGTATTTGATTTGGAGTATTGCCTCTTATTTTGTGTATGGTGCTGCCACTTGATATTTGTGAACTTTTGGTTCTTTGGTTTGAATTTTAGAGAAATCTTTTTGAAGGTGTTGTGCAATTTGTATTATGTGAGAGTGTCTCTAGACTATCTTTGTATTCTCCCAAATTTGATAGAGTAAATTCATTCTCTATTACCTGTAGATGTAGGACATTGTCAAATCACATAAATATTGGTCTTCTCTTTGTATCTATTTTTCTTCATTCTTATTATTTATTTTAAATATTTTTCTCAAGTTCATAATATTTTCACACTTAATCTCGATATTTGAGTTTAGCTACTTTACAAGATAACCACTAATAATCATAGGGGGAACAGTATTCATTCAATTTCGTTCTTTCTTTCCTCTTTTGTTTCTATATGGCTTGGTTGAACTTAAACTAAAGATTTTTATCCACCTTGAATTCAACCCACTCTAATTGTACTTTCACTTTCTTCTAGCGTATATTTAATCTATGCTTTCCTCACGCCTAGTCTCTATAGCTCAACTTTTCATAACAATAAATCATTGTGGTACGCTTAAATTCATTTTTTTACATCATAGAACGAAAATAGAGGCTATGGTCCAGTTGAAATCACACGCCACATCAATATATAATATATAATATATGTTTATTTTGTCATTTAGATGAAAAAGAAACAAGGTAACATAAGACCAAAGTCTAATGCATGACAAGTCTCATATATTGATCTATCATTATTAAACATGGCACAATTAGACGTTAAATTGTGACGAAAAAACTCATAACAATCAAAACTTTGGTCATCATCCAACCAAACGGAAGAGGATTAGGTGGTAAACTTTTTGATTCTCTTTTTGGATATGACTTGATAACATGTTTTGCATATATACAATTAGGAATTTTCATGTTGCTTTGACAATCATGACCTTCTTGACTTTAATTAAGTTCCACTCTTTTCCACAACAGCTCAAAATACAGCTTACTCAGAGACTTAATTAATCAAATCCCTCAGCGCCCACTAGATTTTGATTATTGTCACACGGCATCCCTATCTTCTACCCTTAGCAGAAATGGTTTTAATTAGTGACATTAATGGAACAGTTAATTTGAAGAATTACAGTCAATCCCTTGTTAGAAAAGTAACAACATGAACCTACTAAGGAAATAGTGGCATCCATCCAGGTTCTTTTAGCCATTTTCTTACGATAGCATACTATTGTATGGATGTGTTTTTTCAAATCTTCCTCACCTATAGAGGTTATTATCACTAATATTATTATTTTAATCATTGTGGTTATTAATTATTTATATCTTGAATTCTACTCTTTGGTTAATATTTCAAATCTGATTAATTATATATATCCAATCTAGCTAGCTAAGACGTCGAGAATGAATATTTAGTGACTCTCAAGTCATAAACTTTCCTACTTTCGATATAAGAACGGCATTCACCGCTGACTTAAAACATTTTTCCCAGTTTCAAAGTCCTACACTAAACTAATCACCGGCCTGTTGTAAATTCATCTCATAAAGAGGAAGGGTAAAGAAATGTACTTATGATGAGTAGTAAGTAGTAACACTCAAATGCATATATGCATATATATTAATGGCACCAAGTCATATTCAAATCTGTACGTCATAAACCTAACTTTGATTGGCAAGTGTGGTTCCAGTTTCATACAATCCTATTTAGTTCCTATCCATAGACACGTCACCACCTACCAGTTGATTTCATGATATCTTTGACATGATATTTAGCCAAGCTACATATTAAACATGATAAGGTGCTAATAAAATGAGCTCTTCGTTTATTCAATACACATTTAGTTAGCATACATGCTATCTGGCATATTATACTAAAGGTGACACAGGCCTAATGAAATGCAATGTGTGGAAGACACATGAATCTTTTCCTTAAAATCACATATTGAAATGTATAAATGAAGTTTGATCACATTCGATCAGAATGCTTATATATTAACAAAAAGGTGATGCTTCTCTTCATTTCAAGAACAATGGATTTTCTATTACTTCTTATCCCTTAAGAGTCAAACTAGAAAATAATCAAATGATATATATATATATATATATTTATATAGATAGATAGATAGATAGATAGACCCTATTTGGATTATGCATTCGAAAATCATATACTGAATATATGAAATATTACCATTTTTTTTCTCTGTTCTTATGTGAAGAAACTGTACGTAAGTGATATGCACCGCTACAATTTTTGAAACTGTTCAATGGGATAACATAATAGAACCCCTAATGATCCTTTGCAGATCTAATTATCCACACATATGTTACTATAATCGTTGGTCTCGATCTGCCTTCGTATATACATACATAGTACACAAGGCAAGAAACGAATATGAAAACATATTTGAACATATGCAGAAAGATTTTTTTTTTTTTTTTTTTTTTTTTTTACATATTGGATTTTAAATCTCACCAAATCAAACGTTTCAATGGTTCTTTAAGTCCAACCAAATGTTATGACCTTGACTTTTTCTTTCTTCACTTTATAGTAATGGAGTGTGAGAACCTAATACAATGTAAATACTATTTTATGATCCCAATCATTCAAAATAAAATTGGAGACTAACATAAGCTTCCAACTAATTTCCTTGTAATTAGCAAATTTTAAAAATTAAAAAAAAAAATTTGGCTTTATCACTGTATAAATTTTATTGTTTAATATATTTTTAGAGAAGTCTATAGAAATTAACTACGTAAAAATCATCAAATAATGTTTTTTAAGAATCAAATCAATTATCAAACAGTTACATATTCTCCTATCAAAAAAAAAAAAAAAA
>NW_027069472.1:1350347-1452098 GCF_002906115.3 Quercus suber
TTTTTTTTTTTTTTTTTTTTTTTTGGTTGATAAAATGTTCCAGGATTTGTTCATGCAGATAGCAGACTCAACTATAGGGGACGGCTTAAAAGCATAATAGTTAGGTCCATCCCTCCATTTTTACTGGTCAAAGATCATTTTCATATTAAATCTTATATTATTCTGCTTCTAAAAAAAAAGTTTATGTTATTTTATGAAGTGTTGTATAACTGTAGCACATACTGAGTTAATAATCATTTTGATTACACTATATACTAGGCTACCCCTGGTGGCACAAACCTTATCGTACATGCAGATTGGATACAAATTTTTTACTGAGAGCAGGAGCATAGGCTTTACTGAATCACTAATGATTACAAGTACTATGACCTTAAATCTTTAATCTTATCAAATAATTAGATCCTTCACCACAAAAGTACAACCAAAGACATCCAAGTTGGAAGCATAAAGTCAATCAGTTGAGGACTAGACTACGGTTACATCCTTTTTTAATTAATATATATGTAGCTCAAATACCTGCAACAATCAATTTTTCATCTTTTCCACCAACTACATATATTTTAAGGCCAATTTGACTGCAGTGTGATAGGCACAATTCTTATCAAATATTAACACAACAATAATAGTAATGATAATGAACAATAAGCATGATCCATGTTTTCCCTAAAATATTCAATAACTATTAAATAACCAGGAGTACTAGCACTCAATCATCTCTGCAAAATTAAAGGCGCGCAGATTTGGTAGGCTTACATTAATAAACACTATAATGTAATAGATATTTCTATAATTTAGCTATTATGTGGTTTGATTATGCTTTTATTACAAAAAATAGCTATTTTTTATAAGTAGTTATTCTTTAAAGCTAAGAATAACTAGACCTTTTTATATATATACCACTATCAGTATTTTTAAAATCTTCTCTCATTTCTCAGTGTGTGTTAAAATACTTAGTATTTAAAAAAAAAAAAAAAGAGGAGGGGGGGAGATAACTAATCCTCTCCAAATGGAGAAATTATTAGATCCATCAGAAGGATTACTGACGTGATCCTCCCAACCAATGAGACAATACCATTTATACTAATGTGTGAGTGAGTATCCTAATCAACACAATGAATAAAAAATAAAAATTACTAAGTGATGTCACATTTGCTTAAATAATGATATTTTTTAGTTGAAAGGTCATGGAGGACCACGTCAGCAGTCCTCTTGGTGGACCTAATAATTTCTCCTCCAAAAGTGTTATAATAGCTATTCCGTAGTAAGTGTAATAATTTCTAAAAATTAATATATTTCCAAATATATAAATTTTTCATATTCACATAACAGTAATAAAAATTTTAAAAGTAAAATAAAATAAAAAGATAACATCTCTCTCAAATTTAAATAATAGTATTTTTTAGGAATTATAATTATATAAGATATTTCCTAAATATAGATCTTAAATTATATTCTAATGTTACAACTAACAACAACTAAACCTATAAACAAGTTTAGTTATTCTATTACAATACATTTTATTCTCAATAATAAAATTACTATTCCTTTCACATAAACATGCCCTAATTGTTTTTTCATGCATGATGCGCGAGGATTGGCCACGTAAATCATACAATGAAGATGAATATTTCCAATTTGGGATTAGATCTTGTCTTCCTAAAGATAAAAACGGTGTTGGAGATGGGAAAAGCGAAGTCCAGAAACTCTAAAATAGCCATAAAAAAGAATTGTGCACATAGAGCAAGGAAAGTTTAAGGGTCTTCATTAAGTTTTTTTCACTATAAATTGAGGATAGCATCTTCCACGAATATATAGTTAAAATATGAAAAATCCTAACCCCAAAGTACTTAAGCAATAGCAATTTATGAAATATTTCAAAACATTTATCTCAACCACAATAAACTAAAAAATAATAATAAAGGTAGTGAAATTTTTTTTACATATTGGATTTTAAATCTCACCAAATCAAACGTTTCAATGGTTCTTTAAGTCCAACCAAATGTTATGACCTTGACTTTTTCTTTCTTCACTTTATAGTAATGGAGTGTGAGAACCTAATACAATGTAAATACTATTTTATGATCCCCAATCATTCAAAATAAAATTGGAGACTAACATAAGCTTCCAACTAATTTCCTTGTAATTAGCAAATTTTAAAAATTAAAAAAAAAATTTGGCTTTATCACTGTATAAATTTTATTGTTTAATATATTTTTAGAGAAGTCTATAGAAATTAACTACGTAAAAATCATCAAATAATTTTTTTTAAGAATCAAATCAATTATCAAACAGTTACATATTCTCCTATCAAAAAAAAAAAAAAAATCAGTTACATATTCCTTATTCTTTCTTTTTTTAAATAGTAAAGTTATATCAAGTTTGAAACTTCCAAACTATTACAAGATAGCATATACGCTAAAGTTCATTTTGAACAGAATGGATTAGATTTTATCATTATATTATAAATATTTTAAAAAAAAATTTTACTTTTACCATTTAGGTATCTATTTATATTATTAAGGAAAATGCTACAGTTACAGACTATTTTATAACATTTTTACAAACTATTGATATGTTCTCTTTTTTTATTGGTTTTTATCTAGGCTTACTATTAACATTACTTTTTCATTTATCATTTAGTACATCAGTAGTTCATAAAAAAATTTGTAAAAAAATTTGTACCTCTAACATTATTCCATTATTAATGATGTGGTATCCATTCCATAGTGGAGTTACCCTAAGAACTCTAGAAAATATTATAATTTGGAAGAAATAATGTGCTTCCCATAAAATAAATTTGTACAAAATGGAATGACTTCTATTGTAAAATTGTGGATGCTTAAAAAAGTAAGAATGATTGTGAAAAATAAAATTATTGGTACTTGTTGAAAAATAAAATTTATTCTAGAGTTTCTCTTCATCTCTGACTAGTCATTCTGGAAAAATAGGACAGATGATTAACCTTGTTCCTACATTTTCCTGAGTTAGGTCATAATACCATTGAAACCAACTTCTAATAATTTCCGTTCTCACATTGGACTTGGCCTTTGTTGCTCTAAAAAAGATGACTGCATGGAATATGTACGCAGTCTTTAGGAAGTACTGCAAGGTTGTTAGCCTGGACAATTTATCCTTCATCTCTTGCAAGTCAGAATATTCCGAGAACAGTGTTTCCTAACTACTCATTGCGAATCCTTCTACGTCACTTTTTTGACATCGATGCCTTGGTCAACTTTTTCTCTCTCTCTCTCTCTCTCTCTTTCTTGGAAGACAATAGTCTCAATGGCATTTATGTTTTTCAAGAAAGTGAAATGGACCTTCCTCTTCCTGCATAGTGGTTGGCTGGTCCAGGTTTAACTTACCCAGAATATTATAAATGGATATTACAACATAAAATAAGGTACATTTTATATACATAAAAGTAAAGAGACCCTTTTTTCCTGTGTGAACATCCGAACTTGGAGAAAACTTCTCGAATGGCCTCTAAACCAATAAAAATACCATGAATTTGGTGTTTTCCCATCTAATTTTCTGTAATTATCCTTTCGTTATGTTGAATAGTTTGTGTGAATGAAAAGATGGAACTCAATGATAGAGGTTGTGGCACAAATATGTTTTATAACGTTCTTTCTGCTTCTTCCCACATATCATAACATTATATATACCATAACTTCAAATCCATATGGTGCGTGAATGATATTTAACTTTAAGAAAGGAAAGGAAAAAAAATCTGATCATATGACTAGTTTTTGTTAATGTATGAGAAACCTTTTCTCTTTTTTCCTGCTAAGGTTTTTTTCTTTTTCGTGCTAGGGGTACCCCTAGCTAGTTCTCTTAACGATAAAAACATTAACTAACTCAAGCATTTCTTAAGATTTCAAATCTATAGATTACAATACTACTCAACCACTAGAACCAGTTGGCGTATCATGATGAAGATTATACACACGACGAAGAGTATAATACGCTTAGGAGAATTACTATTACACACAGAGTATAAAGTGGTGGTGCAAGTGCAACTACAAACCTTTCACACACATCTAAAACTAAGAAAGCTCATGGAATAGAGGGTCCTCGAGGAGTAGGTCAGGCCAAGCAAAAGGGGCTCCTCCATAGCTTGAAGTACTGCAAGCATCGATGGAATTAGTCTCTGCGGGTGGAGCCACGGAAGGAGATGGAGTACTTGAAGATGAAGCAAGCCATGGAGAATTGGGAGAGTTTTCGCCCTGGCTAAACGCCGTAAACTCATTTGCTTGAACCATATTGTCCTTGTTTAAGGGTGTTTGATAGGTGCAAGGGTTTTCCAACTGGGGCAAATGAGAGAAAAGGATTGAATCAGGGACTGATTGAAGTGTGGAAGTTCCAAGAGATTGTGTTGGAGTATCCAATTGATGAGGTGAACTCAAAGCTAAGTTATCTTTCATGGAAGACAGTGAATTCAAAAGACTAACAGTACTGTCCATGTCCATGAAACTACTGTTTAAGTTGTTGTTGGTAGTTCCATTAGAAGCTAGGGGTTGGAGAAGATATTGTAGGTATTGAACCCTAGCCATTTGAATAGCCTCTGCTTGTAGTCTCACAGTCTGTTCTTCCCATGAATGGTGGTCCACAAGCTCTTTCAAATTAGCCAGAGCTATAAGATGAGGCAAGCTCGAGAAGATATCAGTTCGAGGCCGGTGTGTCATGGGATCAAATCCCATTTGAATAAGCTTTTTCTTCAAATGGGTATTCCAGAAGTTCTTGATTTCATTGTCAGTCCGACCAGGTAGGTGGCCTGCAATTGCTGACCATCTTGTAGAAGAAAAAGAAAAGAAAAAGTTAGAATAATCAAACAAGTTATTGTCAAGAGTATAGTAATTCAGTTGTATTATTCAATCCTTCTTGTGTGGAAAATCAGAGTTCAAGTTCCCCTTCCTATTTATTAGAAGAAAAAAAAGGCATATATCATTATTTTTCAATAAATAAAATCATAAATATTGCTGAAATTACTTGTTTCCAAGAACAGCATGAAGATTCAGAATTGTTTGTTCTTCATCTTGGGAAAATTTCCCTCTCTTGATATCTGGCCTTAAGTAATTTGTCCATCTTAACCTACAACTCTTCCCACATCTGTTAAGCCCTGTAAAAAAGCACAAAGTAGACACACTTTGAGAGAGAGAAAAAGAGAAAGAGAGACAAAGATGGGATTGGAGTGTCATGGATCCATATATACCTGCAAGTTTGGGAAGAGCTCTCCAGCTTCCATGTCCATGTTTTTGGATGTATTTGACAAGCTTTTGATCTTCTTCGGATGTCCAAGGACCTTTCTTGAGGCCATTCTCATCACAACAAGGAGGCCTTCCCATGTTTGTTCCCAACTTCTTCTTTTCTCCTTAAGAAAAATGGCTGCCTTCCTCAAATCCAACCTTTTTCTTAAGAATGGGGCTGCCTTCCTTAATTCTAACCTAACCTTTCTATATATATACACACACTTTGGTGTTGTAGTCCCCCTGACTAAATAATTCCCAATTTGTATAGAAGGTGGTTGACGTGCTAATTCCCCATTTGCTAGCAAAACAACCGTATCCCTTTTTTCTTCTTGCAATGACAAAAGTATCCTTCTCTCTCTGCACCATTTCTTTTACAAGGATTGACTTTGTTTTAGTTTTGGCATTTAGTCTTAAATAATTAATCATAAGTGGACCCTGATTTTGTGTTTGTCTGGGATACACAAACATATAGCATCCAAACAGTCTGATGGAGTGGCAATCTTTTAATTATGTGACTCATATCCTTTTTTTTTTTTTTTAAATGGCTAGCTAAATCTATTTTTACATGTTGATCAGTGCACTAAAAATATGTGTGGATATCCTATCAAAAAATATATATATATATATATATGTGTGTGTATGTGCGCGTCCGCGCGTGTGGGGGCATAACTTTTCGGATAAGTAATTGTGATTTAAGAACAAAAGTAAAAATAAATTATATGCAAGTATATAGAATACATGTAAATGACATTACTTCTTAAATTTACCATCCTGTTATGAGAAAGTCAGAATAGTATTTAGATGTGCTAAAGCAACTACAACATAGGAAATATGCATATTAGTAGGAAATTTAAGCGCTCATTGAAGTGAAGCATTAATTAACTCTTAAGTTCTTGTCTTAAATCAATATACATATCTTTTTATCAAAAAAAAAAAAAAATCAATATACATATCTTTGAAGACAGCATACACCTTCAAGTCAATTTAATTGATTTTTTTTGCTTTTAACCGTACATCATAGAAATAGTCAAAAATATACACAATTTCTATGTGCGTACATAATATAGACCACTTGATGAGTGAAGCAAGCCCTAATTAGATACCATAAGCTTTGAAAATGCCATTTAAAGTTCTAAACAAGATTTGTCAAATCTATAAGAGGAAAAAGCAAACGTGAGAATACAATAAGTGTTGGGGCAATGTTTGGTTCCAAGTGCCTAATTTAACTGATTAATTATGACCCATTATTATCCTACTTTGGGTACGTACAAATTAAATTAGGGCTAGCTTAAAGTAAAAGTCAGCATCAGGGAACAGGTGGCATGCACGTCATTGCTGGTCGGAGGCTATTCCATGCACGCAACAAAGGCCATGGTTTCGTCACTGATTATTGCATGGTTTCTTTCATAAATCTTTTTACGTATTTATATAGATGGGTCCTCTTCTCCTCTTACAATTCTGGCCAGCTTACGCATTTTTAGACGTAGTACTACGCCACTAGTCTCTCAAATGAGTTTGGCTTTGTCTCTAGTAATGGTTATCCACAAACCAATCACATTGCGCCAAATCACACAAATGTAGAAGCAAATACTCAACATGGAGAGAGGCTCATTTGGCACTTCGAAGAAACTATGAAACCCCAAAAAAAAAAAAAAAAAAAAATGATTGCAAGTATAATAATATATCCTTTTGAACCATCTTAAAGACTTAAAGCTGCCACTACTTGTTTTTACTCTTTATCTCAAAAGCAAATATCATAGTTAGATCAGCTACAGGACATAGAAGGGCTGGACGAGTTTTTTTAGTTGTTGGCCAAGAAGTTGCAAAATTATTAAAATTTTCTTTTTTCCATTGTGAAACAAAGGAATAGGAATTTTTTTGTATGTAACTTCTAAGTACAATGCATACATTTACTAAAAATATCTCCGATAGACTTCCAAATATAGTGATGATATACATAGGTAAGCATGAAGAGATCTAGTATTATCACTGAAGTGTTTTAGATTCTGACATTTCAATTGGAAATCAACGCCGGATCATTTTTAGACCATATACCTTATTTTGACACCAAGACATAGTTTTTATATAAATGTATAGAGATAGAAAAGATTTTTCAATACTAGTGCCACTGAAAAAATTATAATAGGTTATTGATCATTTTCTATAACTGAATCAATGAGAAAGATTTGAGAGAGAGGCTGGTAATGAAGCACCCTTGCGAGCCAGTGGGTCACTTGTTTCACTATTCATGTCCAATTTGTAAGGAGGAAATAGTGATCATAAGCAACAAAGTAATAAAGACTCTGACGGAGGCTATTTCTTAATAAAGGGAAAAGTAGATGGACAATGTTATGCAAAATTACCTGATGTAACATATATAGGCTATACATAAAATTATTTCTCTTGTCCTTTGGGATTTCTAATATGTTGAATTTGAGTAGTGCATCATAATTAATTTTGAGTGCTAGCCAACTGCATTGCTCATCAGCCAGCTCAATCTGGGACTTTCAGTTTCTTTTTTAGCTACTTGAGAAAATTGGAGTCAACAAAACCTTCTTCAAGCTGTGTATCAGAAAACGGCAACTAATATTTGTGAATTTATTTATGAAACTCTAACAGACACTGTCAATGTCTACCAAGATCACACGCTAAAACGTTAAAAAATATATATGATCCTAGAGAACCAAATCCATGTGAGATGCGAAATTTAACACCTAGGCAATCAAATAACTTAGGTTTTATCACAAAACAAAACTTTCTAAGATAGGGACATGAAAAGATGTGACCCATTGGACCATTGGAGGTGATTGTTAGACAGGAAGTTGGTGTAGCAAACACCCCAAATTTCTACCCCCTTTGACACCCCAAGACAAATTCCTACAACCCTGAGAACGTGTCGGCTGTGATGCCTCCGTCCTTTCTTCTTTGTCCCGTATAGAAAGATTCATCACAGAGAGGGATCGTTTCACCATATTTTTTCTTCCAAGATGGAGGAAGATTTTTTTTTGTTATTGATCATCACTGTTAAACGAGAGAGAGAGAGAGAGAGAACCTCACAGCCAACATCCACAGTAGAAAGCCCCAAGCAATTGCATCATTACAATATTAAATTGTGTTTTACAATAAATCCAATGTAGAGTATATATAAGAATATATTAGGTTTAGTATGGAAACCCTAGAAGCCCAATCCGTGGTATTACAAAAATCATGGTAGCCTATAGCATTTTTAGACAATTATGGTCTACAATATTTACACTAATATCCTGATATATGATATCCTAATATATGCTAAATCTTTCCTTAAACTCGAGGCAAAGGTTTGATAAAAACTAAGGGTACGTTTAGTAGACTGTAATAGGTATTATAATGTAAGAGGTATTTTTATGGTTTAACTATTCAATAATTTGGTTATGTTTTTATTAGAGGAAATAGTCATTCCTTATGAATAGTTATTTTTTAAAATAATGAACAATTATTCATCTCTAAAAGGGTTGTAATAGTTATTTCTTAGTATGTGTATTAATTTCTAAAATTAATATATTTCCATATGCATCTAACAATTATGAAAATAAAAAATCATAAAAAAATAACTAATCTCTCTTTCAAATTTAAAAAATATTGTTTTTTAGGAAATATAATTATATGAGTAAGATATTTCCTAAAATATATCTTAAATTTGATTTAAAATACTTTCATTCCATTGTCTTCACGATTCTATTATTGTATTGTCACCAAACAAATAAATAGTAATAAACATTACATTACAGTATCTTGTATTCTTTATAATACATATTCTTATTCCTATGTAATTACCGTTACATTCTACCAAACGTGCTCTAAATTTTGGAAGAAAAAAAATTTCAATGCAAGGTATGTCTTTAATGCTCATTGAATGAACTAGGAGCCAGCAAGAAATGATTAAAAAAATTCATCGTACAAAAAGAAGAAGCCCTTGAACTGCGTGATGCATATTAAAGACTCTATCTCAATGAAAACATGCTGTTGCAGTCTCAAAGAGTGTTTGCTGTGCTTTTTTAGCAGAAGAAAAAACTAAGAAGAACGCTTAAAAATAAAGAATTCCCATAATGGAGGAATGAGCTATGGTGTGAAAGTGAAAGTAGGCGCATCTCCATCATGTATGTTGTGTTGAGTGAGGACCTATGGAAATCAAATAATAGGTCAAACATGTCACCAATGTGAAACAGGAACATGAGAGCTCTAAGCACATGTGAGACACATGGAGGGTGTCTTTAGAGTAGGAAGTGGTGGATGCAACCACTAGTAAGCACATGAACAAAACTAAGAGTATCCGCATTAGTGGCTGTAAACCTTTGCATAATACAAAAAGACACAAATTTTACTCATTTTGCCTTAAAAATGCTCCACATCAGTGTTTCTAAAAGTGTGCATATTTGCACATTTGCTACAGTAACCGTGCATATATGCACGGTCACAATAGCTTTGTATTTTATTTTTTGAATAATTTTTTCTCTCATTTCTCAAGTCATATTTTCTCTGTTCTCTGTCATTTCTCAACTCGCTTTCATATCTATCTCCTCTATACAAATCATCAATTCCAGACAAATCATCAAAATCATCAAACAAATCCTAGATCTAGATCTTAACTCATCAAATCCATATGGTTTTCTTAAATCTAAATCTCAAACTCATCAAACCCATTTACAAAAACCATATCATTAAACCCATATACAAATATATGCGAATCATCAAAGAAGAAAAAGTGGTTAAGACAAAGAAGAAGAAGCAGCGACTATAGCAGTAGAAAAAAAAAAAAAAAAGGCAACAACAACATCGAATAAGCAGCAGCAACAACAGCAAACAACGACAGCAATAGATGAAGGAAATGGAGGCCTAGCCATGGAGGTTCGCCTTTGTGGTGGCTATTTGAGTTTTGGCTATGGAGGTTCAACCAAGGAAGTTTTGTGATGGTCTGAACTCTGAAGAGAAGAGAGCTGAGAGATGAGAGAACGTGTGAGAGATGAGAATGAGAGATAACGTGTGAGAAAAAATAAAGGTAAAAATAATAGTAATAGTAAATGAATATTTAAATAAAAAATTGTGTATAATAGATAGTCTGATGTGAGTGTTTTAGAAAAGTGACCGTGTGAAATAGAAAAAATAGGTTTTTATGCTAAAATAGAAGAGAAATTTTACACATACTGATGCGGTTGTTCTAAGACTACGCTTGAGGGTGTGTCTAAGTGCAACGATGAAACAATGATTCTAAGAGGACCCGAATGCAAATATGGGGAGTCTATGAATATAGGTGGGTCCTCATGGATTTAGATCCTAGGTGTAAGCTCTAATATCGACAGTAGAAAGACAATGAAGGTTAATAAAGAATGTAGATTGTGATTCTACCATGTTAAAATGAGAGAGAAGAGAGAGAGAGAGAGAGAGAGAGAGAGAGAGAGAGAGAGAGAGAGAGAGAGAGAGAGAGAGAGAGAGAGAGAGAGAGAGAGTTGACGTGTTTTGATTTGACAACTTACGTCCACAGCATAAAGCCCCAAATAGTTATACTGTACTATATTAAATTGTCTATAGTAAATTACCGATTGCCCTAAAAGTTTAAATTATTAAAAAATTGTGAATTTAATCATTTAATTCATATTCCAAGTGTGCTAAAATAAACCCAATGTATGGCATATAGAGTAATACATTAGGTTTAGTATAGTACTCTAAACCTATAAGCTACCATAATATTCAGATATGCATGGTTTATGATATTCATCATAATTTCTTCATTATAATAGTATCCAAATATATTCTGACAAAAAATTATAAGATTAGTATATATCATACAAAATTGTGCAATGTTATTATGATTTAGGAAATTAATATTTTGATACCCAAATATATGGTATATAAGAAATATGGTTGCAGTAATCACTTTCACGTTTTCAAAACCATGCATTTTGGGTAAGATCAATTTAAGATATTCTAATGTATTGCAATTTAAACTTCCAATTTAAAGCTTTCCTCAGTATCATAGAATTCCAAAAATCATTGTATCATAGTTAAGTTCGCAAGCTAGCCTAGTATACTGACCTTAATTTGTCTTGCTTTAACTTAGTTTATCTATTAATTAATGAGCCTAAACATTAGCTTAAAGCATTTGCTCGAGCTTTGAATTGTTCACAAACATTATACTCATTAATTTGCCGTCTTTGAAACACATCCTATTCACACTGATAAAGGTGTATGATGCATTACAAGGGTTAGTCAATGGCCATTTCGTATATAAACTCAAATCTAGGGTCCATTAATTTCATCCACAGAGATCGAGGACATTTTCTTATTTCATAAGCTAGCCCTTTCAAACCTAAACTCATACTAAAGCATCACATCAATGTCCACGTAGAGTCAAAGTAAAAAAGGACGACAAGTGAGAACGCCAGCCTCTGTATATGTTGCTGTCGCCACAAGTTAATAACTACTAAACAAATCAATTATCAAATTAAGGTTTTGAGAAAAGTATGAGAGAAAAGAGTTAGAATTATTATTAAGAACTCAGTAACACCTTCTTCACGAAATCTAGCTAGTGACAGATGTTACACAAACACACAGAGAGAAATTAGTTGCTTCTTCAACTAAGGTTCCTTGTCCGGTGGACCACCTTTCTCAAATCAAAAAGGAAGCAGGTTTATAAAGAATTTAGAGCGCGTGTGATGTCACCTTAACCTTGTGTTATTCATTAGAAAATCATGGTTTGTAGTGTCAGCTAAACAACTGATTTGCTTGCTCGGTTAAGTTTCTACCCAATACATCTGAAACTCGGACTTCTATGCTTTTTCATGACACGTATATGGTTTGTGTCTTTCCCTTTCCATGCAGAAGAAAACATTACTCTAATACTTTATAATTAACTTAGGCACGTGCCCCATGTATATATTATAAATTTTTTTGATATTTCATTTGGTTCTTGCGGAGATTTTGAGGTAAACAATCAGGAATATATTAAAATGTACATGATTTTTTCAAGCATTAAAAGAAATTTCCTTTAGTTTTACTCATTCTTCTTGTCAACCATTATAGAATAAGCACAAGTGAAGGGAAAAAAAAAAAAATATATATATATATATATATATCAGAAAACCAATGAAAACGGTTTATTTTCCATGCCTTTCTAAGCGTTTAATTAATTACTTAATTCTTGGAGAATTCCAGAGGAAAAATTGGCTATCAATGTTTTATAACATGATGATAGTATACCTAAGAAGAAAGCTCATGGATTCTAAAGTAAATTAAGCATATATACACTACCTTTAATGAGGTTCAGAACCTTCAATAAAATGCATCTCGGTTTCTAGCATTGACATGAGTAGTACGTTGACTAGCTTGATACACGCAGATGAGTTTCAAGACGAAGTTAAGAACTTCTTGCCACCTCTAGGGTTTCTAGCTGCATATTCAAACGACTCAAATTAAGAATAAATAGAATATAGTCATTCTTCTATTAAGATAAAGGAAGAAAAACATATATAATTGAAGAATTGATGTTTTTGTTATTCTTCTTTGTGTTTGGTTAACATACAATGATAAAATAAGCTGAGAGTGCTTTCTTTCTTTTTCTTTATCAGTGACAATGACAGTCAATTTAAGCATCCTTAAGCAATTGATTAAACAAATACGTATTGAAAACCAAGAGACCACCAAAAAATAGTTATTAAAAGATACTTCAATTACGTCTACTACACGTGAATCGTATTTGTGGGCATAGATCGAACACCAACTTTACCCTATTCATAGCCAAACAACCCTAACACAAAAGCATAGAAAATAATGTGGGGTCAAGAAAATCTATGCTAATTTCATCATATCTTTACCGTTTCAATGATAACTACATGTCAAAAGGTAAGTTTACTTTATAGGTGCTCAATTCTTGAACCCTATTGGTCTGTTACGTACCCAAACATCCATACAGGCTATATCTAGCTCTCACCTAATTATTACAATGTGCATGCATTTTATATGTAAAATAGGCTCAGATTATGATTTCTTCTATAACGATACCAGGACTTTGAGTCGTCTATTGAAATTTTTAGTTAAACATTGCTCAAAGCTTCTTACTGACTCCTTAATAATTTACAAAATTAATATAGGTTCATTTATAGCCTCTAGTTTTCTCAACCGTTTTGTCCAACATTGTGGGATTGATTAGGAATATATTATGCATTGATATAAATACATAAGCAACCATTCATAAATTTAATATAATGTGATTGATGAATATTTATGTTTAAGCATATATGCTTAATATTTTATTGAATCAAGTACTCTTCTAAATCATTGTTTTAGCTGTCAACTACTACGTCCTATATGTTGCATGTTGGCTTAACTTCCGTTGGCAATGACCTCACCTTCACAGCTATGGACAGTGAAAGATAGTGACTGACATAGTATCAATTTTATGTAACTACACTATTCACGACAAAATGTTTTTTCAGTCACTCTTATGCCCCCCTTTATATCATTGTAGACCACCAAACATGACACCAGCTCGATCAATACATGACATATGGACTGGTGAAGTATTCTCTTCCATCAGAGTGGGAGAAATTGGTGAAGATCGAAGAGATTGAGAGGTGTTCTTTAATGGTAGGCAGCAGAAGACTATATATTAGCCACACAGACACATAAAAAGGAGAAAAGATTGGTCGAGTAGAGAGAACTTTGAGTCATCACTTCGAAATAATTATGACATAGTGGCTCTTATCTCCCTTTATTAAGGGAAGGGTGCCTTGGATTAGGGAAATTTGGTAAGCCGAAGGCTATCTCATTATATATATCTGGTCTAATTAGTATAGTAAAATAAAAAGGAAAAAAAAAACTATATATAATTTAAAGGGACAAATCAGAATTGACTATTTAAAATTGGTCTGCAGACCTACATACATATTCACCAGAATTGTAACTTCAAAGAAAGAAGAAATCGACAATATATGAAATAAAATACTACTAATTGAAAAGGATTAGATTGGGTTTTATTTTATTATTTTTTTTTTTTTCTAAGAGTAAATGAATGGATTTGACCCCAAAACTAAACCCTGAAAAAGGAAAAGCAGATGTCACTAATTGAAGCACACGGTGGTTCGGATGAATTGATCATTCAGACAAATCTGTTGAGTGTTGTATGTATAATATTATAGTTAAGGATACAAGATAGAATATAAAATATATAAAGATGACAATATTCAAAAGTTCCAACAAAAATAAAAATACAGCAAATAAGAATAGGTATATCTCTCAGCATGCCCCCTCAAGTTAAAGGTTCTCATAAGGAGAGCTTCAACTTGACACATAAAAAGATAAATTGTGGTGAAGAGAGTGCTTTGGTCATGATGTCAGCTAATTGATCTTTGCTAGAGATGAAGCGAAATCCAAGGGCATTGTAGGCAACCTTGTTAGGAACAAATGGAAAATAAATTTCCACATGCTTTGTCACACTAAAGAATTGGAGGATGAGGAAGAGAAAAACCAAGTTTATTGAGCCAAGAACAAAGCCGTGAGAGTTTTGCTACCAACTCCTTGTATTCGGACTCAATGGAGGAGCAAGCAACAATTTGTTGCTTCTTTGATGACCAAGCTAGAAATGAGATTATGACCATGGTTTTTAAAAATCGGTACAGTCAAAAAATCAGTTTTGACCCCGGTTCTTAGTTTAACCCAATCTTATACCGGTTTTGGGGCATTTTACTAGACCGGACTGGTTCTCAGTTGAAACAGCCAGCCCAATTTGATTTTTAAAATAGTGATTATGATCAAGAAATATGGCAGAACCACTAGTAAAGTGTCTGTCATCCACACAACTAGTCCAATTAGAATTAGAAAAAGCATGAAGTTGGAGAGATGTATTTTTGGAAATAAAGAGACCAATTTAAAGTGTGTGCTTAAGTAACGATAAATGTGTTTGACAGCAACCTAGTGTTCATCTGCTTGGCGGGGGGGAAATAGATATTGTAATGAACCCATAACTTGACAAAAAAAAAGTTTGAAATTATGGAATAACAACTCATTATGTTTGGAGATATTGCTTGATGGATAGAAGGGGGTTGCTTACAGGCTTGCAGTTGGCCACACTAGAGATTTCAATAATGTCATGAATATAGTGGCACTAAGACAAATGAAGACTAGTCGGGAGATGAGTGATCTATGTGCCTAGAAAGTAATGCAATAGCCCAAGATCCTTAGGAGCAAATTCGATTTCAGGGTAGAGATGATGGAGGAAATAGGATGGGTAGTATTGCTAGTGACAAGGATGTCATCAACATACACGAGGATGAATACTCAAACACCATCCCAATTTTATGTGAACAAAGATGCATCAACTCGAGACACACAAAAACCATGACAAATAATAAAGTTCAAGAGAAGGCTGAACTACAATCGTGGGGTTTGTTTGAGACTTTGGAGTTGTCTATGGATTTGAAAATTTTGGGTATTGAAAGCAGAGAGAAGCGATGATTGAAGTTTGACGACCCAATTGTCTTGAGAGGTAGTAAGACCAACAAGTGGTTGAGTCTCATACGAGAGCGAAGAAATTAGAAGACTAATTAAGAATTGGTCTTGACGAGTCCAAGAGATGATTGCAGGATTTGGAGACATAATGTTATCGACACAGATTGTAGAAGGTGGACGTGGAATAAGGTTAGTTTTCGAATCGAGGTCATTTTTTTGGTAAACTAGATGAATAAAAAAATGGTGGGAATTTGACAGAGAATGAACAAAATAATTTTGTGGGGAAATATTAGTTGGGTGAACATTGGAAGAAGATGGATGAGATGAAGTCAAAGAATTGGAAGCCATGATGGTTGGATGGCTCTAATACCAAATTGAAGCACATAGTGGTTCAGAATTCAGATGAATTGGCCATTGATCACAAAAATTTGTTGAATATTTTACGTATATTATTCTTTAGTTGAGGATATAAGATAGAATATAAAGCAAATAAAGATGACAATAATTCAGAAGTGCCAAACGAATCAAAAATAAAACACATAAGATTAGGTAAATATCCCAATATCACTAAGGTCCGTTTGGATACAACTTATTTTTGCTGAAATTGAAAGCTGAAAACTGAAAATAATGTAGCAAAATAATTTTTAAATATGTTAATAGTGCTATGGGACCCATTTTTAATTTTTTTTTTAATAAAGTGGTTGTGGGTCTCATAAACAGTGCGTGAACAGTATTGCTACAGTGCGTGAACAATAATAATTGTTCCATGAACAGTGCTGCTGCAGGTCAACATATGTGGCTTAAAAAAAAAAAAAAAAGAGAGAAAAACGCTGAAAGTTGCAAACGCGGTATCCAAACAAATACTAACAACTATATTGAGTTATTGAGAAAATGAATGGTGAGCATATCCTCATTTTACCAAACCAATAGAAGGGCCTGATCAGAAATGGCTTGTTTGAGTTGATTATTGATCTTCAGGATATAGTATAGCTATCATTATCTAGCCCTTATTATTTCTAATACAACAATAATATTATTCACAATTACTATAAGACCCTTATTATCTTCTTCTTTTTTTAGAAAGTTATTTGAGTTTGGAAGATGACCCAGGTACGCGGAAATTCATTTTTACGAAAGCTATTTAAAGTGACCTCTTCTACTTCCCAAACAGCAGAAGAAGATTGGGTATGTGGAAATCATTTTCAGCAATGTTTGAAGAAAACAGAAAGAGCCCAAAATAGTAGTTGTCATAACCCAGGTGACAGTGGGCATTATCATTAGGTCCGTCCACAATTTTTAATCTTAACCTTAATCTCATTGATGACAAAGTACGTAGATTTTTTTAGCACAAGTAAGAGGAATATAAAATTAGTGTCACAACACAATTATTGTAGCTACTTAATTCAGCCGTGGGACTCATGCCGAGCAACCACTTTCTTTTCTTTTTATTATCTTAGTAGATCTATAATTCCATATTTATTCTTCATGCTCGGATGTTATAAAATTGTTGCATATATATATATATACAAGTTGCATTATAGCACTAACAGTCGACATCATCATGCTATTTTATGTTTAACGTTTCCCTTGCATTTGTCCTATTATCTATTTAGAATTTTACTGAGTTCAGTATGTAACTGATCCCAATTATGTATATATACTTGATTAGGCTATATTTGGCAACTATACAGTGGGAATTCCATTAATCTTGCATGCATGCGATTGTTACTTACCTAAAATGATCATCCACAATCCACATGATGCACTTGGAGAAATTTTGTATGCAAAATATAATACTATGTTTTGACTGTATCTATATTACATAACATGGGCCTGTTTGCAATATCAGAATGTAAACAAGTTTACAATTAGTATAGTCTACATATGTTGAATTAAAATTAAATGCAACTAGTGCTGAAATGAAATCTAGCTAGTGACTTACACCTAAATATTTGTTTCTTTTTCTTTTTATCTGTAAAACATAAAATTATGGAAATTTAGTGTCAATAAAATACAGACAAAGTTTTTCGCCAAACTATTCTAAAGAGAAACCCTTCAAATTCCCATTAAAAAATTAATATGGCTATATATTTTAAAAATTTAACCATTAGATTGTATATTTTTTATGTTATTAACATGTATGTTATATGATATTCAAATCAGATGTTAATTGCTATTCAATCCATTAACTTATTTTTTATGTATAATTTAATATTACAAAAACTTGAAATTTAAACATTTAATTGATGATATAATTATTAATTTTTTATTTTCTTGAAATTTTGCAAATATGGAAAATTTAAAAAAAAATTTTAAAAAAATGCAATCTAATGTTGGATTTGTTAAAATTCAAATTCAATAAATTAAAAAAAAAAAAAATATATATATATATATATATATATATACATATAAGGGGAGTTTGAAGGGTTTCTCTCCAAACTAATTTAAATAGAAACTTTATCCATACATTGTTAGGTAGGAGCCCTTTAGGCACTTTTCTGGTAAAATTATGCCCTATTTTTCAAAGAACAATGAAGGCAAAAAAGCTTATAGAAAGACAACAAATATGTAAGATGGAGGAAGAAAATTTACCCATGGAATTAAGCTGAAACTGATATTAAAATAAAACAGAAAATACCATTTTAATTATGTTACATTGGTACGAAAGGCATATAACAAAAAGACCAGGTGCAACTGAGACCTATTTTATGGACAATGATATATGTTTGAACGGAAGCAATTTGCTAAAGAAAATATTGTAAAATGTATTTCAAAAGTTAATTATACAAAGATCAAATTGCCAGATTTGTATAATAAATCTTGCCCAAAAAATAAAGGCTGGGAGTGACCAATTCATGTAAGACCCTATTAGTGGGTGAATATAGCAGCACCTACTGAATAAGGAACTAATGCTTGAAGTGGGTTTAACCATAGCTTAACCTCAATCCCAAAGAGATTTTTTTGTAACATTAGTAGTTGGGCATTTGTCAATGGCCTTATAGCTCAACTAGTTATTATTTTTTGGTGTTTCCAATAGAAATAATTTATAATTCAAATCTATTTTCCAAATAAAATAAAACATTAGTAGTTGGGCATTTGTCAAGGGCCTTATAGCTCAACTAGTTATTATTTTTTTTGTGTTTCCAATAGAAATAATCCATAATTCAAATCTATTTTCCAAATAAAATAAAACATTAGTAGTTGGGCATTTGTCAAGGGCCTTATAGCTCAACTAGTTATTATTTTTTGGTGTTTCCAATAGAAATAATCCATAATTCAAATCTATTTTCCCAATAAAATAAAACATTAGCAGTTGGGCATTTGTCAAGGGCCTTATAGCTCAACTAGTTATTATTTTTTGGTGTTTCCAATAGAAATAATCCATAATTCAAATCTATTTTCCAAATAAAATAAAATTTTGGGCATCCTAATAAGAACCAATTTTGTTTTCAAATATTTGAACTCAAGATATTAACCTAACCAAATTACATGGAACTAAACCTTTACAATTGGACCACTCATATTCCCTAGTAACATCAAATATTCTTAATATTTCAGCCATATACTCGAGCACTTAATTAATTATGCAACCTTAGGAAATTATAGAAAATTAATTTTTCTATTAAAATATAATTTCAATAAAATTTGAAAACAACACAAAGTACAATAAACTATATATAAGAATTGTAAAGTTTCAATTGGTAAAGTCTCTTATTGTAAAATAAGAGATCTGGGATTCGATCCATGTGCACACACCAAAAATCTAATTGATGTTTTAGTTTGATGATATAAATTAAAAAACAATCTTTAAAAGCAAATATCATATAAAGTTGAAACTATCAATCAAAAAAAAAAATATATATATATATATATATATTTAAATATAAAAAAAAAAAATTGATGACATTTTAGCCTAGTGACACCTCCACCTTATTGGTGGAAAAATATTGAGATTCAATCCCTTATACTTAACAAGCAAACAATATTAAAATATAACTTAAAAAAATGTATCATCATATAATTAAACGGCTGTAGATACTAGATAATTCTATAGGCCAAAGTAGAATTTCCACCTAAACTTGCCAAGAAATTAGATATTAAATACGATCATTGTCCTTTCCATAGTCAAAAGGTATGATCATTAAGTGTAGGTATTATATAGTGCTCCAAATGGACCACATTATAGGGGTCAAGAATCAACATCTATTTTTATGCTTATATATATAGTGATTTAAAAAAAAAAAAAAAAAAAAAAAAAAAAAAAAAAAAAAAAAAAAAAAAAAAAAAAACTCAATTCGAACCACTGTTAGGTACCTAGGTGCTGCGTTGTACTTATACCGCTCTCTCTCTCTCTCTCTCTCTCTCTCTCTCTCTCTCTCTCTCTCTCTCCATAATTTTATAAACCCAAAAAACAATGGAGAATCCGATCATGATACTAAGTCATAATCTTTTTTACCAACTACCCTTGTCCGCACCTTATTTCTCAATTCATAAGATTTGCCTTATTTTTCCTATGTTATAGGTCACATTCACACTGTATCAGCATTAGCATCAGGTATTGTAAAAAAAATATTATTCTGACATATCAAAAAGCTATTTTTTTTTAACACATATTTTATTCTTTTGCCACTTTACATAAATATTATTTTTTCTATCACATCATTTTACAATACACTCTACATTAAATATATTTTTTTATCACTTTTAGTTGTGGAGAGAGAGAGATGATTAAAAAATGCTACAAAAATAAATACAATAGAATTGTACTATAGCAAATACCAAATGAATTTATGCTTTGTTTAGTAGTGGTTTAAATGGAGAGAAAAGAATATATTGTGGAATTTTGACCCACTATTTTTTTCGTTCAAATTGAGAAGAACATAGACAGAAAAGCGGCATTAAGAAGAAAATAATTAAATTATCTCCCAACTTTTCAATCCTTCTTCTTTTATATAATAAAAATATAATAGTAATTTAATCTCCGTTCTTTCACTAAATAATTAAATTATCTCCCAACTTTTCAATCCTTCTACTTTTATATAATAAAATATAATAGTAATTTAATCTCCGTTCTTTCAATTTTTCATTCTCTAAACCAAGCATGTACAGTGTAAAAACACAAATATTTTCTATTTTTCTAATTTTTATTCTTCCAACTTTTTCCAACATCCCATTTTTCATATTCCCGAACACAAATATGTTTGGAATTGGAACAAATACTGAGAAAATGAGAGAGAAATGTGGCCAAAATATATTAATGTTTATATATTTTGGTCATCTTTCCCTTCCCTCTCACTATTAAAAAAATAAAATAAAATAAAAAGGTCCTATGTCCAAACTCCATATAGATTAGATCCAAATCATACAATCCTGGGTCCAGGTTTCATCCACTGCACCCATTGACCCTATCACAATTTCGTTTGCCCAGGACCCTATCACAATTTAAAAAGGCATCAAATGTGTCATGTTTAGACTTATTCTAAACCCAGCCCACTTAACCCGTACTCAAAAAACTGAGAGGCTTATGGGCTGAATTGATACATGTTTGATGCTACGGCGAAACAAGCCTAATGATAAGTAGAACGCCCAAACTTAATTAATGTCGAATTATTTTTTATATTTTTCGGTGAAAATGGGAATATCATTAATTAAATAATTTATAAATTAAATTAAAAAAAAATTCGTGCTACATCAACAGAAGTAAAGTTTTTTTTTTTAATTATATTTAAAAATTGACAGATTAGTATATAAAAGCACGTGTCATTTACTTCATTTTTAAATATCACGCGTCTTACATCTAAATAAAAAATAAAAGGAATTAAAAGATTTAGTGGGAGATCTCATCTCTATAAAATTTATGTAGTAAAATTTGTAATATTTATAGTGCAATCCCAAAAAAAATAGTGAATTGTTGGCGTGACTAAGACTAACAACTGGTTTTTGTGTCTTATTGTGCTAAATTGAATGACTAGTTTCTAAATGTAACACTTTTTTTTTTTTAACGGATTCTAAATGTGTTAAACCTACTAAATCTTCACAAGTAACTTTGGTCAAATCAAAAGGGTAGATTCACTAGATTGAAACGCACAAGATGGTATACAGACTAAGTAGATCATGCTCCTTTGGCATTACATATCACAGAAGTAGGCTGTGTGCCAAAGATACAGTCAATTGTTGTTCAAATGAACTGCAGCTCCATTAAAACAAAAAACTGATACCCAAGTTATGCACATCTACAAAGTACTTGCCCCAAACAAATTAACTCTTGGACTACCTAAGGATTATATTCGCACAACTTGTAAAAAATATGTCACCCAACCAGCATTATATTCTTTTCCTTAAAAAAAAAAAAAAGATCGGATTTGAAATCTACAGTATCTAACCAATGAGTTTCTTTTTGGTGTAAGCAATATTTGAACCTGAATCTCATATTTAACAATAAGAAACCCTACTAATTAAATTAACTAGAACCCATAAAAAGTAATTCTTTTATAAAAATTATAAAATTTTGAAATTTATAGAATCTGCTCTATTATGATTGCTTTTCACCATTAGGCCAAGATGTCAATAGGTTTTTCTATATGTATAGGTGAGATTCAAATTTAGGTCTCTTATTCAATAATAGAAGACTTTACCAATTAAGTTAGCTGAATTCCAAAAAATAAAAATTCAATTTATATTATAATTAAGTAACATATGTAAATCACAGGACCAAAGGAATAAAAGTGCAACTAAGTATAGACGAATCTTAAATGTTTCCTAAAGCATAAGTCGTTTGAGTCCATTTGCACAATCCTTTAACCCCCATTTCAATTATGAACTCACATCAAAGTAAATAAATAACCATAAATATGAAACCATTGCTTGTAGCTGTAGGGTGTAGCTTATCACCTTTCATTATTGTCAAAGGGATGATTTCAAGAAGAAAATGTAAAAGAGTGGCACTATTTTCCGGTGAGGAAATAGCAATTCTAGACGTGTAATTAGAATAAGAAGATAAAATCTAATATTTTGGACCCCGGTCCGGTCGCATTTGCATTAAAAATACAACACAGTCGCAGATTACATATGCAATTATTAAGCTTTATGATATATATAAGATAAACATACCTTAAAGATTTGCAGTGATCTTGTAAAGTATCATCTTCTTCTACCTTAGAAGAGGAATTTGACCAAAGAAAGCATGGTAGAGGAGGAGCTGGAGGCAATATTGATGGAATGGGAGAATTGAAACAAAATTTGTAAGCACTTTTTTGTGTTTTGGCCTGGTAAGAAGATAAGCACTTGTGCATGTAGCAGCAAATGTTCAGAGAGAAAGAGAGAGAGAGAGAGAGAGATGAGAGATCACTATCATCCAGGTTGGTTCATATATATATCTAAATGGATAGTGTGATAGATCTATCCGAAGGTTCATATATGCTGCATGCAAAGCTGGTCACATGGAGTTGAAAGTAAAAAAGATCACCACCATCATCTCTGTTATTGGGTGTATCAGTGTATTGGCAGCAATGCAATATCAAGTCAAAGTTAGATTATATTTTGTGCAATCATTTTTAATATGCTGCATGCTAAACCCGAAGTTGGAGTTGGTAAGAAAGAGATTTGAAAAAAAAAAACAATCTTTAGTGGATATAACAGTAAGGCTACTGTGAGAGCGTTCTCTTACAGTTAGCTATGAGCTCGCCTTCCCATGTGTACTTAAAGATACAAGTTCAATTTTATATTAACCTGAACTTTTTTTCTTTTTGTTTTTTTTTTTTTTTTTTTAGATATAATTGGATTTGAATCTATTTGTCATTCATTAGATGAGATGATTGTTTTTTATTATTAAAGTATATTTGTCATTCATTATATTATATTGTTTTTTATTATTAAAGTATAAAGTTAAGAAGACATCAATGAATTTCTTTTATTGAAAAAATTCAACCTCAAGTTCCTAATTCGACAAGAAACTTTATTAAAGCTAACTCAAAGTCACTAATAACATTTTGATTATTGAAATCAACACCAATAGACTGATTTGGAGCAAGCTTTTAGAAAAAATGTCAACATCTGAAATGAAAAGGTAGTAACAACCATGTGCAGGGGCATCTTCTCTCTGATGTGTCCATGATTTTCCTGGAAAGACAACTACAGATAGGCTGGAAAGCAGAAAGTCTTTACAGGATTCCATGCTCTGACTTTTGATAGGTTGGATATATCCTAGAGATCTGATCCTGCCAAATCCAACTTTGACAATGCTGAAAGAGTTATTTTAACAGTTTGATCAAATCTAGATCTCAGTCAAACATCTAGGAAGAAGAATGAAGAGAAAATTGAGAGAAGAGACTGAATTTCCACTGTCTGCCTAAATTGTAAGGAAATGGGAAGAAACTTTTGACATCTGAAAATGTGAACCATTTGTTTGAAATTACTAACCTGCTCTTCATTTTTTCTTTGCAAAGCTAAAAAAATTTAAAAGAGTCAAATTATTTTGATAAAGGCATTAAGGTTAAATCATTTATTTTCCTCTCTTTTTCTTGTGCAAACCAAACATGTAGAAAAATACTATTTTCTTCTAGAAACATTTTCTTTTTCTCTTTTACCCCTTATTCCTCCCTTTCTATTTTTCTTCTCTTCTTGCCTTCCCATGTGCAAAACAAACATAGTGTAAATTATAAGGACAATGATCAAACCTTAGAATCTTTGATTTCGTTTTCCACATTCATTTATTTAACCATAAATTAAGTGCAAAATTCCTTCATTTTCAAACATGTTGTTATTTAATTGGAATTGTTAATACAAACTGCCTAGATTCCCACCTAAAAAGGCAACAATATAGTCAAGACAGAGTCGTCCGAATCTACATATCTACATCTGCATATATATAATAATAGGTGAAGCTGAGAGAAACTCAAATTAAAATTTCAAATTAGAGTTCTAATTTTGTGCCATGTGTCTTAAATTATTTATTCTTAAAGAGTTTTATTTCTTAATTTTAAAATCAAATATGGGACCACATCATAAATATTCATTCAAGAAAGTTATTAAGTACAAAAACCAAAGAGTCTAAAATAAATGAATCATTAAAAAAAAAAAAAAAGTGCTTCACAATAATTTTTTTAAAAAAAACATAGACAATTTACATTTTATACTTAATAATATCCTCACAAATTTTTTAAAAAGTTAACAAAATATAAAAATAACTATCAATAGTATTTAAATATATATATATATATATTATATTATTCATCTTATTGTATATCTTTAAGTGTATCCTTGCATATACATGAGGTTACAAGCTAATAATTATAAAGTGATTATAATAGATATGTTTTTCTAGCCTAACTATCAAAACGTAGTGTAATAGCTAAGTGGAAGAAATACTTACTCAAGGGAAATGATATTTCCACACTCGGTTTCTCTAGTACCATCCTTTTTAACACAACAGACATCAAGACCCATAACATAAGAGAGGGTGTGGAAGCAACCATTCTTAGTGTGGAAATAGGCTAGGCCACCCAATACTTAAATCCTGTGATAACCAAAAAGCAGATATCTGTTGACTGATTATGAATTCATAATCTGATAGTTGAAACTGGAAAGTCTTCCACATGGTACACATGAAAATATGAAATCGAAGGATCAGTGATCCTTTAGTTTAACGTATCCAAGACACAAATATACTTCCATATGTTCTGATGACCTCTCTTAACCAATAAAGTCCGCCTTGTATCTTAGATTCCTCAATTATATTCAATCATGTGGTTGCATTGACCAATGAACTTATGAATTTAGTTTTCCAAATCAATTAGGTTTCAACTACATGGTTGAATTCAATTGGGGAGTCCAAGGTATAACACTTAAAGATTGTACCTAAGTTTTACCCATCCATCTTGCAGTATTTACTGTTGAGTGTGGCAAGTGGCAACCTTATCAAAGCCCCTTTCGCAGTTGGAGCAGAGACTGGTGTGGCAAGTGCAATATTTACTTGCTTTGGATGATACAGGTTGCAATGAAAGAATTGGATTCACCATATATATATATATATATATAAAAGAGAATTTTGCACTCATTTACTCTTTCAAAATTCTAGCATTTAAAGGTGAGTTTTCCAAATCAGATGGAGGAGATTGGTTAGAATTATGGTTGCATTCTAAAGCTGTCCAAGGAACGCCAACATCTAGCAAGCATCAAAAGAAACAAATGAACTCCCATGATTTCAAAGTCAAAGCATCCTAACCATCATAAAGAGAAGAATCTGTCCTAGCATTAGTGTATTCTATGGAGACTCATTTGACAGCTCTACAGGGATTGACTCTAGCTTTGCTGAGCCCTTGGTCTTCTTTGATTTAGCATGGATACCAAGCAAAATAATGTAATCAAGATGAAGACTCCAAATAAAGGTAATTATGTAAAATCAACTACCAAATTGAAAATCATAAAATTCCAATAAATTGGAATAAATTTCATATCTTCTAAAACAGCCTTGTGTGTGTGTGTGATGTGCGCGCGTCAGAGAGAGAGAGAGAGAGAGAGAGAGCAAAACCCTTCGAAACTTATGTTAATCCATTTTTTCACAATATGTGAATGAGAACATGTAGAAAATTCAAACTTAAAGACCATTATAAACTATAAAAAAAATTACCATACTTAAAGAATAACTAACAAAGCAAAAAAGAAGTCAAATAAAAAACTTTCGCCATTGAATCCGTTATCAAGGAATAAAACCAATTAATATCATGTTAATAACTTGAGTTGGAAAGCCACAAGCAACTCAACAAACAAAATAAGGTGTGTGCATCACATATAGAAGGTTCCTAAGGAATAAACTAAAAATGGACTCATGTAAATTAGGTCCATTAGGAGTACAAATCCACCACCGACCTAGTAGGTGGAATGGTAATTGGTAGCTCGCCGCATGTAAGGTGAGTGGAGGTTTAGGGAGAAAATGTTCAAGCTATAAGATCAGCAGCAAAAAATATTTTTAACCATCTCAAAAAAAAAAAAAAAAAAAAAAAAAAAAAAGAAGAAGAAGAAGTATAAATCATAGAGAACAAATAAAAGCTCCTCATAAATCGTCTGAAACTGCACTAATATGAAACCAGATTCAATAAGAATGGTTGCTCAAATTAAATTTTCATTCATTTAGAATACTATAACCATAAATTGAAATGTATCAAAAGACTTCAGCTGACCTTAGATGTTCATTAATACTAAACCTTAGGGTGATGGTTGTCCAAACTTCACATCTCTTTCTTCTTAAGGAGGAAAGGGTTGGAAATTTCTATAAAAGTCAACCTTAGATATTCTTATATTCTAAAAAAATTACTTTCAACTGGTTTTCAAGAGATTCGGCTAGTTAATTTTTCTTTGCAAAAAAAGAAAAAGTCAAATTGTTTTTGATAGGTTAAATCACTTATTTTCCTTTCTTTTTCTTTTGCAAACCAAACATGTAGAAAATAAATTCTTCTAGAAACATTTTCTTTTATCTCTTCCCCCTTATTCCTCCCTTTATATTTTTCTTCTCTACTTCCCTACCCATGCGCAAACAAACATAGTGAAATTTGAAAAGACAGCGATCAAACCTTGGGATCTTTGAATTTGTATTCCACATACATTTATTTAACCATAAAATAAGTGCAAAATTCCTTCATTTTCAAACATGCAGTTCTTTAATTGGAACTGTTAATACAAACTGGCTAGATTCCCTCCTACAAAGCTAACTATAGTCAAGAGTAAGACAGTCATCCGAATGATTATAATAGATATGTTTTTCTAGCCTAGCTAGCACCAGAAAGTAGTGGAATAGCCAAGTGGAAGAAACCCTTACTCAAGGGAAATGATATTTCCACACTCAGTTTCTCTGGCACTATCCTTTTGACACAACAAACATCAGGACCCATAACATAAGAGAGGGTGTGGATGCAACCATTCTTAGAGCATCTGCATTAGTTGATGCAAAAAAATCTGTCCATTTTGCCAAAAAAAAAAAAAACTTGTTTTTTTCTATTTTGCACACCTATTTTTACAAAACTCCCACATCAGTTTCTCTATCATACACATTTATTCAATAAAATATTCATTTTTTCCCACTGTCATCTCTCTCACAAACCCAACACAACCCACACAGCCACCATCATCCAACCACCCAACCACCATCATCAAGCCACACAACAACCCAGCCACCATCCCATTCAACCAAGCTACTATCAATGAAATTCACATACCCATTCAACCGAGCCACCATCAACCAGCCTCCAAAAACCCAAATCCAAAGATCCATCATCAACCTACCCAATCACCATCATCAAGCCACACAACAAAAATCCAAAGATCCAATCACCATCATCAACCTACCCAAATCCAAAGATCCAAAAACCCATTTATCAAAATCCCAAAACCCACTAGAACTAAAGGAAAACCATCGGCGATGAAGGTCAGAGAGAGTGAGGGACGGCGATGACCCAACACGCAGATTAGAGTGAACGGCAAAGCTAACGATGAAGCTTGAATTAGAGACTGAGAAACAAAGAGAGAGTTCAGAGAGAGTGTTCAGAAAGAGTGAGAGAGTGAATAGAATGGGAGAGAAAAAAATATATATTAAATGCAAATGCTATAGTAACCGTGCATATATACACCATACTATAGCAATTGTGTATTTATGCACAATTTTACGCCTACTAATGTGGGTGTTTTTTTGGTCAAAATGTGTAAAATGAAGGGTTTTTTGCATTTTGCAAGATTTTGCATCCATTGATGTGGATGCTCTTAGTGTGAAAATAGGGCCAGGCCACCCAATATTTAAATCTGTGATAACCAAAATGCAGATATCTGTTGACTGATTATGAGTTAATAATCTAATAATTGAAAACGTTAAGTTCACTACATGGTTCACAAAAACATAAGAAATCGAAGGATCAGTGATCCTTCTATTTGACGTATTCAGGACACAAGGATACTTCCAACTGTTATTAGAGATTCTGCTGCTCTCTTAACCAATAAAATCCTCCTTCAGGTAAAACTTAGTTATAATTCCTTTAGGTCTTGTATCTTATATTCCTCAATTAAATTCAATTATGTGGTTGAATTGACCAATGAACTTTTGAATTTAAGTTTCTAACTCAATTAGGTTTCAACTATATGGTTGAATTCAATTGGAGAGTCCAAGGTATAGCACCTGAGAATTGTACCTAAGTTTTACCCATCCATCTTGTAGTATTTACTATTGTGTGCGGCAAGTGGCAACCTTATCAAAGCCCCTTTTGCAATTGGAGCAGAGACTGGTGTACTTAGAGCCCACACCCAATATTTACTTGCTTTCGATGATACAGGTTGCAGTGAAAGAATTGGATTCAACACATATATAAGAGAATTTTGCACTCATTTAATCTTTCAAAATTCTAGCATTTAAAGGTAAGTTTTCCAAATCAGATGGAGGAGATTGGTTAGAATTATGGTTGCATTCTATATCTATCCAAGGAACGCCAACATCTAGCAAGCATCAAAAGAAACAACTGAACTCCCATGATTTCAAAGTCAAAGCATCCTAACCATCATAAAGAGAAGAATCTGCCCTAGCATTAGTGTATTCTATGGAGACTCATTTGACAGCTCTACAGGGATTGACTCTAGCTTTGCTGAGCCCTTGGTCTTCTTTGATTTAGCATGGATACCAAGCAAAACAATGTAATCAAGATGAAGACTCCAAATACAGGTAATTATGTAAAATCAACTACCAAATTGAAAATCATAAAATTCCAATAAATTGGAATAAATTTCATATTGTCTAAAACAGCCTTGTGTGTGTGTGACAGAGAGAGAGAGAGAAACCCTTCAAAACTTATGTTAATCCATTTTTTTCACAATATGTGAATGAGAACATGTAGAAAATTCAAACTTAAAGACCATTATAAACTATAAAGAAAAATTATCATTCTTAAAGAATAACTGACAAAGCAAAAACGAAGTCAAAATAAAAAACTTTTGCCATTGAATTCTTTATCAAGGAACAAATAATTAATTAATATCATGTTAATAACTTGAGTTGGAAATCCACAAGCAACTCAACAAACAAAATAAGGGTAGTGTGCATGACATAAAGAAGGTTCCTAAGGAATCAACTAAAAATGAACTCATGTAAATTAGGTCCATTAGGAGTATGAATCCACCACCAACCTTGTAGGTGGAATGGTAATTGGTAGCTCCCCATGTGTAAGGTGAGTGGAGGTTTGGGGGGAAAGGTTCAAGCTGCAGGATCAACAGCAAAAAAATATTTCTAACCATCTCAAAAAATAAATAAATAAAAGACGTATAAATCATAGAGAACAAATAAAAGCTCCTCATAAATCATCTGAAACTGCACTAATATGAAACCAGATTCAATAAGAATGGTTGCTCAAATTAAATTTTCATTCATTTAGAATACTATAACCATAAATTGAAATATATCAAAAGACTTCAGCTGACCTTAGATGTTCATTAATACTAAACCTTAGAGAGATGGTTGTCCAAACTTCACATCTCTTTCTTCTTAACAGGGGGAAGGTTTGGAAATTCCTATAAAAGTCAACCTTAGCTATTCTAATATTCTAAAAAATTACTTTCAACTGGTTTTCAAGAGATTCAGCTAGTTAATTTTTCTTTGCAAAAAAATAAATAAATAAATAAAAGTCAAATTCTTTTTGATAGGTTAAATCATTTATTTTCCTTTCTTTTTCTTGTGCAAACCAAACATGTAGAAAATAAATTCTTCTAGAAACATTTTCTTTTCTCTCTCTCCCCTTATTCCTCTCTTTTCTATTTTTCTTCACTTCTTCCCTACCCATGTGCAAACAAACACAGTGAAAATTGAAAAGACAGGGATCAAACCTTGGGATCTTTGATTTTGTATTCCACATACATTTATTTAACCATAAAATAAGTGCAAAATTCCTTCATTTTCAAACATGTAGTTCTTTAATTGGAACTCTTAATACAAACTGGTTAGATTCCCTCCTACAAAGCCAAAAATATAGTCAAGACAGATTATAATAGATATGTTTTTCTAGCCTAGCTAGCACCAGAAAGTAGTGGAATAGCCGAGTGGAAGAAATACTTACTCAAGGGAAATGATATTTCCACACTCGGTTTCTCTGGCACTATCCTTTTAACAAAACAGACATCAGGACCCATGACATAAGAGAGGGTGTGGATGCAACCATTCTTAGTGTGAAAATAGGGCCAGGCCACCCAATATTTAAATCCTGTGATACCAAAATGCAGATATCTGTTTACTGATTATGAGTTCATAATCTGATAGTCAAAACCGGTAAGTTTTCTCCATGGTTCACATAAAAATATGAAATCGAAGGATCAGTGATCCTTCTGTTAAATGTATTCAGGACACAAGGATATTTCCAACTGTTATTAGAGATTCTGCTGCCCCCTCTTAACCAATAAAATCCACCTTCGGGTAAAACTTAGTTATAATTCCTTCGGGTATTGTATCTTATATTCCTCAATTAAATTCTATCATGTAATTGCATTGACCAATTAACTTATAAATTTAATTTTCTAACTCAATTAGGTTTCAACTATATGGTTGAATTCAATTGGGGAGTCCAAGATATAGCACCTAAGGATTGTACCTAAGTTTTACTCATCCATCTTGCAGTATTTACTATTGTTTGTGGCAAATGGAAACCTTATCAATGCCCCTTTCGCAGTTGGAGCAGAGATGCCCACACCCAATATTTACTTGCTTTGGATGATACAGGTTGCAATGAAAGAACTGGATTCACCATATATATATATATATATATATGAGGATTTTGCAATCATTCACTCTTTCGAAATTCTAGCTTTAAAGGTAAGTTATCCAAATCGGATGGAGGAGATCAGTTAGAATTATGGTTGCCAACATCCAGAAAGCATCAAAAGAAACAAATGAACTCCCATGATTTCAAAGTCAAAGCCTCCTAACCATCATAAAGAGAAGAATATGTCCTAGCCTTAGAGTATTCTATGGAGACAGCTCTAAAGGGATTGACTCTAGCTTTGCTGAGTCCTTGGTCTTCTTCAATTTAGCAAGGATACCAACCAAAACAATGATCAAGATGTAGACTCCAAATACAGATAATTATGTAAAATCAACTTCCAAATCGAAAATCATAAAATTCCAATAAATTGGAATAGATTTCATATTTTCTAAAACAGCCTTGTGTGTGTGTGTGTGTGTGTGTGTGAGAGAGAGAGAGAGAGAGAGAGAGAGAGAGAGACCCTTTGAAACTTATGTTAATCCATTTTTTTTCACAGTATGTGAATGAGACCATGTAGAAAATTCAAACTTAAAGAACATTATAAACTATAAAGAAAAATTACCCTACACTACTTAAAGAATAACTGAGAAAGCTAAAAAGGAGTCAAATAAAAAACGTTTTCCATTGAATTCATTATCAAGGAACAAATAATCAATTAATATCATGTTAATAACTCGAGTTGGAAAACCACAAGCAACTTAGCAAACAAAATAAGGGGAGCATGCATGACATATAGAAGGTTCCTAAGGAATCAACTAAAAATGCACTCATGACATATAGAAGGTTCCTAAGGAATCAACTATGAATCCACCACCCCCTTGTAGGTGAATGGTACCTCCTCACATGTAAGGTGAGTGGTGGTTTAGGGGGGAGAGGTTCAAGCTGCAGGATCAGCAGCAACAAAATATTTCTAACCATCTCAAAAAATAAAATAAATAAAAGAAGTATAAATCATAGAGAACTAATAAAAAAAATCCTCATAAATCATTTGAAACTGCACTAATATGAAATCTGATTCAATAAGAATGGATGCTCAAGTTATAATTTCATTCATTTAGTAATTATAACCATAAATTGAAATATATCAAAAGACTTCAGCTGACTTAGATGTTCAAAAATACTCAACAAGGGAAGGGATGGATTTTCCTATAAAATTCAACCTTAGATATTCTTTATATATTCTAAAAAAAATTACTTTCAAGGGATTCAGCTAGTTAATTTTTCTCTTTCTGGAAGAGGGTTTGGGATCAGATTTTTTTCAACCTATAAAAATTTTCAATTTAAGGAGATTTAGTGCCAACAGTAGTGTACAGAAAGCATCAATTTCACCTTAAGGCAGTCCACTATCCAAGCTGGCAACTTTTATGATCCCCACCCCCCCAAAAAAAAAAAAAAAAAAAAAATCCCTTTTGATAGAAATAAGAGTATCCTAACCACAAATACAACCACCATGGTTAGACCCTCTGTATGGGTATACTATGTGCAGTTGAAAATGGGTACAAACTACAAGGATCCAACAAATCGGATCAGCATGCTATCTTATCATGTTTTGCTTAGAAGAATCCTAATGCCTTCAAACGTCTTAGTCCTTCAGAAATTTGACCAAGAGATAACCTAATAGCAGAAGCACTATGTAGTTCCTTGGCTCTCGCCTCTCAACGTGGGAAGCTGCAAATGGAAGACCTGCTTAGCCATTTGCACAACATTAGTGCAGAGATTCTATATATATATTCCTTTCTCGGCAGCAAACATCTTTATATGGCTTTAGTACATAAAATGTACTAAAAACGTATACCCCTGTGAACTTGGTGCATTTCTATATATCTAATAATATGTATTACTTATCAAAAAACATATTATATAAAATGATATAATCAATTAAGGAAGGAGGACCTTGTCACTCCTTAGAAAGAAAAAATACTGCAGTCACCAATTAAATCTGAACCAATAAGCTTTAAATATGGTATATCTCAATGGACTGCCATAGACATTAAATCTGAGAAAATGTTTCGTATTCCCTTAACTTGAGGGGAAAAAGAAACATCAATGCTATCATCCCTTTCTTATTGTAGATAGAAAACCTCCAACAGTAAGAATGTTATATATGTAGCACTGTGACATGAGGAAAACTTATTGCATTTGCATGGGTGTAACTCAGTCAAAAGTAGCACCATTTTAGTCCAAACAGACTTCAACAAAGAACCATATCTAGGGAAAATTGAACTCAAATGCAACTCTAAAATACCTTCACTAACAGCTCAACATTCAAACTTCACTCTTTAGACCAAATATGGCCTTAATCTGAAGTGAATAGACCTTTTGGAGAGCCTTAACAGAACTGTGAAAAAGGGACAGTTTTGAGCCAACGGTAAGAAAGGGGAAGCAGTGAAGATTAAGGGAAGAGACGCATCATCCTCAAAAAACCAGTAAACACTAGCCAACCCGCGTCTTTATTAGACCCGTTATCCATCAATAAAGTATTCTCATTATAAACTACGTCACATCTTCAGCTTGGATCAAGACTAAACACACCGTCAGTAAAGAACCATGCTCTCCATATTGCACACAAAATTGCTCCCAAGTAAACTTAATCAAAATGTTTACTCCTTTTCCCACAAGTCTATTAATACTACCAAAATCTATCTAAGAACTAGTAACGGGGCAAGCAAATTAATAAATAGCAAAAAAATTTCTCGCTCGCCACAATCAAATCCAATTAAAAAGCAATTATTACATAAACAAACAAGAATGAATCCTCATCAAACTAATCGGGGACCGAAAAATTGGTAACAATATATTTTGCATCAACACAAATAACAAGTATAACAAAGAACATTACCTGAAATTTGAATAGCTCCACAGGCCCCCTAAACTAAAACACGCACTTTTGAACAATCACTAATAAAAAGAAGATCAAACAAAGCTAATTTCCTTCAATTCCATCACCCGAATTCGAAATTTGTACCATCCCAACCCTCTCATTCTCCGGCAAAACCGACCAATTCGGTGACTGCACTGCACGCAACCACTTGAAATCATCTACATTGCCCCAATTCCCCGTTTCCTCGCCGAGACTCGCTTCCCTCAAGTCCTCCTCAATCCCTTCATAGCTCAAACAATACGGCGCAAACCTCACCCCAGTACTATCTTCAATTATCGGCCTACTCCTCACTCTCAAATAAAAATCGGTTCCCTTCGCATTGTGGATCCGAATTTGATGCGACGCCATTACAAACACACAATCCTCAGCTCCCTCGATCAGAATGGAGCCTGTTACAGGCCCAGCATAAACCCTACAATTCTTCAGCCTATGAACAAATAATGCTCTCACTGAACCAATCAGTCTCACTTCGCAAGAATCGAGATCCGAAACCGTGAATTCTCCAATCTCCAAGCCTTTGAAATTCTTCACCAAAGTCTCGCCGTTTTTGTTTCTCAAACCGGGCGAGACTCTCACCTGGAAACTCAATTTCTCGAGGGAAACTGAAAACGAATCGGCGTTTTCCAGCGCGGTTTGTTTTGAATCGGAGACTGATCGGTCTCGGTCTTGCTTGGAGGCTTTGTTCTTGAAAGAGAATTTCTTCTTGGGAATGAGCTCGGAGTTGAGATTCTCAAGGGTTTGTTTGAGATCGGAGATGGTTTTGAGAGAGGAACGGACTTCGTAGGAGGGCAAGAAGTAGGAGGACTCGGCGACGAGCTTTTCGAGGTCGGAAATGGAGGCGGAGATGCCGTCGAGGTGAGATCTGAGTTGAGCGGGATCGGTGAGTCGGGACTGGGCGAGTTGGGAGTCGATGGAGCGCTTGGAGTCGGAGAAGCGGGAGAGGAAAGAGGCAGTGGTGGTGGCGGTGGCGGTGGAGGAGGAGGACGAGTCGGACTCGGATTGGCGAGCGAGTGAGTTGTCGAGGCGAGTTTGGTGGCGGTTAGAGAGGCGCTCGATCATTGAGATGTGCTTCTTGTGGAGGTTTGGGTCTAGGGGTTCGTTTGAGGTTGCGAGTACTTCTTCGTTTTCCATTGTTGTGTGTGTGAGAGAAGAGAGAAGAGAGAAGAGAGATCAGTGAAGGAACGAAATAGAAGCGGGTTAAATTTCTCAGTTCAATTGTTTAAACGACGGCGTTTCTTGCGTTTTCCCTGGGAAGTGAGTAGTGACGCTGGGTTGGAAATTGATTTTACCAAATTGCACCCCTAAAAACTATTATTCACAAACTGGCCCACTTACAGATAATGAGATAAATCTATGTCTAACATTTCTGACATAATACTCAAGTCAATAAAATTATTTCTAAATCTCAAAAGTTAAAGTAGATAATTTGATATCAGATTACTGATTTACTCCCAGTTACGTGTCTTTTCTTCTTCTATTTGTTTTTATTATATTTATTTATGCATTTAATGACAATTGCATTATATTTATAATTTTATTTTAGACTATAAAAAAATTTATAGACGTAATTTTGTGCTACAACTCTTTCTACATTCCTAACATATAGGGTTGTGAATGATGTAAAAAATAATAATGAGTCCATGTGTAAGTAATGGTTAACAAATTACAATAGCACAAACCATCACGTTGTAACAAAAATTGTAACAAAAGTATGTAGTTGTAGAATAATTGTTAGACTATTACTAATAATATAGATATTGTATATAGATAGAAAAAAAAAATTTATCTCATCTTTTTTACTCAGCCCTCCAAAGATAGGTAAAGCTCTGGTTGATGGGCTCTGCGTGATGGGCTCCTCCTTTGCAATCAGCATAATTTTAATGCTGTCATGATTGAACTTGATGCCAAAGCTCTGGTTGATGCTCTTAATAACCCTTCATATACTAATACTATTGTATCCTCGCTTTTTGATGATTGTAGACTTCTTGCTGCTCAGATTCCCCAGCTAAGTATCAAGCATATCTATCGGAAAGCTAATAAGTGTACAGATCGTCTAGCTAAATTAGGTAGCTGTCAAGATGTAGATTTCATTTCCTATTCTTGTCCGCCTGTGGACTTGCTGCCTCTTGTTGTGGCTGATTGCCAGGGGTTGGTTGTAAACAGGTTTTGTCCTGATCTTTTGTTTTCTCGTTAGTCTTCTTAATGAAATTCCTTTTAATCAAAAAAAAAAAAAAAAACTAGAGAGAACTATTTCAATTATAATTTTGAGAGTTATTTCATGAAACCTCAAAGGAAGTTGATGTAACTTAATAACACTCCACATAGCAAAGAATTGAGAAAGTTCATAGCATGATAATGACATTATATTGATGGTGAAGCACCCAAAAATGGCAAAATTCATTAATTTTAGAGTTATATGATAGGTAAAGCTAAGTTCAATATCACGTCCTTTAAAAATTTAAATGACATTACACTTTGTACTCTATTAGATTCAAGAAATAAAATCTCAATTGTGAATAGACTCTCCGTTTTAAGTTAATTGAAGAGGATCATGTTCTTTTTTCTGCACTAGTTTATCAAATCCACTCAATGAGAAAGTTGCCATGAATGAGGCTTACTAGTTGAAGCTCCAAGCTAAACATTGAGCCTTTGCATCGTAATTGCCATCTTTGATTTTCTCGGGACCAAGACAAAAGGACAAACACGGTACCTCGACTGTGAGCATAGCCACTGAGTACAAACCAAGTCATAAATGATGGTTAGCCTCGTATTACAACTCTTTAAATCTCTCAAGGTTTTATCCTCTCTTTCTCTCTCCTTCATATTTTTCTTTTTCTAGATAGTAAACTTTCTATAGCCTTTTTTTGGTTGCTCATAAAATGAGGCAAAGTATATGTAGGGTTAGGATTTATGGCCCAAGCCCAAAACAATAAATTTGTAGAGCATAAGTGATAGAGCTAGGTTGACTTTGGAATTGACAACGGTTGATTATAACGTCCAAGTATAAACCAGCACAAAGATACATGTAAAAATGAAATAAGTTGAGGTCCGAAGAGACTTACAATAAATTGGATAATGATTACAGTTCTTAGGGCTACAGTAAAACCTTTCCTTTTTTCTTCTCCCGTCTCCCTCTTTTTCTCCCTCTCCCCTCTTTATCAGGAGCCCTTTTTCTTTATATAGCATCCTTCCCCATCATCCCCATCGTCCACTTGTTCTTCATCTGAGTACCTACTTGAGTGTATGTCATGCCATGTATCTTTTTTAGCTTTTGTGAGTGGCGGTAGTTGAGGTTACACTGTTCAGGGGTCTTCTCCACATAAATGCAGCCAGAAAAGTTGCTACAGTGCATTTAATACAATGATAGCAGCTTTTCCTTTAGATATTTCTTCGTTCTTATCATCTCCAGATATACTTAGAGTTTATCTTGATCATTGGGGTTGCTAGGAAGATCATTCAAACCTTCCACACGTTTGATTAATCAATACTATTCATATCCGAGGAGTAGGACCTCTTTGGACCGCTGGTGACCTCTTCGGATTGTACTCCTCCTTCGTTTCCAGGTATCCTTCTTCCAGATGGACTTTATCTCAACCTGGTTCCTTCTCTTCAGACACACAGTAATCCTCAAATAGGGCCCTAGGCCCACTATGTTAGATTGGGTTTTTCCTCCCACAGTATATATATATATATATATATATATGAAATTTTAGGGTTATTTGGTTTTAAAAAGTGGTGTATTCATTTAGGTATAGAATATATCATATCCGGGTTTGGTTATTGTTTTCTATTTAAATAAAAAGTAACTTTTCTCACTCACACACATCACACATTAAAAAAAATAATAAAAAAAAAAAATAACTTAAAGCTTGTTTGGATGAAGAGAGTTTTGAGTGATATCACTCAGTTTTCTGTTTTCATCGTCCAAATTGTGTGCGTCCCACCTGTTTTCAAAACTCAGCACTTGTTTGGATTGGTTTTGAATCACCGTTTTCATCACTCAGTTTCTTAGGAAAATGGATGTGAGTGACCAAAACTGAAAACAGGTTTCACCTGTTTTCAAAACTCAAAAACTGAGTTTCATTGGGAAGTCGATAAATTAGATAAAGTTGTGGGCCCTTTGCCAGTGCATTGTCGCATCGGAATTAGGCTTTGGGTTATTACCATTGCCTCTTCTCATTTTCATTTCCCTCTTCATCCCCAACGAGCTAACTCCATGATAAACAATCCGTGATCAAAGCACTAAACCAGGCCTGAGAAAATGTTAACTGGGTTCTACTTAATGTTTGAAATCACCATCTGGGTTTTGCTTAATTTTTGAAATTACCATATGGGTTTAGCTTAATTTGTGAAAATGCTATCTGGGTTTTGCATAATTCGAGAAAATGCTATCTGGGTTTTGCTAAATTTGTGAAATTGCCATCTGGGTTTTGCTAATTAAATTGTAAAATTGCTATGAAGTGTGAAAAAGAGAGGAGACTTACAAAGTTGTGGTCAGGGGTGGAAGGATTGGTAAAGACAACAGAGAGAGTGGCGATGAAGAGAAGAGAGAACATGGCGGAGATGAAGATCCGGAAAGAGAAGAAACTCTGAAGACTGAATCCACCGAGACAGAATCCTCCTCCGCTGTCGCTGCCTCGGCTTCCTCTGACAGGGATAGCCATTCAGATCCAACTTCCTAGATTAAATGGGTATTGTGGAAGGGAAAATGAAAGAAGATTAAAAAGAAGAAGAGGAAGAAGGGGTATTGTGGGAGGTGACTTTGCTTTTGGCTTTATGGGAAACAAAGCATTTTCTGGGGAAGTATGAAAGAGGAGGAAGAGCTGAAGAGAAAAGGGACGCAGGAGCTTACCAAAAATCTTTTGTGCAATGTTAGTCTCATGGGCTCCACCATTTTGGCAAAAATTGGAGTTCAACCCTAAGTTATGTGACTGGAGTTTTCTAACCAAACAAGAGTTTTTGACTTTTTCATTGATAGTGGATTTGAGTGATGAGTAATGAGTGATGAGTAATGGGTGATGAAAACTGAGTGATGAGTGATGAGTGACCATTTTTTAAAACCAAACAAGCCCTTAGTGTTTTCACAATATTTACGAATATGCCACTATATTCGTATTCATAGAAAACGCTGAAAAGTTGTATTCATTTTTTGTATTCAATTCTAACTTTTAAAATACTGAAAATGAAAAATAAATACAAATGCTAAAATCAAACCAGTTTTTTAGTGGTGGGATCCACTAAAAACTGAAAATGAAAATAAAAATCGGTGCTTATTTCAGTTAACCAAACAGGCCCTAAATTTGGAATTGAATTTGGAGAATTTTTTTTATATGACATTTGCTTTTCTGTCTTTTCACATGGATCAATAATTTTTATATTTGTTTACATGTTCATTTTAAAAAATATTAGCTTGTAACCTTATGTATATACATGTGATATATCTACAAATAAGCACAACTAGATAATAGATATAATGTTTGTATATATGAAAATATAAAATAGTTACATATAAAATAAAGGAAGGGGGGTTGTTCGGGGGCGTCGAGGAACCGTGCCTTGTTTGCCATAAATTAACTTGCCTAAAAAAAGTTTGTTAGCTGCTTCAAGAGACTAAAATGCATATAAGGAATTCTATATATAGTAGATTAGAAACCTCTTCATCTAATCCTTTCTCTAGGTAATACGATCTTCAAATATGCAACAATTCTCATGTGATTTAAACCAGGAAAGTTTAAACTAGATTAAATACATATATAAAATTATAAACAATTTTTTTTTTTTGGGTAGAACGAACTTCAAAGCTATTAACCAATGTTAAATATATTAACAACGCGATGTGTTATACTATGTTGTATATGCTAGAGTAGATGCGAAAGGAGAAACATAGAATAGGAACAACGAGAACACGAGGGTTACGTGGTTCAGCCTTGTTAGCCTACATCTACAAAGGAATCCCTTAGGGCATGTTGGTAGACTGTAATAGACACTGTAATGTAATAGTTATTCCTATGGTTTAGTTATTTTTTAGTTTGATTGTGTTTTTATTACAAAGAATAGTCATTCCTTATGAATAGCTATTCTTCAAAATGAGGAATAACTATTCCTCTTTAAAAGGTTGTATTAGCTATTCCTTAATAAGTACAATAATTTCAAAACTTAATGTATTTCCAAATAAACAAACTTTCCATATACATCTAACAATTATAAAAATAAAAAATCATAAAAAATAACACATATCTCTCTTAAATTTAAAAATAACAATTTTTAAGGAGATATAATTGTATGTGTAAGATATTTCCTAAAATAAATGTTAAGTTTCATTCTAATGTTACAATTCACAACCAAACTAATGAATAGGTTTAGTTATTACATTACAGCATACTTTATTACTAGTAATAAAGATTACAATTCTTGTCGTGATCCTCATTCAGTGTACCAAACATTCCCTTAAGGGCTACATCTTTATTATGTAAGAGTGTTGTACAACAACATGTGTTACAATGAACCTTAATATGAGTATATATAGGCGACTAAATCATAAACTACTAGTACAAGTAGGAGTGGGCTTGGGCCTATTACATTGGGCTAATATGACTAATATATTTCTAACAACCGAGATCGCTTAGTTCAAAAACTAAGCAATGGCATCCTGATTAAGATACAAAACGATTTCACAAGGTACAACAAAATAAACTAAAAAGCCTATGTCCTCTTCCTGTTTACTTCCAAAATTAGCTAACACATTGGCACAATGTTTGGCTTCATATAAGACATGCTTTAGATTGTATTGCTCAAGCTCGTTCAGCAACCACCTACAATCAAATTAAAGAGAGGAGAAAGATCTATTAGAAGAAGAGTTGGAGTTGACTATGTCCACAACAGATTTAGCATACAACTCTATTTCAAGACTCTTGAACCCCAACTTAGAAGCTAGGATTAGTTTAGAACTCAACAACCATGTAGGAAGAAGTCCTAATAAATCTAGAGAATCCACAAATCTTCATGGTACTTGTCAATCTTGTAATACCCGGAAGGAAAAAAAAAAGATTTAAAAGGAGGGGTATTTAAGTAAATTTGTTTAAGAGGTCAATTTTATTATTAATATTATTAAGGGGGTTTTTAGAAAATAAGTTTGAAACCTTAGCTAATGACAGATATTTTGAGAGAGGAAACTACCCAAAATACTTAAGTAGAGAAGGTTTGACTATACAATTGAGGTAAGAGCCTAAGAATTTTTTTCTTGTCAAATCTAAGTTTTATTTGGATTTAAAATATTTTTTTATGTTGGTATTTTTGGCCAATAACGAAATTATCTAAAAATTTCTATGTGTTTTACGACGTAAGTGTAAACAGAGAAGGGTTGGAATTGGGTGATAAAATCTCGTTTTCATTGTACGTCTTCATCTATAATATCTTCAATTCTGGTGCTTTGTTGGTCATGGAGTTGCTTCGAGTGCATATTACTCTTTTGTGAATATTTATTATAAGAAAAATGGACTATTGGTTAGACCATTAGTCTAATAGCCTACTAGACTTTAGAGTCTACGAAGATAAGAGCATTCACATTTGGTATTGCAAATGCTATATGTAAGAGAATTTTAGCATAAATGCACCAAATAAGCCTAGCATCCGATTTGCTACTTTTAAAATTTTTTACAATACTGCTACAGTACCGTCTTACATCAGATGGTACTGTAGCAACTTGTAAACTTATTATATTATTTCTCTCTCTCTCTCTCTCTCTCAGCTATTTCTTTCTTTCTTTCTTTCTTTTTCTTTGATTCTCTCCCTTTCTTTCATGCTCATCAATTCTCACTCCCTCTCTCACATTTCTTTCTCTCTCTCATTCAAAGCATGCCACCGGAGTTGGGTTGGATTTGGCATGGTCATGGACTCACAGCGTGATTCAGCAGTGGAGATCGGTGAATTCATGCGTGGTCGTGGCGAGATCAGTGCCTCTCTCATGGCAGTGATGGTGTTTTTTTGGGTATTTTTTTGTGGCGAGATTGGCATGATTTAGGTGGAGATCGGTGAGTTGTGTGCTAATCAACAACCTAGGTTTCTAATAAGCAGCGTGGGTTTCTAATTGGCAGCTTGGGTTTGCTGATCAATGGCTTGGGGTTGCTAATCAGCGTATGGAGATCGGCAAATTGGCGTGTTGGGTTTGAAGTGGTTTCCTCGAGTCGGCGAGTTGGCGTGTGGAGTTGGTGGCTTGGGTTTTCTTCTTAGTTCAATTGTTTAGTTTGAAGTGGTTTCCTCGATCGTAGTTTTTGTAACCCAGTTTCGATGTCTTTATGTTTCCTCGTGGTGGGTTTCTTCGTTTTTTTTTTTTTTTTTTCTCGGTGGTTTTTATGGTGGCCGTGTCCTGTGATTGTGGTTGTTGGTGGTGGTTTTTGGCAATTTTTTGTGTTTCTTTTCCTCTTAGTGGTTGTTTCTTGTGGTTATTGTTGGTGGTGAGTTTAGTTGTGGTGGTGGTTGCTGGCAGCTGGCATGGTGGTGGCAAGGTGGCCATTTTCATGTGGTTGTTCTTCCTATGGTTGGGGTTTGGGTTTGTTCACGGTGGAGAGAGAAAGAGAGATAGGGGAGGAAGGAAGAGAGGGAAAATTAGAGAGAGGAGATTTTTTTTTTGGTTATATATTTTAGTGGATAATATATATTATTTTAATGAGTAGAATAGGAAAATAAAAGTTGGGATGCTAGATGTATTGTAAAATGGTATTGTATAATTGATAAAGTAGTTTTTTGAGGTGGTAAAATAGGATAGGATAGGATAGAATTCCCGGATGTGAATGCTTTAAGAGATCGATGCTATTTATTAGAGATTGTACTCAACTTTACATATTATTCATTCCTTATGAATGCTTTAACTTTTTAGCATAAAAATAATCGTGTGAGGGAAAAAAAAAGGATTAAAGATCGCGAGAGGCTTAGAATGAACTAAAATTTTGTCCTTTGTGAGGAGAGTATTATATTACATAGTGCTAAAATTTTAGAATGAACTAAAATTTTGTCCTCTATATCTAGAGCTCCGCGACTCCAACTGCCGCTAGCAGTTTTGTGAGTTGGCGTGTTCTAGTGTATTGAAAAAGAGTTGATGCAAATGATCTTTTGTGTTGTAGAATGTGAAATATAGCCATAGAGAAACCGTAGGAGAGTTAATAGTGAGAAAATTATTGGATACTTTGGAAGTGTCTCTTCTGGCCGGGTATCGTTATAAGTTTTTCTTGAATTATTTGATTATAAAGTAAATGGTGCTTTAAAATTGTTTAGGTGACATCTAAGGATTTTAGAGAAAGTGTTAGTGAGAAGTTCTTTTGTGGTGAGCTAGCTGAAGTAAGTAACCTTATCCTAATTAATTTTATTTTGCATATTTTAACTACTGAAATCTGTTTATAATTGTTACAATTTTATTTTAATTGTTTTAGCTACATTGATTTAAAGTAAATAATAATGAATTATCACAAATATACTTTTTTACTAAATATATGATTTTACATATGTCTTTGAATGAAATATATTTTTGTTTGAACTATGATTTAATATATATGATTTTTAGACAATCTAACTATGTTTTGACTCTGGCACCCAGCTAATGGGAGTTATTCATTGGTACTGAAACTAGTTCTATCTGGAGCATCACGAGCCTACATGTTTCTAGACCCAGCTAATGGGGGATATACATTAGCACAGAACTAGTTTCATCTGAATCTAATGCCCAGTAATAAGGATATAGCATGACCATAGTCGTAAAGATTGTTAAGAATATGAATTATGTTTGAATATCTGAACTGTTTTAAGTTCTTGAAACTGCTTATGTGTTTTTGGAACTTATTGTAAATTATAGATTTGATATATGGAAAATTGATTATTGTCTAATCCATCTATGATATATTTGTAAGATTTAAAATATTTGATCTATAACAACTTGTTATTTTACAAATCTATTTGCTTGATAGAACTTATTAGGACTTTGGTTACTTATTGAGTTGTCCATTCACCCCCCATCTTTCCCGTTTCAGATTCTGATCAGGAAGAGTAGCATATGTTTAGGCTTCTGCTGGGATGTGCGCATAAGTGAAGTTTAGGAAATCAATGGAATAAGATTGAACTTTTATGTTTAAAATTACCATTTGTGTAGACCTTTAGATTTAAAGGATTTAGTTTATTTTTATTTTGATGTTGGAAGATTATTATTTGGAGATCTTTTGAGAATTACATTATTGAGGATATTTTTAAATTTATTGATGAAATTTTCTTTGAGGATAATTCTTTAGTTTTTAGCAAGGCCTTTCACATTTGTAGGGTGTCAACTTTATAAATGTGTGGTTGTTGTCACGTGCCAAGCTGTTACTTAGGTTCGGGGCGTGACAATAAATATGGTATCAGAGCTCTAGGTTGGATTCTAAGGCATTGATTTATGAAACTAAATGGTGAGAGGGGTAGAAATTAGGCATTTGGGGATACGTTGTATGATATATATACTAGATGAGTTTCTGATCTGTTTTTTTTTTTTTTAATTAAATTAGAAATTTGATAACATGTTAATTTGTCATGTGGATAATGAACAAAGGTTAGGATGCCACCTCGCAACAAAAACATTGCGAACACTCCCAAGAACTCTGGCAAGGGTAGGAATCAGCAAGATGGGAACCGAGAAATTAGGCACAACCAAGGCCAGCCACCTAAAATGATCCAGATGATGCAAACCTTGGTTGGAGTGGTCCAACAATAGGTCACTACTATCACTACTGGAGATAACCTGGCTAGGATGATGGAGCAATGCCGAGGTCATCATGGTGGGATGATTGAATTCAAGAGGTTGTTTCCTCCAACTTTTGAAAGGACTACTGAGCCTATGGAAGTAGAAAAATGGATCATTGAGATGGAGAAAGTATTCAGAGTTCTTGAATGCTCTAAGGGTGAGAAAGTGGCTTATGCAGCATATATGTTGTGTGGAGATGCTTATAACTGGTGGCGGTTGGAAGAAGACAAACGTAGCCAAGAGACTGAGCCTTGGACTTGGGAGCTATTTAAGTCTGTATTCTATGAGAAATATTTTCCTAAGAGCATCTGTTTTCAGAAGGAAAAAGAGTTTATCAAGTTGACACAAGGTAACATGACAATTGCTTAGTATGAAGCAAAATTTTCTAGGTTAGCCAAATTTGCTCCGACAATGGTGGAAACTAAGGCTCGAAAGTTTGAAGATGGATTAAGGTTTCAAATCAAACAAGGAGTTATGCCTTTTGAGTTGACTACCTTTAGGGTAGTGGTGAGTAAGGTTTTATTAGTGGAGATGAGGCTTAATAAGGCTTAAACAGATAGAGATAACAACCAGAAGAAGAGGCCTAAGGAAGGAGAGCAAAGCTCTAGCTTTCAAGCCAAGAAACAAGGAACACAACGTGCTAATACCAAGGCACTGCCAAAGTGCTCTCGATGTGGTAGGTCTCATGCAGATAAGGATTGCCACTGGAATATTGGAGCATGCTTCTCATGTGGACAAAAGGGTCACAGGATTGCTAAGTGTCCCCAATGGAAGGAGGTTCAGACCATTCCAAGACCAACAACAAGATAGAGTCTGGGAGTAAGCCAAAAGCCCAAGATCCAAGGAAGGGTTTATGCACTCACTCAACAAGATGCTAATACTTCTAATGCTGTGGTAACAGGTATTATTCCAGTTTCCACAACTTATGCTTATGCATTGTTTGATCCCGGTGCCATTCACTCCTTCATATCTACTAATTTTGCAATGAAACATAATTTTAAATTTGAGCCTATGGAGTCTAAATTATGTGTGGATACCCTAGTTGGGGGTGTAGTAGTTACTGATAGTGTTTACAAGTCTTGTGTTGTCAAAATAGCAGATAGAGAGTTGCTAGCAAATCTAACATTGTTGGAGATGCGGGGTTTTGAAATAATCTTTGGGATGGATTGGTTGGCTACCCATTATGCCATAGTTGATTGTCATAGGAAAAAGGTAATTTTCCAAGTAACTGGTCAGATTGAGTTCTGTTTTGTGGAAAATGGGGCATATACTACTCCACGGGTGATTTCAGCATTACAAACTAGACGTATGATGAAGAAAGGGTGTAAAGGATATCTGGCCACCGTGAGAGACACACAACAAGGTGAATTGAAGCTGGAGGACATTCCTGTAGTGAGAGAGTTTCCAGATGTGTTTCTAGAAGACTTGTCAGGGTTACCACCAGATAGGGAGATAAAGTTTTCTACTACCTAATGCTTAATCAATAAAATAAAGGAAGAATGGTCTGTCTGTCATGCTTAATTTCTCTACAGGGTTAAGTCCAAGAAGGGAACCACTATTCAATGTAGGCAATCTTACAAGGAAATCCTACCACGAAAATTACCCACTTTGAAAGAACAGGCCTAAATGACTTATCCTCAAATTTCTTAATCCTCACTAAAGAGTAGGCTGTTATAGGGAGAGAAGAGAATAGCCTATTGGTGCATGCCCATTATCATGCTCTTGTTTACTCTCTGTTTTTTCTCTCTGATTCCTTTTCTTCTTTCTAAGTTTTCTGTTTTCCCTCCTATCTTTCACTCTTTTTCTTACTTCTTTCTCTCCTCTGTTCTACCTTGTTCTATTCTGTTCTATTACCTTCCCCTTTACTATGCACAACTAAGACCCCTTTCATACTATCTGTCATGACAAGTTTTTACTATTTTACCCTTTAACCACTTTTGTCCTGGTATGGGTGTCCTTTCCAGACCACCCACTAGTCTGTTGGCTGCCTAGCCATCACCACTTACCTGTGCTGGCTGTGCCACATCCCATTCCCAAACAAAAGAGTCTTATTTTTTTTTCTTACTCACCATGGCATTCTCATCCGAATAAGGGTGGCATTCTCTCTCGCTACCCTCATGGCATGCACCTAGTAATTCCAACTCATCTTTCCCTCTTTTAGGTGGTATGTCATCCCAGCAGGATATTTCTCCCAAAAGAGTTTAAGCGGGAACCCCAAAATAGGCTTTTCCCTTCTCCCCACCGCCAGACCACACCTTCTCTTACCTCTAACCCATGGCTCACCACTCTTGTATTGGCTGGGTACAAGTTAGTGGTGCCTAAGTCTTGTGCATGCCCCACTTCCATATGCATCCATGGCTTGTCTGCGTTTATGCGTTTGCCATGACCTGAGGGCTTGTCTACACATTCTGCTACTTGTTCTTAACCTCTTATGGCGTGGATGAGTCTCTGAACTTTCATTATTTATGTCTTACATCTTTCCTGGATTGGCTCTTGCTTGATCGTGGGCCTTTCCTTCTTCAATCCATTCCTTACCTTCTTTGTGGGTCGGTTAACACTCCTACCATGCCATCTTGTCATTCCTGCCATGCTATTATTGGACTTGTGCTTGCTAGGCCTCTTTTGGGCCTGTTGTATGCTTTCCTTCTACTCAATTCCAGTAGCCCAGCATTATCATTGGATTTGTTTTCATGCTGTTTTAGGCTTCCTTGGCCTATTTCATTGCTTTCGGGCTCCCTTGGCCCGTTTTATTCTTTTGGGGCATCCTCGGCCCGCTTCATTTCCTTTGGCATCCCCGGCTCTTTTGGGCTTCTTCAGCCCAAGTTACCATATCCTTTACTTTCGGGGTTTATAGGCTACTTTATTTCTTGATTGCTTTTTAGTTTAAGCATCTTTTGTTTATTTTATTTTATTTTTTTGTTTTTGTCATGTACAGTGTGAGTGTGTGAGAGACTTAGAGAAATACACATTAGAGTTTGAGATTTACATTTTTATTTATTTAATATACATAATTTTTAGACATGTAACAAGATTTTCTTTAGCAAAGACTTTGTTGCAATCATATGAAATTTGTTTATGTTCCTTGTGAATTTTATAGAATTTCTAATGCTATTGCTTATGAAACATTCATTTTGAATTATAATGAAACATATGCCTTTTATTTTTTTTTTAAATTTACATATTTAGGTTATGATTTCTCAAACTTAATTATATATATATATATATATATAATTTTTAAAATCTTGTTATTTGACCCTATGTTTCGATCGATGACCCACTAGTTGAACCAGTGACCCGGTGACCCAGCTCATAGACTGGGTCAACGTCTGATCTGGATTAAATAACTATGCTTCTAGGATTGCCCACTGGCCTGTCGGTAGGCCAACCACTACCTCTGCTTAAAGTATGTTGGTTGCACCACTCTCTATTTCTAGACAAACTTGCTTGTCTCATTTTTTTTACCTCTCTCCGTTTTCATTTCACTCATCTAGATAAGGATTCAACTCTCTCATCACCTATCTCTATGACATGCACTAGGTAGTCCCAACCCATACTTGCCTCTTTTGGGTGAGATGCCATCCTAACAGGACATCTCTCCCCAAAGAAGCTTGAGCGAGAACCCCCGAATAGACCCTTTTTTCTCCCCACCACCAAACCGCGCCCTCTGAAAGTCTTAACTTGTGGCCCACCTCCCATGTATTGGTTGGGTACAAGTAGGTGGTGCCCTACCCCTTTGTGCATGCTCCACTCCATTTGAATTTGTTTCTTTTTGGCTTTCACATCATTTCTGCTATCTTCGTGTTTGTTTGATTATGCTATACGTGCTAGTTGGTGTTTATCTTTTGTAGCGTGAAGGATGTGCAGGCTTTTGGGCTCATATTCTCTGCCTTTTACCCTTCTTAGACTGGGCGTTACTTGGGCGAAAGCCCTCATCTCCATGCCGAGCCTATGTTTTCCTTTTCTGTGACCATAGGCCTTTTGGCTATTGATTCTGCCATATCACTTCATCGTGCCTGCTATAGTTTTACCTCTCCTTTCATTTCTTGTTACCCCATAGGCTTGCGGGCTAATGTTCTTGCCGTGCTAGCCACTTCTTCATCAATCTTTTGCTCAAGGCTTCCTTGGCTCACTTTCTACATCTTTACCTCGATTGGGCTTTGTTGGCCAACATTCCTACTGTGCCAGCCCATTTCATTACTTCATTCCTCAGGCTTCCTCGACTCATGTACTTCTTCTTTACTTCTTTACTCCCATGGGCTTTTTGCTAGATTTTTTGGGCTTCCTCAGCCCAATTACCATATCTTTACCTCTTATTACTCTTTGGGCTTATTGGCCTTTAAGCCAATCCATTGAGTTTACTAATTCATCTCTTAGGCTTTCCCAGCCCATTTACTTGTTCTTTACCTCTTTTTATTCTCATGTATTTACTACTTCATTCTTTGGGCTCTCTTAGCCCATTTACTTCTTTTTTATCTCTTTTTTATTCTTGTGGGCCTGCTGGCCAACAATCCTACCATTTCAGTCTACTGGGCTCGTTTCCTTATTCCTTTACCATTTTCCTTTCCTCACCTTCTCTATTGTTGGGCTTCTTTTGCTGTTGGACCCTTTGCCATAAATGAACATCAACACCAGCCAATATAAGGGAGGTAAGCCCACGGTCAAGAGATTCAGAGGGTGTGGTTTGGTGGTGGGGGGAAAAGGGGTCTATTTTTGGTTTCCAGTCATGGCTTCTTTTGGGAATATACCCTGCTGGGATGGTATCTTACCCAAAAGAGGTAATAGATGGCTGGGACTAACTGATGCATACCATAGAGTTAGGTGGTGAAATAGCCTAATCTTTATCTATTTGAACCCAGAGGTAAAGGTATACAACAAGAATAAACAAAAGGAAATTTTGTAATGAAATTAGTAGTGGTGTAGCAAACACGTATTGAGCAATGGTAGTGGCCAGGTAACCAATAAGTTGGTGGGCAATCTTGAAAGAATGTCTACAACAAACCAAAAATAGTTGATGAATCCCTAAGGGTAAAAGGGAGAAATCCCATTAAATCAACTCACTATAAAAATGGGAGATAGCAATAGATGAAAGGGGGGAGGAACTTAAGGTAAGACAATAGCAAGAAACTAAGAGTAAAAAGAACGGAGAGAAGAAAGAAAGAAAAGAAGGTGGTAAAGAGAAGAGAGCAACCCACGAAAAGCCAAGGGTAAACTGAAAAACTAAGAACGAAAGAAAGAACGAAGAGAAAGAAAGAAAAAAAGAAAAAAAATGGTAAAAAGAAGAGAGAAAACACAGCAGAAATAGGGGCATGCATCAATAGACTATCTTTTATCTCCCTCTTAGTAAATCCACTCTTTGAAATCCCCCAAAAGTAATAGCTAGTAGCCATTTAGGCCTACTCTCCAAAATGCACAACTTTGATGGCAAAAGCTTATGACAAGGTTGTTCAAGTTAGGATTTGGGTTCCTTCTTGGTTTACTTATTCTGTGGGAAGATTCAATACTTGATTTCGATCGCAAACACATTTCATTTCACTCATTAGAACTTATATCTACTGTATTTAGTAATTCTGTTGTAGCACTTTTTTTATCACGTTTGATGTATCTGTTATCCTGTTGTGGTATTTTTACTTGTTGTAATAGTTATTCTGCTATAGCACCTTTTTATTATATTTACCGTGTTGGTTTTTATGCTAGCTAAATCTTTCTGCTGAAGCTTCCTTATTTCTTTGTTATTATGTGTTTTTCTTTCAACACGAACTAATTATTATTCTCCCATATATATATATATGTGTGTGTGTGTGTGTGTGTGTGTGCTAATACGTATAAATATATACACGCATATATGTATGTGTACGTATTTGCGAATATGCTAACTCATGTAAACTAACATTTGCTCAATGGGTATTTCTTTGGGTTTTAGATTTGTTTATGTATAGGAAGTAGAAAAGTATTTCTACAATGGAAAAGGAAGAGTAGTCATTCACATTGCAAAAAAGTGCAGTAAACATTACTGCATAATAGAAAGATTAACTACACAACAGAAAGCTAAGGAAAGCTAGTTCCGCAAAAGCTAGAAAAAGCTTTCTTTTGAACTAGAGATGGAGTAAAGTCACTCATGCAGAAAAGTGCAGAAAACTTTATTGCACAGCAGAAACTTAAGAAAAGTCAACTCTGTTGCAAAAATTGAAGAAATGTTCCTTCTATGGTGGAAACAAAGAATAACCCCACTTTACAGCGTCTTCCCTCAAACTTTGGACTCAACATTTGCGCACATACTAGAAGCAGTAGAATGGTATCTTGGAGCCCATTCCACGGAGTGCCAGACCCAACTTCCTTCTTAGAAAAAGCCTAGACTAAGCGTTGTCTAATAACATCAAGACACATGTCAAAAGTACAAGAAACGTAAAAAGAACCCTCAACAGTTTGACGACTCTGCTGGGGAGTTGGGATCAATATGGAGAAGATGAGATATTTGTCCCCCGCAAACATGTTTCCAAGTCCTTACCAAAGCTAAACATGCAAATGTTCTTAACCTTTTAATGATTCATGATATTGTATTTTACTAAAATTACTATGCTTCAAGAAATATCACTACTTACACAGATTGAGTTTAATGTTGGAAACAAAACAATATAAAAAATATATAAAAATAAAATAAAAAAAATTAAAGAAATGTACTAGGCTTCAATTTTCAAGCTTACACAAATTTTTGCAACATCTCCAATGGACTAGGCTTCAATTTTTTATTTCCCTTTGCTATGGGCAGATGCATACTATTCTCCACCTTGCATTTTGAGCCCAAAAGATTCCTCCATGTCCAATAATTTTTAGAGCTTCTGCTTGTTGATTGAATTCAGGGTTAAAAGCCTTGTTTTGAACATCAACCAATTCATTAGTGGCTAATCCTAATTTCCTTGATTTTGTAGTGGAGGTTACCAAACACAATTTTACTCCTTCCAGAAATTATGTTGGAGCACTTTTTAGTCTGGAGGAAAGAAATCCTTTCAAAGGATAAGTGCAGCAGAACAAGATATATTGATATTCCAAGAGTCAGTTAACCATTCCTCATTAACAAAGCTTTATCAATGCGTTCCAAGTACAAGATCATTGCCTTGTCTATTATTTGTCCTAGTTGTAATGACTAATGGGCGCCTTTAGCTTCATGCCTTATGGAGTTGAACCATTGCCACTGGATAGTCTGAAGTCTGGACTGTTTAGGGAGAATTTATCACCGCCTTTAGCTTGACCAAACCCTCTTGCCTTTTATGACGACATGGCTGCCCATAAATTTGTACATGGGTTTTTTTGGAAAATAATATCATTTTATTAATTATTATTAAAAATAGATTTTGGAAAAACTATTTTGGAGAATATCCTTACCTTAAAATCATGTTTTCAAAACACAATTTTTTTTACAATTTTACTGCTAATAGGGTAACTCTCATGTTTGCAAAACAAGATTTAATGTAAAATTTTAAATTCTATAATCCATGCAAGGTAAATTGTGTTTTTACATTGAAATCGTGTTTAAATTGTAAAATTGTGTTTCAGTATAAATTTTGAAATTTTGATTTTTACTCTAAATTTGGGTGAGGGTAGTTGAAATCTAATAAGTAGGCATGGAGAAAATTTTGCACTATTAACTGTGGTGTTTTAGAAACACAATTTCTAGATGGACATTTGCCCTATCAACTCCTGCCACATCAACAGAATTTTAGGTGAAATCATATTTTCAATACATGATTTCAATGCTTAAAATCATGAAGATGCTATTCTCCCAAAAAAAAAAATAAACAAATTAGATCTGTTTTTAATAATTATTAATAAAATTATATTATTTTTCCAAAAAATAAAACCCCATTTTCACCTTCTACATGGATTACATTTTTTGTTGCTTCTAAGAGCATCCACATTGGTGAAGCTAAAAATTTTAGCATTTAACACTGTGAAAAGCTACTTCATCTATTTAACACACAATTTCACAACACACTTTGCATCAATTCTCTTATTTTTTCCATCAGCCAAATACTATTCATTTTTTTATTAATTTTTTTCTTACTTCTTCTTTGCCACGAAACCAAATTAAGTGATAAAATAAATTTTTCTTTTTACCGTCTTGCTACAGTGAATTGTTAGTCTTGGCAATTCACGGTAGCAAGAAGGAAAAAAACATTGTCTTTGGCATCATTAATGTTGGGCACTAAATTGGAGTTTGAGGTGGTAAAATAGCTAAAAGTGGTCTAGTTCTAACACCTAAAGTGGGGTAGAGGATTGTATTCATAAAATGGGATACCTGACCAACACAAAACACAACAGAAGGCCCTAGGCATGGACCTCCAGTGCTACTTCCACAAATTTCTCAAGCTTCCACATGCGAACCTAGTATTTCCCTTCCCTTACTTATTGCTTGGTTTCCATAAGAAATAAGATGGATGGTTTTGCTTCTATGACATTTTTTCTGAGCTGGAACTAACTGTAAAGGAATTACCTAAGCCTCTACACTTAGGATATGATCCTCGATCAAGGCTCCATTGGAAGCTCATTAGGGCCAGCCCTCTAAAAGCCCCATAATATCAGTCTGCACATCAGGATGCCTACCGCTACACATAATCGACAAACACCCATTGGGCTTGATTAATTCTTCATTTTCAAAAACATTGCGTACTACTATGCTCGGCATTATCTAGCATTGTAAAGAGGGCATTCGTTGAGTCAAACAAGTTAAATAGGTCTTGGAAAATAAAGCAAAAAATAGAGTTGTTTTCGTTGTTTTGGGTAAAAGGATTAGGATTTTAGAGCATCATAAAAGATTTATCAATATAAACATTAAAATTCTTTAAATTACCCAAATCTTTTTAGAATTCTAATTTATATATGTCAGATAAGATAATATTTGTTCAAACAAACCAGTCATTTTGGGTTGATTGCAGGTTAAGCAAGTCAACCTGCAATTGACCCATTTACTAATTGTGTTAAATTGTGTCAACTTGCTTTGACACTAATTTATTTACACTAAACAATAACTCGCGAAAAAAATGTGTTGTGTTCGTATGTTGTGTCAAACATTACTTCATTACCAAATTCTTATATGCTTTTTGTTGTTATTTATTGTGGATTTTGGTGATACCTATTGTATTTGTGCAATATATTAATTTGTTAACTTTTGGACTCCATTAAAAATCTTTGTCCATTTTTAGCATAATTTTCGACCAACTTTACCTAACTTCTCTCCATTTCCCCTCACTTCCCTTCAATACAAACGAGCCCAGTTAATTCATTATTCTGTCGCATAGGTTGGAGGGGTCTAAATAAGATTTTTAAGCAAACATCTGTATAAAGAGGCTTTTCAAACAAAATATATACATACATATATATATATATATAACTTGCATGATCTGATCCTTTCTCCATTTAATAGGAACTTCAATATGCAAACTTGATCAATGACTGCACAGTTCCAACCATTCTCATGTGACTTAAACCATGCGAGTTTGAACTATATATGTAATACCCGATAAAAAAAAAAAAAAGGATTTAAAAGGAGGGATATTTAAGTAAATTTTTGTGGGGCCAATTTATAATTTCTAATTATAAAGGAGTTTTTTAAAAATAAGGTTGAAACCCAAGCTTATTAAGTCAACGTATAGAGAGTGATATTTTGAGAGAGGAGATTACCTAAAGGATTGAAGTAGAGAAAGATTGACTACACCCTTGAGGTAAGAACTCAAAAAATTTTGTATTTTTGTCAAATTTAGACTTTATGTGGTATTAAAATATTTTCTTATGTGGATATTTTGATCAGTAGTGAAACTATTTAATTATTTAAAAATTTTAATGAGGCAAACGAAGAGAAGTTTAGATTTATATTTCGGTCAATTCGATGCTTCTACCTACAGATTTTTCTGTGCTCAGCATTCTAAAATCTATATATATATATATATATATGCTCCGTTGCAATAAGCGTAGCCTGAAGTTGTAGATTTTACACGTGATGGGTTTAAGGGTCAACTTTCTGCACAGTTTTGTTGTTTAAGAAACAGTGCCCGAATGGATCGAATAGGGGAAAAACGAAAAGTCAACAAAGCATGGGTTTAGGTTTGAGGTCTGACAAGTTTTAAAAAAAAAAAAAAATGGAATGAAGAAGAAGAAAGCCTGTAAAGTAAGTGTAGCACACGTCCTTGTCTTTCCTAGAGTGACATAGGAGCCTTATCAAGGCATAAATGGTGGCAGAACATATATATATATATTGAATACATGGATTTTTATTTTGAAATAATAAAGAGAAATTATTGGATATTTTAGCATTTTTTCTATTGTTCGGGTACCGTTATAAGTCTTTCTTAAATTATTTGATTATTGAGTAAAAATATTTGAAAATTGTTCTAGGTGATATTTAAGGATTTTAGGAGAAGTGTTAGGGAAAGTTCTTGTAGGAATGGCTTTTAGAGGTAAGTAATCTTATCCTAATTGGTTTTATTTTGCGTATTTTAACTTCTGAAAATTATTTACAGTTATTACAATTTTATTTCTTTTGTATTATTGATTTCAAGTAAAGAATTATCACAAATATATCTGATTATTGAATATATGATGTATTTTATTTAATTGTTTTTAGCTATACTGATTCAAAGTAAGGAATAAAAAATTTTCACAAATATACATAAGCATTGAATATAAGATTTATTTTATTTAATTGTTTTAGCTATATTGATTTAAAGTAAAGAATTATAGAAATATCACAAATAAATTTGAATATTGAATATATAATTATATATATATATATATATGTGTATTTGAATAAGATATATTTTTGTTAGAAACTATGATTGATTTCACATATATGATTATGAACAGTTTGACTATGAGTTTATTCTGATACCCAGCTAATGGAGTTATTCATTGGTACTCTGATACCCAAACCAATGGGGGTTATTCATTGGTATTCTGATACCCAAACCAATAGGTGTTATTCATTGGTACACTGATACCCAGCCAATGAGGGTCATTCATTGGTACTCTGATACCCAACCAATAGGGGTGATTCATTAATACTCTGATGCCCAGTTACGGGGATATAACGTGACCACAGTCATAAGATTGTTAAGAATATGAATTATGTTTGAATATTTGAACTATTTTGAGTCCTTAAAACTACATATGTGATTTTGGAAATGTTTGAGTATTTGAACCATTTTGAGTCATTAGAACTACTTATGTATCTTTTTTGGAACATATTGTAAGTTATAGTTTTGATTTATGGAAAACTGACTATTTTCTAAACCATCTGTGATATATTTGTCAAATTAAAGTATGTGATCTATTTGCAACTTATTATTTTAAGATTATGAAACTTCTTTAGTTATTTTTGAAAACCCATAGTATATTATAACTTTTGAAGACTCATATTTTATCTTATTACTTTACAGATCTATTGCTTGATAGAACTTATTAGGACTTTGGTTACTTATTGAGTTATCAACTCACCCCCTTTTTTCCCTCCAGTTTCAGATTGTGAAGAATAGCAAGTTTTGGGAATTTTGATGTTGTGTTGTGAGCAGGAAAAGAAGCTTTGAGATATTGGAATTTGGATAGTCTTTTAATAGTTTTATACTTATTGGCCAATTGGCATTATGTACATAAGATTTGGATTTTGTTCCTATTAAATTATTGGAGATCTATTCATAAAGAATTTGTTGAGGTATTATGGATTTATTTGATTTAATTTTTGAGGATAAATTTTAGTTATTAAGAATGCCTTGCACACTTATATGGTTCTCACTTTATAAGCGTGCAGCGTTGTCACGTGCCTATTTTATAGTTGGGTTCGGGATGTGACAATATATATATGAACAGAAAAATCCCAGCTCTAAAACTTTGGTTCAAACTATGGGTGGCAAAATAAGCCCAAACCCATTTGCCCACCCAAACCCACCAACTCTAATTAAACCCAAACTCATCCAATTATTAGTTGGGTTAAATGAGCATCAACCCAATTGGACCTAGTAATTATTAGGTTTTAACTAAAAACTCATTGAACCCCATTTAACCCAAATACAATACACCCAAATTCAACCCAATCCTTTCCACACAAAAAAAAAAAAAAAAAAAAAAAAAAAAAAAAAAACACCCAGCCCTCAGAGTCTCAAACGTTTCAGGTTTCAAGAGGGTTTTCACTTTTCATTTCCCTAATCACGTTTTACTAAAAACATAGAGAATGCCTTGCATGCCACCTTCGTCGATGCTCAGAATGTAGATTTTGCCTTTCTGGTTCTTGATCACCGATACGCCATTATCAACCATCCTCGGTTGCAGTTGAGCTTAAGGCTGAGTTTCTGGCTTGGACTCGGCTGCTGGAGCAATCTGCTTGGGGATCCAAATCTTCTGGTCATTGTAGCCAAACAGAGCCTTCGTCTCTAGAATAAAGAAGATTTTGTAGCTCAGCTTGTCGGTATCGATACTCAGTTCTTGCATTTCCGATTGATTCGAATCCATTGAAGAAACAAATAAAAAGCTCTCTAGTCTGTGTAGTTCTGTTTGGTGTTTGGATGAACCTAATAAAGAATCCCACAAGTGCTCAATCCTCTCCCTCTTTCTCTGTGAAATTTGAGATTGTACTCTATGTTTGGTTGCTGAGAAAATGTAGGAAAGTGAACTGGGAAAAGAATAGAGAGAAAGAAAATTTGGATTCTTTTGTTGAATTCTCCTTTTTTTTTTTTAATTATAAATTGAATTGCCTGATAGGAACTGAATTTTAGTGGCATTTTGGTAATTTTGATAATTGGGTAATTGGGTGGGTTGGGGTTTACCCATAATAATTAGGCTGTGTTGGATTTGAATTAGAAGCAATTAGTTAAATGGATTTTAATGGACAAAGGAGTTTTATATACCCAATCTAATTATGCTCATCCCAAACCCACCCATTTGCCACCCCTAATTCAAACTTACATAAACAATACTATATTTTACACACTGATCATTAGGATCCAAACACAACAATACAACAAATACTCTACCACTCAAACTTAAATTCTAGTGTCACCAGCAGAGTACACACACATATACATCACTGCAACATTGCCAAATAAATGTTAACGAGAAGCCATGATATTGCCAATATGAACACATGAACGACAGGTGTTGAAGGCTCCCATTGAATTTGAACAATTAATATTCGTTACTTGATGAGAGAATTTATTATAAGTATGGAAATTACCTCATTGGTGAAGCAATGGAGATGGTACAGCTAAAGTCACCGTGGTCCAGATAGAACTGAAGGCAATAATGGAGTAGCAACAACAACATGAACTTCTTGATCATCAACTCCAGCTCTCATGTTTGGTAAAGGTAGATTCAAGATGAAACAATCTAGGTCAAATTCAATATTCATAGCACCCTCCAAGACTTTAACCACCATGGACATGGAAGGCCTCTTCGTAAAATCATTTTGCAAACACCATGCTGCTACCCTCATCATATTCACAACTTCAGCTCCATGTAGTTGCATATCTTCACTGCACTTATCAACCAAATCCAACAATCGATTTTCCTCAATATTTTTCTTGAAAATATCAAGTAAATACATTGCTTCCTTTGGTTGAGAGCAATCCACATTTCTCCTTCCACATAATATCTCCAAGAGCACTACTCCGAAACTATAAACATTTACTTTTTCAGTAATTACTGAACTTAACCATTTTGGAGCCATATACCCAGGTGTCCCTCTCATGGTTGTCACAACTTGGCTTTGGTCACAATCAACTAGTTTAGACAATCCAAAATCAGCAACTTTTGCATTAAAATTATCATCTAAGAGGATGTTATGAGGTTTTATATCCAAGTGAACTATCTTTTGCCTACAATCATCATGTAAATAAGTTAGCCCCCTTGCTATGTCAATGATGATTTTCTTTCTTTGTTGCCAATCAAGCAACATCTTAGGATTTTTGTGAAATACCCATTTATCTAAAGACCCATTAGACATGTACTCATAAACAAGAAGTCTATGAGATTTCTCAACAAAAAATCCAATTAATCTCACCAAGTTAAAATGATGAATGTTGCCAATTGTCTTAACCTCAGCTAAAAATGATTTCTTGATTTGACTGAAACCATCAAGATGCTTCACTACAACTTTAGTGTTGTTGATTAGAGTCCCTTCAAAAACAGTGCCAAATCCTCCCTCGCCCAGCTTGTTATTGAAATTTTTTGTTATGGCTTGCAAATCAACGTAAGAATATCTTGTGAGTATTCTTGTTACTTGATCTAAACAATAATCCTCACCTTCCTCAACAACTTCCTCCTTACAAAATAGAAAAACAAAGATTCCAATAAAAAGAATCTGGGCAAATGCGAGGCTGGATCCCAATAGTATATCAAGCTGGAGTTGTGATTGTGAAGGAGGAATATTCTGCACCTTAATGTATAATTTAAACCTAGACTCTGTTTCTTCAAAATTGGACTTCAATGAGAAAATTTGGGATTGTAAATAGCAATTTCCCAAATTGGAGGAATCATAAATAGCAGCTTTGCACGAACAATTTCTTATGCATGCATGCGTACAATTCTCTAAAGTCATATGTTGGTAGTGATGAAGATCAGAGACGAACTGAAACCTCGTGAATGATCTTTCCTGATGGATGGTCACCGGTGTGGTGCCTGCCACAACGTCTCCGATGCTAAAGTCAGTGTCAAGAATTATATGAGAGCAAAACAAACACACAGCATCAAATGTAAAAGAAATGTTCATACCTCTCCCGTTGGGGGATGTGAAGGATTTATATATGTTGTTGTAGATTTTAGCCGTTGGGTGATTTATGGTGCTTTAACTTCTCTCTGCATAACGCCTGCTGGCATTATTAAGTGGCTTTAAGTTGGTCCCAACGGTCTATTCGTCTGGATGTGTAACCGCCCCTTATCATTTACTGATGGTAATGATGGAGGGGATACCCTCGTCAATGACGTGTGTTCTCGTCACTATCGATCTTCCTCGTCGTCGGCCTTACCTCTTGCAGGATCTATTTCGTCAGTCCCATCACCATAATTGTGGCATAAACCGCATGTAGTATTCCACTATTCCTATTCCTTGGACCGAGCTTTGTTACTGCTGCTTGGCTGATATATAAATTTTACTCTGGGCCTTCGATATTGTAGAATTCTAGCTCAAAAAATGTTCCAACTGAACATGAATTCCAGAAACTATGTTATCATGGAGACCAATAAGTTGAACGTAACAACAAACTTTAACTACATGTTTCACAACCGTTAAGGTGGCAGATTATGATTGATGCATAATAAAAACGATGTTGGTAGTGGTCTCTTAAGAAAGTAATGTTGCACTAATCACAATTTGTTACTTCCAATAAGTTGTAAAAAAGTTTGAGAAATTTGTTGTGCTAAGAGCATCCGTATCAGATGTGTCAAAAATTATGCCATTTTGCCACATTAAAACCATACTTTATTATTTTACCACATCATTTTATAACATCTTATTTATCAGATGTTTTATCCTTCAATTCTATACATTAAAATAATATTTCCTACAAACTAAAATAATATATTAAATTTCTTCCCATCAGTTTCTCAAAAAAAAAAAAAATTCTTCCCATCATCATCGTCATCATCGACCACCGCCGCAGCAACAACAACAACAGCAACTACTACAACAATGCGGCCACAATCACCGATTCACCCACCTATCAACGGCACAACCACCTATCCAACCCAGTCACAGCCTCGCCGAACTAGCCACGGCCACAGCTCCGCTGAATTAGCCACAGCCACCACCCACTACACATCCCAAAAAAACTAAAGTCCACCCACTACACAAACCAAAACCCACAGACGACACAAATCGAAACCCACAAAGGCCCCACAAACCGAAACGCAAGCCACCACACACGGCACAAACCAAAACCCACCCATCGCACAAATCGAAACCCAAATCAACCAATAACCCAAATCATCCAACCAACAACAATCAAAACAACCAACCAACAAAAGAGAGAGAGAGAGAGCGACGAGATCGGAGAGCGATGACAATGGCCCTTCTCGTCTTGGACGTTGGCGATGACGAGGGCTCGTGCGCATAGAGAGAATATCTCTTCTACCAATAATAGCATTGTTGAATAATAGCATTGTTGCATAGAGAGAATATCTCTTCTACCAATAATACTAAAGTATTCATGGTATAATCCAATCAATATGTGCAAAGTTGGGGGGACCAACTCTCGATTTTTTATTTTAAAAAAATTGAATTATATAATATTCACTCATCAAGATGTTACATGTGTGATTGGTAAACCTATTATAAGAAATACTATTTATTATAAGAACCCTCCAAATGCCCACTGTCTCAAGAGTCTTTCTTCAACGTGGTCAAGCCTTTGCACGGCAAAGACCATCTGCGATAGAGGCACAAGGTGGCTCATCCGCAGCTGAGCCTCTATAAAATTATGGCGTGACAACTGGACAGGTAGCAAACCCCTTCGCAACAACATTCAATAGGAACAAGAATGCCCTCACGATCCGTGTGGTCTAGGAACATGACAGAAATTGGTCACTCGATAAGCTTTCTTTTGTCCTCCCTAGAAGTGTGTTAGACACCATTTATGCAACTCCCAAGCCCTTCCACTCCAAGCTTGCAGACATCCCAACCTGGAACCTCTCGCCGAATGGCCAGTTCAACACCAGCTCAGCTTACGCCCTCTCCCAAAACTCCCCGATCACCCCCCCCAACTTGGAAATGGCTTTGGAAAACTCCTACAATCCCAAGAATCCAAACCTTCCTTTGGCTGGCCTGTCACGAAAAAATTCCCACCAAAACTCTTCTTAACACGAGACGGATAGTTTAGGATGACTCATGCCTTCTGTGCCACTCCGAAGCTGAAACAACTCTTCACATCCTTAGAGAATGCTCTCACGTTCAGCCAATTTGGACCAACCTCACTAACTCCATCTTACCCGGCAACTTTGACTGCAACAATGCCCTCAACTGGCTGAAGAAAATGGTCACTCATAGCCACCCTCCTCCTCCTAGTGACATCCCTTGGTCTGTCGTCTTCCCAGTGGCTGTTTGGAGCATTTGGACGGCGAGAAATAAATTGGTCAGGGAAGGCTTATGTTTCGACAGTAATAGCATCCTCAAAAAAATCATTTCCACCGCCACTGACCTCTTTTACACCCTCCCCTCCAAAATAAATAACTCTCCTAAAACCAAACATCACATTGGCTGGAGACCTCCACCCACAGGTTTCTTCAAGTTGAACGCGGATGGTTCAGCCCAAGGAAACCCGAGTGTTGCTAGCGCAGGTGGTATTATTAAAGACGCGAGTGGCTCTTGGATTAGTAGCTGCTCTAGAAAATTCGGGCACACTCACTTTATGGCAGCAGAATTGTGGGGCCTTCGAGATGGTCTTAATCTTGCAACAAATCAAAACATCAAAAAAATCATTGTCAAAGTGGATGCCCTTGCAGTAGTAAACCTCTTTATCTATGAAAACGTTGAGTTCAACTCTACCCATCCTTACAGTGTTATTATTATTAATTACAGGTCCCTCCTCCAACATTTTGAGGAAGCTCAATTCAAGCACATCCACCGCAAGGCAAACCATTGTGCGGACCTTTTGGCAAAAGGGGGATTCAACTCCCCTAGGAATTTTATTGTTTGCCCCACCCCTCTCCTTGCAATTTGTACCAACTGTTAGCTGATTCTTGGAATGTAGTTTATCCTAGAATTTGTAATTTGTTGTTGGAAAATTTAGACCACGATTGATAGAATTAACAAATTTTAAACTCAAGTTGTTAATTAGATTTATTATGAATAAGTCTTGTTAAAACAAACAAACATCAATATTATGTCAATATTATGCACAGCGAAATAGTAAATAAGACAAGATGTGATAACTTAGAAAAACCAATGAAACAAACTAGTTTCACAGTAAAAAAACCTGAGGGGAAACCTTCCCAAAAAGCAATCCACTATAATAAAAAGGGTTTCAGATCTAATACAAAACCTTTGTCTCTAGATTCTATAATTTCAATAGACGAATTTACAGCAGAAACCTTCTACCGCTTTAGAACCTCTGAACTCTCTAGTATATGAATGTCATCAATGATGCACGAATCTCAGTATGTGACTAACTCCAGCAACTTGAAGAAGATGTTGTTAGTTGCAAAGTTCTTCACTTCTTCAACAATGAAAATCAAGAAACACTTGGTTACAAAAACCTAATGCGCAAAAATGAAGTAACTTCTTGCAGAGAGAATAACGCACTAGGTCACTTTCTGCATGTGTTCTCTCTATATAGCGACCTTTAAAATAAGTCTTATATATGTCTAGAGTTGGGAGAAAAGAAACCTTATGCATACATGTCGGCATAAGATGAAAATTAGATCTGGAAATTTTGATTTCATAGATCTCGACAGACTTAGCTTCTGTCGAGCTTTAATGAAAAACTTTTCTTCATTTGTTTCTTGGTCCAATCTTCATGGCTTTAATACTTGGCTTGAACAATATGTTTCTTAAAGTACTAAACTCATCCTAGATTTACCAAATTACAGATAAAGTGCATTTTGTCAAATAATTAATCAATTATATAAAATATGACCTTAACAATCTCCCCCTTTGGCAATTTGTGACAAAATCACAACAAAATAAATAATCATGAGAGAAGTCTTAAATTACTAAACTCATAACCACTTGTTGTATTGCAAAATAAATCTATCCTTACTACAAACTCTTGAAAATTTTTGCAAAAGAGAGTTCATGGCAAGATAGACTTTCACAACTTGTTTTTCTGAAACACTTAAACAAAATTCATCAAGGCATCATGTGTGAAACATAAATAAAGATTGTGTACATAAAGAAATATGCGTATAAAGATAGAAAAGAAACAACACATGTAAAGATAGGTGAAGAAGACATATAATATATATATATATATATCAAAGATAAGTACAATGTATGTAAAAATGGTCACAAGACCGGTGTATAAAAAGCTAAAAGAAGCTCCTAAAATAACAAGGAGGTAAAAACTCCCCCTGACAAGATGAAACACAACTCCCTTTTACAAAGGCATGTATTTGTTGACACCGCATTTTACAATCCGCATTTAACCTCACTTGGAAGGTAAAAGGGTAATTTTTCCTTAGAAATATGCATCTTGATTCTGACCATTAGATCCATAATCTTATTTCACCAAAATGATCTTGATATTGTAAAGATCAAATCAACTGGTCATAAGCTTTAATCGGACCACCCGATTGAAAGTTATCATCAAATCAAGTTTTAATGGCCGAAATACACTATTACAAATTGAGTCCGACCATATATAATTATGAACAATTGATTTCAATTGGTTATAAGTATAATCAATTTGAGATCAATGATGTGTCATAATCTGATTAGTTAAGATTACATTTTATGGTAAGGTTGCATACACCTAATTAATTAGATGGTTAAACATGAATTATTCAATGAGTAATTTGTGCAATTATCTTTTAATTAGAGTAAACTTGGAACCAATTAAGTCTGAAATTGGAGTGATTGGAGCCATTTAATGTTAATTGAGAGCTAATTTGGGACCTATTAATGTTAATTGTGCTGAAATCATTTTCTAACAAATGATCTCTGCTCACCATTTCATCGATATCTCTCAAAATATTTTAAATCTATGAATGAGGTTAATTTCCCCAGAAACTAGACATCCAGGGCTTCAATTTGAGCGTAAGAACAAGATAATTATGATCAGAATTGAGTAAGAACAAGATAATTATGATCAGAATTGAGTCAAATATGATTTTTCGAAGTTGGCTCTACAGGCTGTTACAGCAGCTACGGGAAAACCGAATTTTGGCTTGCTCCTCACTCCCACCGATCTCTCCATTTAATGCATTAGATTTTCTTCAAGCCTAAAATAAAGTCTAGGTTTATGATTCTTTGTCAACCCTCATTAAATGGTCTTCCATTCATATTTCCTCCACCGCTACAATATAAATCATTCATCTCATTCATTCCAAAACACACAAAAATATCTTCTTTTCTCCTCTCTTGAGCTCTAGTAAAATAGAGTAGTCTTGTCATATTTTGGTCTTCTTGAAACTCAAGGTATTGAGTGAGACTCACTCTTCCTCTCCTAACTTTTCTTTTCCTCCACCCTTAAGACCTTCATCAAGATTCTCCTCTTCCACCATATGGATCTTGCATGAAGGTATAATCCTTTTCCCTAATTGGTTTTTTATGTTGCCATTATGAGAATTTAGAATCATGATAGCAATTGTTTAAATTCTCTTGAATATGTTTGAATGTTCTTATATGTTCTTCACATGTTCTTGGTTGTTCATCACATGTTCATACATATCACTAGTTTTGATCTTAAATCCACATCAAAAATATGAAAAAGAAGTTTGTTTAATAATTCTTTCAAATTCTTGAATCTAGGATATCACCATCCACACACATTTATTAGAATTTATTTTTCAATCTAAATGCAATGTTTAATAAATTGAATTAGGGTTTATCACATGCACAAACAATGAATTCAACATGCAAATTGACTGATAACATATTGGATGATGTGTTATGAATGTTGGCTACCATAGTCTAGAAGACCAGTTTTACCGGACAAAGTGGTGCTTAACACCTTCCCACCTTGTAACATAGTCTCCGAGCTTAGATCAAGGGTTAGTAAGTCAAATGTTTATCCATGTAATTTTCGATTTTTAGATTGTAACTAAGGAACAAAGTCATGTACTTTATCTTAGATTGTATTTAGGACCAAAGTCATGTAATTTTCCTATGATCAATGTAAATTTCAAATTAATAAAATGAGGAATTTATCAATTATGGTTTTCTTATTTTTCCAATAATTAAATAAGTGGTGACTCCATTATAAAACCTTTAATCTAAGGGGGAAAATATAACTAGTCGAACCTCCATTTTGAGAGGCAATAACATGACTCCATCCATTCACGTGAGTTTGGCCCAACCCTCATAAAATGGGTCGGGGGTGCGATCTCTCACAGTATTTCTCCCCCTAGCATGTTGAATCTTAAAAAGAAACCACATTTTCTCCTCCTTTTTGTCATGATTGACAAAAGGTATAAAAAGATATAAAGCTTCATTCAAGAAACATAAAGCTGATCAAAGATGATCAATGGGCCAGAAGAAATCCATATAAATGCATGAATGTAATGAACGAAGATACTATTGATGACAAGATAATAGAAAGATGCAAAACAAGTGAAAAATAATGCATGCAAGAGGGTCTCGACAGATTAAGAAGCTGTCAAGTTGCTATCGAGTCGGCAGAGAGCATATAAAATTACGTCAATAGATCGAGATATGTGCCGAGAATCTATCGAAAAGCTACCCAGAAATCACGATGGATCGAGAATCTGTCAAGAATGTATCGAGCAAACAAAGGGCATAGAAATTTGGCTCGATGGATCGACCTAGCTGTCAAGAAGCTATCGATGTCAAATCCAGAAATCTCGATACAAGAAACTTGTGTCAAGCTGCTGTCGAGATGCTATCGAGAAGGTATCAAGCAGCTATCGAGCAGACAGAAGCAAGGTTTTCCAAGGGAGGAAAACACACAAGATAAATGCAACATGATTGCATACTCAAACAAGCATCCAAGCAACATGTTAAGCACTCAAACACAACTCAAACTCTAGATGCAAAACATTCCTAGAACAGAAACACACACACACACACTAAATAAGTCTAACTAATTTTATTTTTGAATAATAAGTTAAGACAGTTTAGCAAGTATATATTAACACATATATCTCTAGTAATGACCAAAACATATTGTACCTACACATGTATCAAGAGTAGCAAAAAATATGCATATTGTGTATGAAAACATAACAAGTGTGCACAAGTTTCTCATATTATGACGATTTGAGATATGAGAATATTTAATACACTCACACACAATCATAACTGTTTGATGGGGACTATCACGTTTAAGGTACATCCTATAACTCCCACATCTCCTAAAAACACGCTTGCGACCATATTAAAAGCATTTTGATCTTTTTGCTTTTATTCTTTACATATTTTTCTTTTTGAGCATGGCATACATGGGCATATAAGAGAGAAAAGAAATACTCAATTATGTAAGCCAAAACATCACAATTTTGCTATGCTGAAGCACACAGATGTTATACATGATGGTGGGTTTTAGTAGTGAGCTGGTTATTTATGCATTTCTCTTTAGGATTTTCTAGTCCTTCCTGTCAAAAAGAGTGATATGAGTATGAGATGTAAGATACAATCTTAATCGTACTCATCACAAACACGAGTCACAAAGCTCACTTACTTAGTTGTGCATTAAAATGCCCATCTAAGTTACAAGAGATACAAAATTTAGAAACTGTGTTTCAATGGCCATCCAAGATACACAAGTACCAATATACACAAACACACATTGTTTTTGTTTTTTTTTTTTCTTCTCTTTTTATTTTGAAAAACAAACAAAATAAAGATTAAAAAATGGACAAAATTGCTAAATACCCTTTTTGGGCAAACTAAGCAACGTTTTGCCTTATTTTTCAAACTAATTAGGGAAATGCCCCTCTTTTGAAACTCGATTTTCTCAAAATTGAGTTATTAAAAAAAAATTCTTGAGTCATATAGCGGTGTTTTTAAAGACCTATAGTGACGTTTTGTAACTCGGCTTCTATTAAATCGAGTTATAGGCAATTTTTTTTTTTAATTTTTTTACCTATAACTCAATTTCATATAAATCGAGTTACAAAACGCCACTATAGGTCCTGAAAACGTCACTATGGGCTCCTTTAAAATGCCACTATAGGGCCTAACTCGATTTTGAGAAAATCAATTTTCAAAAAATGGACATTTCCCTAATTAGTTTGAAAAATAGGACAAAACGCTGCTTAGTTTGCCTAAAAAGGGCATTTGGCAGTTTTTTCCATTAAAAAACTAAACAAAAACAGACAAACAACATGAAAGCATGAAAAAAAGATGCAGATGCATGGAAGCATAATTCCAAAAGTAGATAAGAAATCAAGTAAAGAGAGTCCTACTTTAGATAGAAAGAATTAAAGTAAAGGACATATAGAAAAGACAATTAAATCTTAAGCTCATTTCTCACCCACATAGCACGAGTCTTTAGCCGTGAAGATGAAAAGGCACGTGTCCTAGTATGTCTACTAAAGGATATAGAAGAGTTAGAATTCTCCTGAAATTGAGTTAAAAAGCTCAAAACTTTTAATAACTCTCCAAACAAAAGTGTTGAACCTTGAAAGGGAACTTGTAACCGTTTGGACACTTGCTTATGAGGATACAACTTGAAGCAATTAGTATGAATTTGTCCAGAAACACTACAACAGTGACAAACATGAGCAGTTTTAGGACTACTTGGCACCCTAGAAGAATGTCTAACCTTAGAGATTGATGGAGACCTCAACTTAGGACAATTTGGCCTAATATGACCATGTCAAATGGGAACAAATTCAGATTTTTCATTCATCCTAGAAGGAGTTTTAGACATAAGTTTAGAAACTTCAGCGTTAACATCAGAATTATTACCTTTGTCTATCCTAGCAAAATTAGTCTTCAACTCTTCATTATTTCTTTTAAATGGAGGATTATAAACACTTTTTTTCTTTGAGTTAGGCTCAACAAGAAGTTTGGCACTAGTTAATTTTTCAACTTCAATTTTAGATTCAACTAGTTGCTCTTCCAAACTCTTAATTTTGTCCTCTTGAAATGAAATTTGATTTTTAAATTTCTCATTCAAATTATTGGCTTCATCCAATTTTACAATTCAATCAATTCAACTCTTTCAAGTTTAACCTTTTTTAAAATCAGCTTTTAATTTTGTAAAACAATTAAGAGATTTCATACAAAAATTATAAAGCTTGCAATAGGCATCTTGAATATCATTATCATCATTCAACACAAGATCACGCAAATCAACATAATCAAGAGTTTCCATAACAACAGGGGTCAAGGATTATACTCAGGAAATTAATTCAATCAGAGTGTACCTGCTCTGATACCACTTATTGGGTTGAAATGTATTAACCCATCACAATTTATTAATTAATTACCCAAATTAATTAATTAGATCGAATTTCATGCAATAGCATGATAGCACAAACAAATCACCAATAAAACTAAATGCAGGGGAAATTAAATTTGATATAAGTGATTTGTTTACGAATGGGAAAAACTACCAAGGAAAAAAACCCCGTAAGGCGATTTTAAGGTCACTACTCTCAAGAATCCACTATTATTAATCACAAGCGGTTACAAGTATAGGGAATCTTACCAAACCCTTTGGCCTATCCCGAAATACCAACCCACAGTTATACCCAATTAGACTTGTATTGTAACTATAATCTTTCCGTTTAATGCATGAATCCTAGTACGTGACTAACCAATAATGCATGGATCCCAGTACATGACTAACTCCTTTGCACGAATTCTAGTACGTGACTAACTCCACAGTAACCCTTTGATTGATGTAGTTGATTTACAACAGCTTCACATAGAAACACCAATAAGATCTTCAATGATGGTGTGAGAGACTTTACTTTTTTACAGAACCCAAAAGTGTACAAGAAACACAACAAGAACTCTTTCTTCTATAGGAGGAGGCTAGGGTTTCAAAAAGAAAACCTTATGAAGCTCTCTAGGGTTAGGTTTTTCTTTTTCCACCTCCTTGTTTAAATAGGAGCTCAATGGGCTCTCCTATTCCAAATAGGTATACACAAACCTTGGGCTTTCCTAGTCCAATAAAGATTATACAAACCCATAAACAAATAACATTTTAGAATAAAAACATTGCTAGCTATAGTCTGAATCCCATAAGTTCGATAGATCGAGACGTGTCGAGCTTTAATGAATCTCAACAGATTGAGCTTCTATCGATGAGGTATGGAGATCAGCAGATTGCACTTTTCTTAAGCAGTTCTTGAGTAATCTTCATGTCTTCAATGTAACCACTTATAATGATTATTTTGAACCTACTTAGATTTACTCAAATACAAGTAAAGTGTGTTTTGTGAAATGATATGTCAATTACGTAAAAATATGTCCCTTACATTTGTCTTAGTTTTTTAATGAAATTTCCAGTCTACAAAAAAAAAAAAAAAAAAAAAAAAAAAAATTTCTTTATCATGACTTGCAAGGTTGAGAAATTTGTTGTGCCTATAACATTGTTGCAAGGAGAAAATATCTATTTTAACAGTAATACTAAAGTATTCATGGTATAATCCAATCAACATGTGAAAAGTTGGTGGATCAACTCTCAAAATGTTTTTTTTTTTTAAATTGAATTATATAATGTTCACTCATCGAGATGTTACATGAGTGACTTGGTAAACCTATTATTAGAAATACTTTTTCTTTATCATGACTTGCAATGTACCTAACTTCATGCAAATAGGCATGAAAAATCCTTAGTCTCCAATATTTTTTTATTTTAAAAATTAGAAGTTAGGTATAAAATTTAATTAATAACCCTCCTATATTTTAAAATAATTATTCTATATGTAATTGACTAATGCATCCTTTCTTTACACTTATTACTCTTATAAGTAGAAAACATTCAAAGTGTATCGTCATATAAAAAATATATAAGACTATATGTAAATGATTGAATCTTGTAATCAACAAGTGTCAGATAAGGATTGTAAATTGTCAATAGCTATTATTGTTATTCTTTTGTATTATTGTACTTCAAAGACATTTGTCTATAGGTTGTATCTTTTGTAAGATTACCACTTTGTCAATAAGGACACGTAGCTCTCATTCTTGTCTTTTACTTTTTCTTATAAAATAACTTTTGTTATAAATAGTTATATACTCTTTTGTAAAAAAGAGCAACGAATAATAAACTTTCGGCTTTCCTTTCTCTTTATTTTATGGGTAAAAGAGTTAATAAATGGATAAAGGATTTTCTTCATCAAGAAAATGAATGGGAAAATTTTTTAGTCTTATACCATGGGCAATGTTCCATACTAGAAATGTTACAACAAGGCACCGATGACATTCATCACACATACTATATGTGTCTCATTAAATCAACGCATATTAACGATATATGTTTCTAAAAATAGATAAATAAATCTCTTTATTTCTTTACTTTCTAAAGAAATCTCCCCTTTTTAATTTTCATTTAGAGAATTAGAGGTAGAGATGATATGTTTTCATTTCTTCTAATCAATTGCAAATGAGAGTCAAAATATTCATACACAACCAGCATGGGCAAATCTCACTCTGGGGGGTGTAACTTAGTCTTATTTATAAGAAAAATGTCTCCTCTCATTTTCTGAAAGTTTTGGAGTCATAAACAATAAGCTCAAGAGATAAGTGATGAAAAACAGTGTTTAATGAAGCTTTGGAGCTAATATGGCACAAACTTGCCCTAGCGAGTTTCCAACCGGCGGCACTGTCTTCACATTACCAATGGCCCAGTCTCACGGGAATTTTTGTGGGAAATAATTACTCTCACTTGATCGAGTGCCTAGCCAGGGCGGCGGTACAGCCTATTCAAAAAATAATAATTATATATGTAAAATATTTTTTTTGTTAGTTTAATCTTGCACACTCTTATTACAAGTATTTTCGATTGTAAGAGTAAAAAGTAAGTGTTTGTAAATTGTAAGTATAATTCCTTTTTTATAAATTTATATTATGTGTGTGTTTACCATTGATTGTGTACATTACTTTTTGTTCTAATGTTATCTGTGTAAATTATGATGTGTGTGGATGTTTGTGTGTACAATATAAATATAATATAACTTTATATAACTTAATAATTAGGAAATAGAGAGGTGTTTTTTACATGTGTGTGTATTGTTATCATATTATAATAACTTTTTGTTATAAAGTTAGAAAATTCAAGAAAAAAATTGTAAAGTTAGTAATTGTTCAAGTATTTGATTGGTTAAGTAGACACGTCGTGTATGATTTTATATATGAATGAATGTAATTGTGTGCGCCAATAATTAATACAGAGCCAATGAGTTAAGATTAGTCATTTAGTGTGCATTTGGCTCCAAATTAAAAAACCAGCTTATTTTACTATTCAACTAATTTTTGCTACTATTTATGAGTCATACTGTACTTTTTTGTACTATTCATGGGTCTCATTGTACTATTTCAGCTAACTTTCTTTACCTTTATCTACAGTATTTTCAGCAAAAAGTTTTCAGTTTCAGCAAAATAAGCAGATCCCAAACAGCCCTTTAGTCAAAAATATTTTTATAAAAACAAAGTTAAATAAATAATAACAACTGTATAAAAATAAAAATGTTAGATAAACTTAACCAAAAAAAAAAATGATCATAGACTCATAACTACCCACATTGACAATAAATACTTGTAATTAACTATCATGTAACATTCCAAATTTGAAAACTAGCTTGTAGAATAAAATTGTAAAACTTCACGTATTATTATTATTATTATTATTATTATTTTGTCGATAACTTGATATATTCAAGTTCTCTTTTTATTAAAATTTTTTAATGACCCTCCTAAACAAAATTTCTAGAGCCGCCACAGGTGCTTAGGCAACTTGGATAAGGGGTCAAGAACTCACAAGTTATCTCACAGGTAATGCTGAATCTTGCTTGAGTGTGAATACTTGGATCTATCTTATAGGGCTTATGGTCATTCACTTGAGCGATCGAGATCCTCTAATTATTAATTAACAAAAATAAACCATAGCTTCTACTTTAACCAAACAATTCCTTTTACAATTACAATGGAAATACTGAACCAACTTTACAAAATAAATTTTGACAGGGACGGACCTACATAGGGGCGAGGGGGCCATCGCCCCTCCCCCCCCCCCCCAAAAATAAGGTTGAAGGACTATCAGCCACTTCTTGATAAAATTCAAGGCAAAACAAATCATTGTTATGAAGGAAACTATCTTTTGCTGGCAGGTTACAACTTCTTCAATCTGTTCTATATAATATTCAACGATTTTGGTCAAGTAACTTTATCCTCCCTAAGAAGGTCATCAAGACTCTAAAGCAGAATTTCAATATTTTTTTGTGGCAAGGGCAGAGTACTGGCAAAGGGAAAACTAAAGTAGCATGGGAAAAAGTTTGTTTACCTAAAAGAGAGGGAGGGCTGGGATTGCAAAGAGTTGCAAGTTGGAATAGAGCTCCTATAATGAAACACATTTGGAGCTTGTTTACTAATGCTAGATCTCTTTGGGTGGCTTGGATTCATGCAAATCTTCTCAAAGGTAAGTGTTTTTGGATTGTTAGAATTCCACAAGAATTTACCTAGAATTGGAGAGTAGTTCTTAAATTAAGGGAAGAAGCAAGAAAGTTTATTAGGTTTGAGGTGGGGATGGGAAAACTATATTTCTTTGGCATGACCTTTGGCATCTTGCTGGGGTATTGGTTCAAAGATTTGGTTCTCGTTTCATTTATGATGCTACAAGTAATCTTGAAGCTAAAATGGATTCTATGCTGAAAGATAAGACATGGATTTGGAGGCTTGCTAGATTTGATGCCCTTGTAACTATTCAGTGTCAACTATTCCTTGTTGAGCTTAAAGATGAGGATAAAACCCTTTGGCAAGCTACTAAATCTAGGAAGTTTTCTTGTGCTGCAACATATGCTGAGATTAGATATAAATCTAGTGAAGTTAAGTGGTGGAAGTTGTTTTAGTTCCACTTAACTATCCCAAAGCGTTCGTTTATTGGTTAATTAGCTATAATCAACAAGCTGTCCACACGAGATGGAATGACCAAGCAGTGGTACTTGGGTGATAACTTATGTGTTTTTTGTAGAAATTTCCTTGAAAGTAGAGATCATATCTTCTTTGAATGTTCTTTCACTAGAAGAATTTAGAAAAATTGCTTGGGGGGCTGAGAGCAATAGCTTGCAAACTTGTTTGGTTGGCAACAGTCTACCATATTTGGCTACAAAGAAATGTCATAGTTCATGAAGAAAGAATTTGGAAGGAAGAACAGCTAAAGAGAAGCATCATTATGGATGTCAAAGCTTGGTTGGGGTTTAAAACCAAGTTCAAGAAGTCAGTTTTGAATGCTACCATCTATTGTAATTGGAGGATTGATCCAAGTAGTATTTTAATTTTATCCTTGAAATCTTGTACTGCTGTGTTTGCCAAAGTGCTAGTCTATGTGCTACTGTGCTAAAGGTATTGATTGGGATGCCTTATAGATGCTTTGTTTAGTTGTTAGTGTAGTTTTAGTGTGTTTTGCTTTGCCATTTGTTTTGGCTTGCTTTGGTTTTATGGTTAGTTTTGTTTTTGGTTGCCGTAGCATGGAGGTTTCCCTTTGCTAGTTTATTTTGGGATTTTCCTTTGTAATCTGTATTTTGTTTCATTAAATAAAAGCTGAATTACCCAAAAAAAAAAAATCCCTTCAATGTTTTTCAACATGTTTGGTGTTGGATTACTCACGGTGCGAGCACATGGTGATTTATTTTAATTGTTATCATCCACCTTGTACAAGAGAAGTTTGTAATATGGAGGTCTGAGATTTGCTAGATATTATTGCATGTAAAGTTTATCACATACTTGGTATATGTTGCTGCATTATTTTAAATCATCGATAACTCGAGTGGAACCCTCAAAATGCCAGATTCTGCTATGTGACCATAATTAATGTGCATAAAATTTGGACACTAAAACATCGACAGACTCAATACCAAAGGAAAATAAAGTAAAAAGTAAGAATAGGTTGGTTTGGTTGCAAGACTCTTCCAATAATATGTGTAAGGGGCTCGAGCCTGGGTAATCAGTACCGGGCCACTTAACTTGGGCCCAAGATCAACCTGAGTAGCCAACGCTGGATCAGAAGATTGAGTTGGGCCTAAATCCTGTAGGAATAGGCCTAGTCCAACGATAAGTACGTTAGGACCTAGAAAGTATCGTTTAGGGCATACCATAATGTTCAGGCCGAGCTAGGCCCACTACCGACTGATAAGATAGTGGGAGATCCACAAGGAAATGGTTAAATTTAAGTCAGTTATCAGGTACCGTTAGTGCCTTTGGGGAGTTCGCTGCCAAACGTCATTTGGCATCTAGAGCAAGTTTCGAGAGAATCTTTAGAAGACATGATTGTTTCTAAGGATTCCGGGTAAAAGTAGAATTGCATGGGAACTAGTGAAAAAGCAATGATTTGAACCCCCACTAAGGACAGAATATATATATATATATATATATATATAAGGGGAGTGAGGGCAGACAAAAGGGGTTGGTCAGAAAATTTGGGGAAAATTGGGAGAGAAAACTTAGGGGTGAGAACGAGAAAGGGGAAAGAAGGGAAGAGGAGAGATTAGAGGATAATGGTGTTGGACTTAAAATCAAAGTGACGATGGAAATTGGACTGTCAAGGCTGCATTTGAAGCAACTACCTGTAAGACTGTGAAGAAGCCCACAAATAAGTAAATTGAGAGCCCAAATCCTTTGTCTTGGACAACAGCTCGCACAGGTTTAGGGACCACAATATGTATTAAGAGATTAGATATATAAGCTAGAAGCTAAGAAGTGAAGTATTTTGAAACACTTGCCTAGTCAAGTCCTAATAAAAAAATCTGATCATTTTAGGTTAACGTACAAGATCTTCACCCCAAATTGCAAGGGTTGTGATCGGATTCGCTTGTAACGATCTAGTACATCTTATTCCATGTTGTAATCTTCTGTACTATTACATCCTCGGGTAAAAGTTTCTTTGAAACAAAGTAGCTTGCATGCACCCATGGCCAAAGGCTTAGTCTTTAAATACTAAACAATTAAGGCGAAAACCACATTTTCGTCCCTATATTTTCACACGATTCTCACTTTGGTCCCTATTTTTTATTTTCACCACTTTTAATTCCTATTTAGAAAAACGCCATTCATTTTAGTCCTTTCCGTTAGTGCCCTAATGCAAAGTCTTACGTGGCAGACGAAACTATTAAAATAATAATAATAATAATTTTATTTTAGCATTAAAAAATGCCACGTCAACATCTAAATTAAAATTTTGATTTATTAATTTTAATTAAATAAAAAAAATTAAAAATAGAAATAAAAACCAAAAATCACATTAATTGAGATCTAAGTTTGTCTTGAGCAAGAACACAAACCCAGATCTAAGAATACAAAATTAAAATCCAAAAATCACAAACCCAAAAAATAAGAAGAGAAAATTAAACTATAGATCCACATTAAAACACATTAAAAAAAAAGAGTAAGATTCTCAAAATAAAATTAAAAAATACCAATTTAGTGGAGCAAAGTTCCCTAGCCTTTTCAACAACTGGGGCAGCGATCTTCTTCAAATCCGCATCCACAAGCGGCAAAACTTCAGCGGCTCCTACAAATTTCCATCACAATAAACAACAATTCACACTCAAACTAACCACAAACAAAAATAATTTCCCAAAATAACAATTTATACCAAGGCCAGCGAGACCTATGGAAGAGAAAGGAGTGGGTTTGGAGTGAACAAGGACGAGCTTGAAAGGATAATCAGAGGCGTAAGGTGCGAAGAAGTGATCCAGAGTCCACTCCAATGCGTAGGTGCTGCGTTCACTGTTGTCGATACCTACCACCATCACTTGCTTTTTAATTTAGATGCTAATGTGGCATTTTTTAATGCCAAAATAATTTTTATTATTATTATTTTAATAGTACTATCTGTCATGTAAGACTTTGCTGTTAGGGCAGTGACAAAAAAGACTAAAATGAATGGCATTTTTCTAAATATGGACTAAAAGCGGTGAATATAAAATATAGGAACCAAAGTAGGAATCGCGTGAAAATGTAGGGACAAAAATGTGGTTTTCGCTAATAATTAATTGTAAATGTTGTTGCTTCTTGTTTTGAATGCCAGGGTTTTCTAAGGTGGCGTAACTCCGAGTGAATTGTATGAGGGGTAGGAAGTTACTCTAGTACTATTTTGTACAAAACTCCTTTTTCCCATCTTGCTGGTTTATGTTGCTATCTGTATGTAACATGTTTGTGTCCGGGAAAAAAGGTCATATCAAGGTTTATGTGTTAATTTGAAGATACAGCAAAGGGTAGTCCTCCAGCTTAGTTTCTATGCTAAGTTGGAGTATTAATGGTTAAGTCTCACCTTCTATGCTCTCTCTATTCGAATGGGATCAGAATACCTTGATATCCAATATTACTGATTTAGATGTATATCTTTTTTTGGATAGTATGTCCTTTGGTTGACCTATTTTTCACCATCTTCCTACCCAATTGGGGTGCCTTTTGTATACTCCTCATGTACTGGGTTTCAGCCCGCCCTTTTTTTTTTTTTCTTTTTTTTTTCAGTAAATGTAAAAATTCATTAATAAGGAAAAAAAAAAAAAAAGAGAGAGAGAGAGAGAGAAGAAATCAAAACCCTACCCACATATATATAAATAACATTTTATGTGTTTTTAGGGAATTAAGCATTTTCCAAAACAAAAAAAAAAAAAAAAAAAAAAAAAAAAAAGCATTTTCCAAAACAACATGGAAGTGGTGGCTCTAGGAATTTTCTCTAGTGTAGTAGTAGTCATTAAGAAACTTAAGTTATAGAAAATCTAATAAAAAGATAACTTAAATATATCGATATCACCAAAAAAAAAACACGCAAATACATTAAATTTTACAAAATCCTTCTACTAACAAAAAGGAAAATGAAAAATAGACTGATAAGAGATAAAGTAAGAACTAAGAATGCTAAGATAAGAGTAATAAGGTGAGAGGGATATTTGCTATGACTGCAAGCCAAGTCACCAAGGAGCGCAGAACTTCTACAACTAAAAAACTGAAGAGAGTAGAGCTACCAGTGCCACCAAGGAGAATTCACAGCCACATAATTTTTCTTGGTGCAATTCTTTTCAATAAAATAAAATCAATGATTATTTTTATATAACATGTTAAACGAGTTACGAATTTGCTTGATTAATGGTTTTTATTTTTTGTTTTTTAATGAGCTTTTTGTTAAATAATTTGTTCACTTGTTTGGCCTAGTTTTGTTTTTGTTTGGGCTATTTTTGATATTATTAAAGCTTTTTTTTTTTTTTTTTGTTATTTGGGTTTTTTTTTAAGGTGTTAAAGATTATGTTGGCGAGGGAGGGGGACAGAATTGTTTTTGGAGTGATGCAACACCAACAATACTTTCACAACAAATCTTAAGTAACAAGTTGTTATTAGTGGGTAAATTGTCTCAATATTGACCCCAAATTAAAACTAGTAACAATTATTGTAAAAATTATGTGAACGTAACATTACTATCATTTTTATTGAACCCAAATTTTTGTAATTCTCAAATCAGGCTATTCAATATTTTTTTAGGGTAATCAAAATAGTTAGTTTAGTATTATATATATAATTATATATATATATATATATATATAGNGTCAAGAACTCACAAGTTATCTCACAGGTAATGCTGAATCTTGCTTGAGTGTGAATACTTGGATCTATCTTATAGGGCTTATGGTCATTCACTTGAGCGATCGAGATCCTCTAATTATTAATTAACAAAAATAAACCATAGCTTCTACTTTAACCAAACAATTCCTTTTACAATTACAATGGAAATACTGAACCAACTTTACAAAATAAATTTTGACAGGGACGGAACAACAGAGGGGAGAGGGGGCCATCGCCCCCCCCCCCCCCCCCCAAAAAAAAAAAAAGCTGATAAGAGCCATGTTTTGACCAATATTCCTAGCTTTTTTTTTTTTTTTTTGTTTTTTGGGGTACTAGCTTTTTTTTTTTTTGGGGGGGGGGGGGGGAATGGCCCCCCCTGCCCGTTATTGGTGAGATTTTGCATATGTTACAAATGTTGTGATGTCATATATATTTTATTTTTGCATGTATTGTGTTTATTATTTGAAAGCAAATTTATGTAGCATTTTATGAATTTATTTTTTGGGATTTATGTGAACGCTATAGGTATAAATGAAATTACCAAATAAATAATAAATAAATAAAAAGGTGAAAAGTTTGTTAGGAGTATTACAGTCAATCTAAAAAATTTAGGTGAAATAGAACTATCGGTCCTTATAGCTTACTCTATGTGTGGTTTTATTCCCCTCAAGTTTTAAACATACAAAATTCATCTCTAAAGTTTCAAAATGTGCAATTTTAGTTTTTCGATTATATCATGCTAACGGAATGATGATGTGGTGCAACCAAAAATTGCCATGACATCACCTTTTTAGCATTGGCCTCTCCAAACTTTTAAAACTTAAAAAATAAAAAATAAAAACACACACACACACACACACACACATTTAAACTTAAGAGACCAAAAGGACTCATTTTGAAACGATAAAAGACTAGTTCTACTCCCTTTCCCTCTCCCTTGTGTGTGTGTGTGTGTTTTTAATTTTCTCACATTATTTAAAAGAGTGTATTGTGTGTAGTATAACTTATCTCATCCTCTCTTAAAAGTTACCATAGCTTTTGAGTAGAGTTATAGTGTGTCTTCATGTTAGAACTCATTTCCCTCTCCCTTGTATGTGCGTGTTTGTTTCTTAAAAAAATTAAAAATTAAAAAAAAAAAAAAAAAAAAAAAAAAAAAAAAAACTAATTCCACATATTTAAAACTTGAGAGACCAAACTCATACTTATAGTAAACTTCAAGGACCAACAATGTTATTTAGTGAAATTTTCAATTAAAGACACTATTATAAATTAAGAACAATAAAAATATGTATTATTCAATAATTATCATAAAAACATTAGGATCTATTTATATATTATTATTATTATTACAAACCCTAAACCAAAATTGTAAATCCTAAACAAAAACCCATATTAAATCCTAAATCTGAACCATAAACACTAAACAAAAACCAAAGAGCAAACCCTAAATGAGCGTTTCTTTTTCTTTCAATAAATATCTAATAATATATCAAGGGTTTGAATGACAAAGAGTGAAAGAGAAAGAGAAATGGAGGCTAAATTGGCGATGTTCAGGGAAGGGGTTTACCTTGTTTTCTCTCGATGGTCGGCGCTCCAATTGGCCATCAAATATGATTCGGCCGAAGATGGCACCTCAATGTTGAGGGCTATTTTTGTGTGTAGCCACATGTCTTCCGTTGGAGGGGTGACTTTGCTAAACCCGGATTTGTTTTGGGGAGTTCAATTTGGAACTTGACATTGGGCCGCATTGATCAATGGCTTCTAGTGCATTTTTAAGCCTACAAATAGATAAATCCCAAAGTCTAAGAATCGTAATAATGGTTTAAATAAATAAATAATATGTTCAGCATAATAGCTTCGATTAAATGACGAGTTGAATATAATAATTTTATATTAAGTGATTTTCAATATTAGAGAATAATTAATTAAGTGTCATATGTCCAATAATGAGATGAGTTCAAAATAGTCAATAAATAATGATTTATTTAGGGGGATCACTCAAAGGGTTGAGATGGCAAGAGGAAAGCTTGAGAACTTTCAAAGGAAAATGCTACAATATGGTAGTTGCTTACGATCCAAAAGGGTAGAGGATGAATTACTCCATGAGACATTTCAATATAGTTAGTTTAGTATTATATATATAATTATATATATATATATATATATATAGGTAGAGGTGTTCAACTTAAATGTTAAATGTAGAGTCGCCATTGATTAGAGCTTCAATAACGCTACTACTTTCGTTGTTTGAAATATATCACCGGCGACCACCCAAAAGGAGTTGCCTGACTCTAACAACCAAGTAAATCGAGTCACCTGAGTTCAGGGATATCAATTTGCGTCGGATCTCAAAGTTCAACCATCTCCGTCGGCAACAAATTTACAGGACATCACCTCCTAACTCAACTCAGTGTTATGCTGTAAAACGAAAGAAAAATAAGAAGACCTTTATGGCACTGGTGCGGTGCTAGCCTAAGGTTCCTCCAAACTCGAGATTATGACCAGATCCCCTATTTTTGAGGATGGATGGATTTTGACCTTGGAGTTGTTTGCCCTTAATTATAGAGATTTGCATTAATCATATTTTCTTTAGTATGCTGACAAAATTGCATGGTCTTTTCGTGGGAGATATGCTCTTTAATTCTCTTTCCATTCAAACTTGGACTTCCATATATAAGACTATGGGATGCAGATGTTTGGGCCACGTACTAAGGGTGGGCTTGTGAAGACTGACTGGTCCAATGCCCCCTTTTTTGCTTCCTTCCATTTTGACGGTTGTGACTTGTGAGGCCTCCGGGGAGATCAAGTAGTGTATTTGTGCCACCCAACCCAAGGCAAGAGTTGGTTGGACTGACAAACTAAGCCCAAACTCATTTGTCCATCTAAACCTATCCATTCTAATTAAACTCAAACCCACCCAATTATTAATTGGGTTAAATGGACATTAACCCAATTAAACCTAATGATTATTGAGTTTTTACTAAAAACTCATTGAACCGATTTAATCCAAAAACAATATATCCAAATTTAACCCAGTCTTTCTCATAAAAAATAAAAAATAAAAAACCCAGCCCTCAGACATTTTCGTGTTTCACTCATTTTCCCCCATTTTCTCGCCCTACAATCACGTTTTAGTCGGAGACCCAATGATCTTTTTCTCTTTCTTTCTATTCACCACTTTGTACTGTTAGTCGGAGCCCACCAATCGCATCAACAAGCAAGAATGCTGCCTCTCTTTCGACACTCCTGTAATCTTTTCTCTTCCCTTAGTTTTCCATTTGGTTCCCGAGATAAAAAAGACAAAGAGAAAAGTGTAGTCCGAGAAAGAAAGCTTATCTTTCTAGCTTCATGTTATAGTTTCGTTTCATTTTTGTTCTTGTTTTCATTTTCCCTAAGTTTTACTACACTGAAGCTCACGTGTGTTTGTTGAAATGTCTCTTTGATGATTTTTCTCTTTTCATTTTTGTTGGTGGCTGAGAAAATGAAAGCGTAGTCAGAAAAGAAAGCTTATCTTTTTGCACCATTCAAATTTCTTCTTTGAATTTTCTTGGATTACCTTTTTTCTGATTTTGAGGAAATATAGAAATTAAAATTCGGAATACCTTTTTTTTTTTTGGGGCCAAGCAAACTGTGCATTCTCTCCTATCCAACTTGTTTTGAAGATATGGTGTTCCATTATCGGTACTATGCTCTCTATGTTTTTTTTTTTTTTTTCCAAATATTTTTTTCCCAAGAAATAAACCCATAAACACAGTAAAGAGAATCTAACTTCCATCTCCAGCAAACCCATAAAGAGATATATCTCTATATAATTATCGTTATTCGAAAGATCTGGATTTGAATGCTTCTTCTCATTGTTTCTTGTTTCCACTGATTTGAAAATCTTTCATTTCCTTTTAGTTCATCGTTGTTGAAGGTACGAACGGGGAGAGATTTTGAATTTTGCTTTCGTTTTCTCTCGCTTTTTTTTTTTTTTTTTTTTTTGTGTGTTTGTCTAATCCACGCATGGCATTTGTAATTACTGGCCATCGTTGTCCTCTGTTTGGTTGCCGAGAAAGTGGAGGTAATGGAAGGAAAATGATGTTTGCTTAATTTTAATGTTGGTGTTTTGCTGGTATTTGAATAATGAGAGATCTGGATTTCTCATTTTTTAAATTTCTCTTCTCATTTTCTCTATCATTTTATCGGCAACCAAATGCGGAATAGAGGTTTTGTCTTCTTTTATTTTTGTTTTCTTTTTTTTCTCAGCAACCAAATGGTGGACTTCAATGGCTGAGCTGAGATGGAAGCAACCAGAGATGATCACTTTTTTTTTCTTATCTTATTCCTCTATTTTCCTATCGCTGAGCCGTTATTGTGTTTATGGCCATTTTGGTAATTTTGATAATTTGGTGGGTTGGGGTTTACCCATTATAATTAGTTTGGGTTGGGTTGGGTTTGGGTTAGAAGCAATTAGTTAAATGGGTTTTAATGGGTGAATGAGTTTTATATACCTAGCCCAATTATGCCTACCCAAAATCCACCCATTTGACACCCTTAGTTGGACCAGAAGCAATTCTAAGACCTTGACTCTTGTCACTATAGCTAGCGTCTCCAATGGGTCCACACTGATGGACGACTTGTAAAACATGTGTCACAGAAAACACTCAATGGATAAGGGCATCGGTGTGGGGCCTGCCAAGGACCATCCGATGCTTAAGTTAGCTTATTCTCTTTTATGAAAAACTATAATTTGTATAGTTGTGTGTGTTCGTGTTCTTTTACCTTTTTTTTCTTGGCTTTATATAGCCTTAAGCTAAGTTAATACTCAGTAGACCGTTATGTTGCAGCTAGGCAATCAATGCTTAATGATGGTAATTTACAACGTTTTCTGCTCATAACTAATCCTTAATTCTGCATTATTGGATGAAGGCAACAGTTTTGTGCTGTTCATTGCTCACTTATTGATTACTGCCTGGAGTTAATGCACGCATGCTCGTCCATAACCTTAGTTGTCACTATTAGTGACTGTTTGTGAATGATGGACGATCATGTGTATGCTAGCCATCAGTTGCCCTCTTTATTCCTTTGTCGTCGATCATGTAGACAAGCAAAGGAATATGGAAAGTCTGTTTTGGGCGGATCACTTTATACGTGCCCCAAGATCCTTGTCCCATCATATTTATTGTAGGGAGATATTTTCGTCAACTGATCACCACGTTCCGTGTTTGTGTTGTCCACACGTGTAGGTTTTCCTTGAGTTTCCCACGCATTGAATTCATTTCCTTTTTTATTAAGAAGCATTCTCATATTCCTCTCTTCTTCTTCGTTATACACTAAGCTTAGAGTCCGAAATTAAGAGAGTTCCTGCATTTTCTGCACGGTAAGGCTTCTGTTTCTCTCTTAATGGTTGATTTTGATTTTATTAGGAAGGAGACTCCCTCTGTTTTGTTCTTCTTTGCTAGGTTAGTAGTGTTTCTTGAGTCTTCTGGTGGACGCCGTCCCCATGTAGGTTTATTTGTTCCTCAAAACTGTGGGGCTTTCAAGCCAGTTTTGATTGGTCTTTACCCTTTGCTTCGTCGTTCTCTAATCGCCCATCATCTAAAGATGACTGCCATAGAGTATAGGGATGGCAACGTTAGGTCCAGTGAGTTAGAAACTAGTTTGTCGTCAAGTGTTGAGTCCTCTAACAAAGATTTTGAAATTGTAATGTCCAAACCTTCATCTTCTTCAAAACCTTCCTCTTCTTCAAAAATTCCTTCGTCTTCAATCCCCTTTCATGCTCTCTCTGAGTCTTGCCTTTTAGAGACGAGTCATTTAAAATCTATAAGCAAGAGGTTTCAATTCCCTTAGGGGATTTCTATAGGATTACCTCGTCCTAATGAGAAAGCATGCACCTTTGCCCATAGCAAGGTGAGTTTTACAAGGCTACTTTTTCATGTGGCCTTCATTTTCCAGTTCATCCTTTTATTATGCAACTCCTTTCTGCTTTGAATGTTGCACCTAGTCATCTCATCCCTAATGCATGAAGGATGATCATTGGTTGCATGTCGATTTGGGTGTCTGTCTATGATGGGAACATGATTACCCTGAATGAGTTTCTTTACTTGTATTTTGAAGCCTTCCACCCATTATGTGTATTTTGAACTTCTACCTTGGAATAAGGAGTCTAGAATTGTCCGTAGCTTCTCTAATTCCTTTCGTGACTGGAAGTCATGATATTTCTTCATTTCTGGATCTAGATGGGAAACCATGTCTGACGACCTGTAAGGTGAGGTCCCGTGGTTGCTACGGAAATGGGAAATCCCTTATCTTAGTGCGTCTCTTTCTTTCTCTTCATTAAATAGATTGTTTTGAGTTATACTGCTTTTCTGATCCCCTTTTTGTCTCCTCTTTTGTAGTTGCTGATCGTCTTTTGTTAGAGGAACACTACCAATGACGAATTAAGGCAGCCCTTAAGTTTTCCTTCACAGTTGATGATTTCAATGAGCTGGTTGACCCTTGACGTCTGTACGAGTGTCATCTTGGACCCAAGCCTTCTACATATGTTTTGAAGAAGATTTCCCAGGAAGAGAAGAGTAGGTTTTTAGTTCTTTCTTGTCTTACCTTGTAGATTTTCACCCTACTAACCCTCTCTTTGCAGAAATGGCCACTAGGTACAGTAAAGATAAGTATGCCCGTGTTAAGAACTTAAAGAATGAACCCCTATCTCTCATTACCCCTAGATCAAAGAAACGCAAGCTGGATGAAGGGAAAGATGAAACTCCTGCCTTCCAGTCACTTTTTCGTACTCCTTCTCCAACTCCTTCCTTTGAGATGATGACCTTTAGCCTCCAACCACACGCTCTAAAAAGAAGGCCAAGGTTGGCAAAAGTGTTTAGGACGACCCTGCTACCGCCCTTGGACGAGCTCATAATGTCATAATTGATAACAAGCTTAAAGGTCTCTCATCTATCCCTTCTCACAAACTAGTCAGCCATCATATTCACAAACTAGTGCAAGTATTTCATTCAACGTTTCTTCATCATTCGTCAAGTAGTTATATTTGTTGAAAATTACTAACCCTTTTATTATTTTTTAGGTTGGTGAGTCCCTTTGCTTAACATTGAACTACTTGATCAGCGAGGAAAAGGTAGTAGTGGCCAACTCCGAGATCGATTCTTTCAAGGCTGAAAGCTTACGGTTGAGGAGGATTTGATTGAAGCTATGGACCAGTCACCTAAAGCCAAGGAGAAGGTGAAAGAACTGAAGGAAGCACTGAAGATTAAGAACAAGCTCGTCATTCAAAAAGACAAGGAAGTCCAAGATGCCCTTCTAAGAACTGATGAGGAGTGTGAGAAGGTGATTGCCAAGTTCTTGGAGTTTGATCGCTTCTTTGACATGCAGTTAGAGCAGTACTTCAAGGGCTTCTAACTTCTTCGTCATTGGATGATGAAGCACTATAGCCATGTAGCTGATTTTGCAAATCTGGACCTTGAAGCTATTGACACTAAGATCTTGGCTAATGAAGGCAGACCACATGGAGGAGATTGTCAATGTTCCTTTAATAAAAAATTTAAGTAATTTTTTTTATTCCATTTTAAAGACAATGGATACCTCCTGTTTTGAGGCTTGAAATTTGGAAACAATGGGTGCCTCCTGTTTTAAGGCTTCTGTTTGAGAAACAATACATTTATCTTGTTTAGAACTTCGAAATTCTTATGATTCATGCTTGCTCTTTTATTACTCTGCTTAATAATTTAACTCATTTTTTGAGTTTTTACCATGTGATTTCGGCTCATTGTTAGAGTCATTACCACATCTATGATTTTCAACTCGTCATTTGGAGTTTTTACCATTTGCCGTGATTTTAACCCATTTTGTGAGTTTTTTTTACCACGTTTGTGATTTTAGCTTGTGATTTTAACTTATCTTGTAAGTTTTTACCACATTTATGATTTTAATTTGTGATTTTAACTTATCTTGTAAGTTTTTTTACATTTATGATTTTAACTCGTCGTTAGAGTCTTTACCATATTTTGTGGTTTTAACCCCTTTGAGTTTTTACCACACTTTATGAGTTTCACTCGTCATTCAAGCTTTTGTCATTATCGTTTGTGATTTGTTGCTAGATTTCAATAACTTTCCTTTTGTCATTGACCTTTAGTTTTGACATTTTGTCAAACTTTATTGGAAAAAAGGATGTTTGAACAAGCCTTATTATTTCATGCATTCCTCATATACGAGGGAATTACAAGAAAACAACAAACTGAAAATAGCTTTAACAGAATACTTGAAAGAAAAGAAATACTTAGAAAAAATAATTAGATCTCGCTTATCTGATATGTCGTCAGGCGAAGTGCTCAAGCAAAGCTTATTAGGCCAAGCAATAGCTTTCACTAATAGTTCTTCTTATGGTGTTCCACATTCCAAGGACGAGGAAGTGGATTGCCTTCCAAATCCTTCAAATAATAACTTCCTATTCTGAAGTAACAAACGACCTTGTATAGACTTTCCCAAGTAGGCCCCAACTTCCCTTGCACTGGATCCCTAGTAGCTTAGGAGACTTTCTGCAACACCATGTCATCAGGGTTGAACCTTTTGAGTTTCACCCTCTAATTGTAGTACTTCTACATTTTTTGTTGGTATCGAGCAATTCTCAAGACAGCCTCATCTCTGACTTTAGTCAAACAATCCAAGCTGAGTTTCAGTTTGTCATTGTTTGTACCTTCGTCGTAATGACCTTGCCTAAGGCTGGAGACTCCTATCTCAACTGGAATAACTGCTTCAATCTCGAATGCCAACTTGAATGGAGTTTCTCCTGTTGGTGTTCTCGATGTTGTCCTGTAAGCCTAAAATACCCCAGGCAACTCTTTAGGCCATGCACCCTTTGCCCCCTCAAGTCGTGATTTGATGAGTTTAAGCAAAGTATGATTTGTTTCTTCTATTTGCCCATTAGCTTATGGATGCCCAGGTGACGAGTAGTGATTTTGTATCCCTAGTTCTACACAAAACTCCTTGAATTTTCAACTATCAAACTAACGACTGTTATCAGATATGATCGTCCTAGGGATTCTAAACCTACAAATGATGTTCTTCCAAACAAAGGTCTGTATCTTGTCTTTGGTGATTACTACTAATGATTCTGCTTCAACCCTTTTGGTGAAGTAGTCGATGGCTACGAGCAGGAACTTCACTTGCCTCTTTCCCAAAGGGAGTGGGCCGACGACATCTATTCCCCACGTGGAAAATGGCTAGGGTGAAGAAATGCTCATCAACAACTCCCCAGGTATATGCTGCACATTGCTAAACTGTTGACATTTATCACACTTCTTCACAAGTTCAGCTGCATCCTTCTACATAGTTGGCCAAAAGTAGCCTACCCTAATCATCTTTCCCATTAAGGATCGTCGTCCAGAATGGTTACCACAGACGCCTTTGTGTATCTCTCATAGCACATATGTTGCTTCATCAGGGGTCAAGCATTTCAGGTATGGCATTAAGAATCCTCTTTTGTAGAGTTCTCCATTCAAAACAGTGATCTTTGCTGCTTGGATTCTTACCTTCTTCACCTTTGACAAGTCAGATGAGAGTTGGCCATCTCTAATGTAGGATATGATTGGTTCTATCCAATTTCTTGGTTTCTGAATCGCAAGGGTCTACAGTCCGCCAATAGTGGGGGTCATCTGAACCTCCATAAGTAAACCTACTATTACTTGAGCATCTTCGGTTAAGGCAAGTCTAACTACCTCGTCAGCATCTGAGTTTTCTTCCCTCGGGATTAGCTAGAGTTTAACATTATCAAACTCATCAATGGGCTGGCTCATTAACTGTAGGTATTTCTTCATCCTTTCCTCCTTTTCTTCATATTCGTTGGTTATTTTCCCAACAATCAGCTTAGAATTAGACCTCAATTTCAAATTCTTGACTCCCAAGGCTCTTGTAACCCTTAAGCTAGCAAGTACTACTTCATACTCCACCTCATTGTTCATTGTTGGAAACTGGATTTGAACCCTGCACTTAAGGACGTCATTCTCTGGGGACGTCATTATAACATCGACGCCTCCGAGTCTTGTTACTAACGAGCCATCTGAGCAAGTTGTCCAATACTCTACTTCCTAATCAGGGTCTGGAAGAGTGAATTCTGCTATGAAATCTGCTAAAGCTTGCACTTCGATTTATGTTTTTGGCCTGTACTCAATGTCAAACTAACTTAGTTTAACTGCCTATTGTACCATACAACCTGCAGCATCTGGTTTGCTCATTGCTTTTCGGATTGGTTGGTCTGTCATAACTATAATTGTATGAGCCTGGAAGTATGGACAAAACTTTCTCGAAGCCACAATTAGCGAGAAGGCCATCTTCTCCATGCGCGGATACTTCGCTTTGGCACCCTAGAAGGCTGGCTAGTGTAGTACACCGGCCTTTATATCTTGGATTCTTCGCGAATCAGAGCAAAACTGACGGCTGTTGGAGATACTTCCAAGTATAAAAACAGATCTTCTCCTTCAACTGATGGGTTTAGCAATGGGGGCTTAGCCAGATACTCCTTGAGGCCCTGAAAGGCTGCCTCACACTCATCCGTCTACTGAAAAGCCTACCTAAACCTTTAAAGAAAGGAAAACACTTGTCAATGGCCTTTAAGACAAACCTGTTTAATGTTGCTACTCGCCCCGTCAATCTTTGCACTTCCTTGACTGTTTTAGGAGAAACCATGTCGAGTATGGCTTTGACCTTCTTTGGGTTTGCCTCAATTCCTTGCTGAGACACCATAAAGCCTAGGAATTTTCCAGATGAAACTCCAAAAAGGCACTTCGCAAGGTTAAGCTTCATCTTATACCTTCTCAAGGTATTAAACGCCTCTTAAAGGTCTGCGAGACGGGTTCTAGCTTCCCTGCTTTTTATGAGCATATCGTCTATATAAACTTCCATATTCCTTCCTATTTGCTTGCTAAACATCTTATTCACCAACCTTTGATAAGTGGCTCTTGCGTTCTTCAGTCCGAACGGCATGACTTTGTAGCAATATAACCCTTAGCTAGTAATGAATGCAGTTTTCTCTTGATCTTCTTCCTTCATTAAGATTTGGTTATAACCTGAAAAAGCATCCATGAAGGTTAGTAGTTCATGGCCAACCATCGAATCAACATGTTGGTCAATTCTAGGAAAGGAAAAACTGTCTTTAAGACATGCATTGTTCAAATAAATGAAGTCCACACACATTTTCCACTTTCCGTTGGACTTCTTTACCATAACCACATTTGCAAGCCACTTTGGTTGGTAGACTTCTCTAATGAATCGAGCAGTTAAAAGTTTTTCCACCTCTTTCGTGATTGCTTTTTTCTGCTCTGGAGCAAACACTCATCTCTTCTGCTGGACGGGCTTCTTTGTTGGGTCAACATTAAGTCTGTGCTCTATCACTCATCTGTCAATCCCCAGGATATCCTAATGGCTCCATGCAATGACATCCAAGTTCTTTTTCAAAAACCCCGCCAATTCATCCTTCAAAGTCCGTTGAAGCTCTTTCCCTACCTTGGTGGTTTTGGAAGGGTCTCCTCCTATCAGCACTACATTTTTCGCCTCCTTCAATGGTTTGGGTGGTTCTTCTTCTACCATCCTAGTGTGATTTTCCTTAGACACCAGGACTGCCTGGTAACATTCCCGAGCCAAAAGTTAATCCCCTATGATTTCTCCAGTTCCATGGGGGGTCAAGAATTTCACTTTCAAGCAATATGTGGAACTTACTGCCTTAAGACGATTAAGGGTTGGTCACCCAAGAATCACATTGTAGGATGAAAGGCAATCTATGATTAAGAAGTCTACCATCCTCGTCACTTGAGCAGGGTAGGTCCCTTCTGTGATTTGTAGTGAAATTATGCCTTTTGGATAAACATAATCTCCGCTGAAGCTAACTAACGAAGATCCAAAAGGCTTAAGTCACTTTGGATCCAACTTCATCTGCTGGAAAGCTGTCATGTACATTACATCTGCCAAGCTTCCATTATCCACCAACATTCTTCGAGTATTAAACCCTTCAATGGTTAGCACAATGACTATGGGATCATCGTGGGGTTACTTAATCCCCTTCACATCTCGTTCAAAGAAGACAATGTCGTCATTCCCAATGCGACGATGTTTTGTCATTGGGTGATTGACATAGAGGCTGTTCACCTGCCTCTGAACCGCCTTCCTCGGGGACTTATATGATCCTTCAGCAACTATTCCCCTAGTGATTATCCTTATCTCTCCCACGATGGGTTTGAGATTGTCTCAATCTTCCTCTGTTTGGTCGTTAGTGGGTTTCTCGTCTGTCCTCTGACAAACTTGATAGTCTTTCTTAACAAACTTCTGAAGCCTTCCTCTCTAGATCAACTCCTATATCTGTTCTTTCAGATCCTGGCACTCATCTGTGTAATGTCCATGGTCTTTATGGAAGTCGCAGTACTTCTTTGAATCTTTTGGCTTTAAGGACGAGCTCAATGGCTTTGGCCATTTCAAGGCAGGGTCATCTTTTATTTGCATGAGGACCTTGTCACAGGCATTATCAAAGGGGTGAAGTTTAACTTCTTCTTTGATGATGCCTCTTGACTACTTTTGCTTGGCTTAGCTTCCATATGACTATTTTTGCACTCCTTCTTCTTGCTTTGGAACTCTGCGCCTTCGTCCTCCTTTCATTTGCCCATCAGCGCGTCTTCTACATTCTTGTATTTTTGAGCTTTAAACAGCAAATCCATCATCGAGGTTGGAGGAGTTTTCCCTAGGGAGAAAACAAGGTCAGTGCTGTTCAGCCCAGCTTGGAAGGTCGTCATTATCACCTGCCCGCCAGCCTCGTCAATTTCCAAGACTACTTTGTTGAATCGCTTCACATATTCCCACAGGGTCTCTCCTTCCTATTGCTTCACAATTAGCAGGTAAGAGGTAGGCCTTTTATGGCGTTGGCCTCCAATGAAGTGACAGATGAAGGAGTCATTTAGCTAGTCAAAGTTCGCAACCCTTAGGGAGTCACTAAATCTTTAGTACCATCATATACCTCCATTTGAGGAAGACAGAATTTGGGAGGCAAGGGGCACTCTTGAACGCTAGCTGTGAAGGGTGAGTCAGTCCTCTTGATCATGCCATCCAGGTTTATTGTCGTTTTCCCTTTCATGGCATTCTTGACCTCGTCCAACTCCTTCCTCATTCTTTTCATCATCTGGTCACTACCACGAGTTGACTGCGCTGTATGCTTTTATCTGCTATTCTCTGGACTATTAGCCTCGTAGTCATTGTCATTGCGATTATATTGAAACTGCGACATAGTAGAAGTCTCCAGGCGTGCCCTCCGCTTCAATTCTTCATTTTGTTTCATCAACTCTTGCACTTAGCAATAAGTACTTGAATCTGTTGGGCCATTACGATTGGATCCGTATGAGGTGATAAAGTGGCAGTGTCCATGTGTCTCAAAGAACTTTGCTAGTAGAGATACGATGATGACTTGCTTAAGAGAATTGCAACTCAATCGTTTCCCATAGACATGGCCAAACTAATGAAGCAGGAGTTTGCCTCGTCAGTATGTTCCTCGTCAATTAATGGACGACTTGTAAAACATGTGTCACAGAAACACTCTGGATAAAGGCACTCGTGTGGGGCCTGCAAGACCATCCGATGCTTAAATTAACTTATTCTCTTTATGAAAAACTATAATTTGTATAGTTGTGTGTGTTTGTTTCTTTTACCTTTTTTTTCTTGGCTTTATATAGCCTTAGCTAGTTAATACTCAGATACCGTTATGTTGCAGCTAGGAATCAATGCTTAATGATGAATTTACAACTTTTCTGCTCATAACTATCCTTAATTCTGCATTATTTGATGAAGGAACGTTTTGTGCTGTTCATTGCTCACTTATTGATTACTCCTGGAGTTAATGCACGCAGCTCGTCCATACCTTATGTCACTATTAGTGACTGTTTTGAATGATGGAGATCATTTGTATGCTACTCGTCGCGTACCATTTTGGGTCACCTCTAGACTATCACCACCTTCACTCCTTCGGTTCTGCCTCTTTTGTTCTTCTTTATCCACATGAGCATAACAAACTTAAGCCTCAATCAAGACTTTGTTGTTTTCTTGGCTATAGAGAAACTCAAAAGGGGTATCGGTGTTATGATCCTGTCTCTCATCATCTTTGTATCTCCCTCAGTGTTGTCTTCTAGGAACCTCGCTCCTTTGTCGAGCTCTCTCATTTCGTGCCTCCTTATCTACCTACTCTATCTTAGATCTTTTTCCAGATGAGCCATATACGCCTTCTATAGTCACTCGTGATCCTCTTATAGACTTCTCTGTCTAATCACCAGATATTTTTGATGCATCTCCTAGATCATCCTCTAATGAATAGGTGGAAGACGAACAGGTCGAAGATGAGCCACCTAACTCTGAGCTTGGTCCCTTGCTCCTGCTCTGCCTGAAGATCTTACACAAGACATTCCACCTCGTCACTCAACTTGAGTAAGATCCATTCCTGTACATTTACTTGACCATCATTGTTATACTGCTCTTGCTCCACTGCACGAGCCTCACACATATTGTGAGGCCTCCACTAACCCTTTATGGCAAATTGCAATGAAAGAGGAACTTGATGCATTATCTAAAAACCATACTTAGGATTTGGTGACTCTCTCTCCTGAGAAATCTATGGTTGATCTACAAGATCAAGACTCACTCTGATGGGTTCATTAAATGATCTAAAGTTCGTCTTGTTGCAAAAAGTTTTACGTAAGAGTATGGGATTGATTATGAAGAGACCTTTGTTTCAATTGCTCGAATCTCATCTATTCGTGCCCTCTTAGCTGTTACCGTTGCCAATAAATGAGACATTTTTCAGATGGATGTCAAAAATGTCTTCCTTAATGAGAATTTAAGTGAAGAAGTTTATATGCAACCTCGTCCTGGTCTCTCTATTAAACCGAACAAGGTTTGTCACCTTCGACGTGCACTTTATGGCCTTAAACAAGCTCCACGAGCTTGGTTTACCAAGTTCAGCTCTACCATCTCTCGCTTAAGTTACGTTTCCAATCATTATGATTTTGTCTTGTTTCTTCGCCATACCGACAAATGCATCATTTTACCTCTCCTATATGTGGATGATATGATTATAACTGGTGATGACCTCAGTGGCATTCAAGAACTCAAGGATTTTCTCAGTCGGCAATTTGAGATGAAAGATCTTGGACATCTCAGCTACTTCTTGGGTCTTGAAATCACTTATTCCACAGATGATCTCTATATTACTCAGGTCAAGTATACTTCTGAACTTTTGTCTCGAGCTGGACTCACTGATAGTAAGACTGTTGACACTCTAGTTGAACTTAATGCACATCTAACTCTCTCAGGGGGAGGGGAAACCATTGTCTAATCCCTCTCTTTACAGATGATTGGTTGGCAGCCTAGTTTATCTCACTATCACTCATCTAGACATTTCCTATGTTGTTCACTAGATGAGCCAGTATCTGTCTGCTCCATGATCGACACACTATACTGTTGTTCCGCGCATTTTCAATACCTAAAGGGCACTCTCTTCCATGGCCTTTTACACTGTGCTCAGTCTCCCTTTGTTCTCCGTGCATTCTCTGATGCTGATTGGGCAAGAGATGCCACTAATCGCAAGTCTACCACTAGTTATTGCTTCATTATTGGTTCTTCTCTGATTTCTTAGCGAAGCAAGAAACAAACTCTTGTGGCCCGCTCCAGTACTAAAGCAGAATATTGTGCCCTTGTTGATATCACATCTGAGCTCATTTAGCTACGATGGCTTCTTATGGACTTAGGTGTGTCCACATCCTCTACTACTCCTCTTTATTGTGACAACCAGAGTGCCATTCATATTGCCCTCAATGATATCTTCCGTGAACAAACTAAACACATTGAGATTGATTATCATTTTATCCATTATCATCTTGTCCATGGTGCTCTCAAGCTATTCTCAATCTCCTCTAAAGATCAACGTGCAGATATCTTCACCAAGTCACATCCTTAGGGACGCCTTCATGCTTTGGTTGACAACCTCAAATTGGTCTCACACCCACCTTGAGTTTGAGGGGGGCTGTTAACGTATAATAGGTTATGGGCTTTAGGCCTACCTTGTTTACTTGTACTACAGACATGCTTGTACTACACACTCTGCCTCTTATATAAAGGCACTCTTGTATATTTTATTACTTGGGAAATACAATACATTCATTCAGTATATAATATTTATTTATTATGTGACACCAATTATGTTTACCAGCAGGCTAATTTGTAAGGTTTTTGTTTTAAAATTGGTAGTAACTTTAGCTTTTTTTTTTTTTTTTTAAGATCAATTAGGAGTAAAAGTTTTATAAAATTTGTTGATATAATGTTGGGGTTTTTTTGTTTATTTTTGCATGGTCACTGTCAATTGTTGGAGGATTAGCCTTGCTAGACTAAGGTATGTTTTTTGGGTGAAAATGGGCTTTTGCCTTTTTTTTTTTTTTTTTCAATATCCAACAAAATGACTCATATCTAAAACTATTTAGAGAAATGTCCCTATTTTGAAACTCGATTTTCTAAAAATTGAGTTTCAATTTAAAACTAGATTTTTGGACAATCGAGTTATAGCGAACTTTAAAAAAAAAATAATAATAATAAATTAGAACTCGAGTTCCATGTGAAGTACTCAAGTTCATGGAACTCGGGTTCCTTGAAAAAATTCAAGTGGAACTCGAGTACTTTACATGGAACTCAAGTTCCAAAAAAAAAAAATTCTAAGTCCACGTTCGCTATAACTAAATATTCCAAAAATTGAGTTTCAAAACAGGGTTATTTTCCTAATTTGTTTCAAATATGAGACATTTTGATGAATATTTTAAAAAGAAAGGGCAAAAGCCCATTTTCTCCTATGATTTTGGGAATCAAAGTAGAGGACTCAACACCAGCCTATAGAAGACCAATGACTGCCGATACACTTTTAGGCATAAAAAAAAGGTCAATATTCAAGAAAAAAAAAAGTAAGAATAACAAAAGAACTTTAATTCATATACGACAATAAAGAAAATTTTCTCCACCAAAAAAAAAAAAAAAAAAGAAGAAGGTAAATAGCAGAATATTGTAGATCCAGCAGCGCAGTAAAATAAAAACAAAATTATGAATGCCGGGCAATAAGTAAAAATAGAATAACGTATGTCAAGGAGTAAATTATTAAAAGTAATATTGAATTCACCTGTGTTTAGCAGTTAAAACAATTGCAAATTCGCAGGAAGAGGAACAATGAGTTATCATAAACCCACTATAAGAACAGTTTATGAGTTCAACAATAACATTATAGTATGAACAGTTTATGAGTTCAACAATAACATTATAGTTTAATGATACAAGTCCAACGCTGACAAAAACCATGAATCAGTGGTTGAGAAAAAGTATGATGAACTTTTTTTCAAAAGACCAGAGTGGCCCCAAGGTCTCTGGATGGTTCCATCCTTGTTCTTGGCTGCATGCAAATGCAATGGTCCACTTTAATGTACGAATAAGACTGCCATGCTACATGGAATAATACCTTTCTCGGCCTTGACTAAGATCAAGCATAGTATCTGTTTTTTATCAGTTCTATTTAATATCTGTTCTTACCTCAGGAAGAGGGAAAAAAAAACTGCCATATAGGATGATTTTAGTTAGCTAAGCATTCATATCAGTTTATGTAAAACAATTTGCACATTTTAGCATAAAAACATACTCTCTTTTTTTTTTCTATTTTATTTTATTACTTTTCAAAATACACACATCATATTATTTATTTTAAACTCTATTTTGTTAAAATATCACATTTTCTTAATTTATTTTAATTATTTCCCTCTTTTTACATACTATAGCCACCATTCTCTTACTTTATCTTTAGAAAATACAAAGAAAAAATACAAAAAGATAAATGCTACGTCCACAATATTTTCACAACAAATCACAGGTAGTTAGTTATTATTGGTTCAAATTTGAACTTATCACTTAAATTACTTTTTTGCCCCAAAAATAACAACAAATAACAATCTGTCACCTATAATTTGTTGTGAAAATATTGTGCAGATAATATTTCTCAAAGATAATATACGCAAAAGCCAATGTGAATGATTTTAGGAGAGTTTTTTCAGCAAAATTTGGGCTTATGCTACTTTATAATAATACTCTAAATCTATATAAGCTGATATGCCACATCAACCACCAACAGGTTGACAACTGGACACCTCAATAATAAAATTTTGAAAAGACACGTGAAAGATTTTGGGACACCTAAGATGATTTTAGCATAATAATCTGAACTCAAAATTGCACATCAAAACCTGTCAAAACATTAATGCCACATGTTTTGGCAAAGACCAGTATAATGATAATTAAAATGCGAAAATCATATTTTGGTTCTTACATTTTTAGGCAATTTTCACTTTATTCTTCAAATTTTATTTTTATCGCTTTTCATTCCTATTTTGAAAAACACTTCTCGTTTTGGTTTCTGCCGTTACATTAGAAACAGAAAATGCACACGTGACAAACAGTAGAATTAAAAAAATATTAAAATATTTTATTTTATTTTAAAATAAAATAAAATTTTAGTTATCAATAATTTTAAAATAAAAAATATTAAAAATTTTAGTTAAAAATAATTGTTCTTCATGTTCGGAAACCAACAACATGGTTGCCCAGAAAATAGAAATTCAAGATTTTCTTCTCTTTTATTTCATTTTCTTAGCATCCAAACAAGCAAAAACATATACTAAACTATGATCAAAGTCAGATACCCACAACAAAAATTCAAAGCAAAACCAAAACTTAAACCCAATCTGAGAGAGAGAATCGTAACACCCACAGACCCACTGCCACCAAATCCCCACCCACATCTATAGCAACCTGCGTAAACCCACAGTGAACCCATCCCCACCAACAACACAGCAACCCCCCACCGCCACCACCATAAATCTGGCATTAATACCCACAACAAAAATTCAAAACAAAACTAAAACCCACATCCAATTTGAGAGAGAGAATCAGAATGAGAGAAAGAGAATCCATTGTCGCCACCACTCCAAACCACCACGCCCTCACCGTCGATCTCCAAACCACCATTCTGTCACCGCCGATCTTTAATCCATACTGCCGATGTTGATCTCTAGTCCATGCTAATTTGAGAGAGACACCAAATCAGAGAGAGGGGAGAAAGAAAGGAAGATGAGAAATGAAAGAGAGGAGTGACTGTATGATGAAAGAAGAGAGCGTGATTGTGTTGATTGTGTTGGAGTATCTCCAGTCCATAGTTACTAAATAAAAAAAAAAAAAAAAAAAAAACCCAAATCAATCAACTAACACAACCTCTATCTGAGTTTGATCATGATTTTGTATATATATTTTGCTTGTTTGGATGCTAAGAAAATGAAATAAAAGAGAAGAAAATCTTGAATTTCTTATTTTCTGGGCAACCATGTTCTTGGGGAAAGAACATGAAGAACAATTATTTTTAAATAAAATTTTTAATATTTTTATTTTAAAATTATTGATAACTAAAATTTTATTTTATTTTAAAATAAAATAAAATAAAATAAAATATTTTTAATATTTTTTTTAATTCTGCCGTTTGCCACATGTGCATTTTCCAGCTCTGATATAATAGCAGGGACCAAAACATGAAGCATTTTTCAGGATAAGAACTAAAAGCGGTAAAAATAAAATCCGGGGATCAAAGTGAGAATCGCCTGAAAATGTAGGGACGAAAATGTGATTTCTACCTAATTAAAACTACTAATTGCTTTTAGTTTAGACGAACTTCATATAAAAAAAAAAAATTAATGACCAGCTTTCACACGATGAAAAAATTATTAAGTACTTCCGAAGTACTATAAATGCATAGTCTTCCCTCTCACATGAATAGTGGGTCCCACCATAAATTTAAGGCATAAATGCTCTTTTCATCCCTACATTTTTATTTTACCACTTTTAGTCCCTAATCCAATTAACGCTTGTTATTTTAGTCATTTCCGTTAGCTAACAGACGGAAATAGCTGACGTGACTAACAGCACATTAAAATAATAATTAAAAAAAATCTATTTTGGCATTAAAAAATGCCACATCATCATTTAATTTAATTTTAATTAAATAAAAAAATTAAAAACAAAAAATTACAGATCTAAGAACGTAAGAACTCGTTTTTCAATGTTCTTCTTAAATCAAAAAATAAACTCAGCAACGACATCAAACCCATAATCAAAGAGCATGAACATCAAACCCAACCACCACCAGACTACCACAACCCAACCACCATCACAATCAATCCCACCCAATCAACCCACAAAATAACAAAAAAATAAAACCTAGAAACCAGAAAATTAAAACCCAAAAAAATGAAACCCCAAAAAACCAGAAAAATACCCAGAAAACTAGAAAAATGAAACCCAGAAAACCCAAAAAAATAAAACCCAGAAACCAGAAAATTAAAACCCAGAAAACCTAGAAAGCCAGAAAAATAAAACTCAGAAAACCAATCAATCCGATCGTTGTTAGTGACGACGGAGGGTGAAAAACAAAGCTGATCAAGTGGCAATGCATGTGGAGGAGAGGCAGGTGATTTCTAGGTTTTGTTTGTGTGATCTACAGCCCGATGTGGTGGCGGCAAGGTGGAGGAGAGGCCAGTGGTTTGGTTGTTTAGCCGCGTATTCTAGAGAGAGGAAGAAAGGCTAGAGTGAAAGTGAGAGTGAATGATGAAGGGAGGAGAGGCGGATGGATTAGAGAGGAAGAACATGAAGATCAAGTTCTTATCTTCTTATTAAAAAAATAATTTTAAGTTTTGTTTTTTAATTTTTTTTTTTTTTTGTTTAAATTATCTGAGATGGCTTTGGAAACCTATGTGGCATGAATGACGAGAGCCACGCTGGATTTTTATTAATATTTTAATCAGTCTGTTAGCCATGTCAGCTATTTCCGTCTGTTCACTAACGGAAATGACTAAAATAACAAGCGTTAATTGGATTAAGGACTAAAAGTGGTAAAATAGAAATGTAGGGACCAAAATAAAAATGACCTCAAAATATGGGGACGAAAAGAGTATTTACGCCTAAATTTAATTTATGAAACCTACCATTTGTGTGAGAAGAGAGAGTACACATTTATGATACTCTAAGAGTACACAATAATTTTTCAATAATTTTTCCGCATGATGAATAGGACGGTGGACCCAAAACCAGATTGGATAGGAACGTTGAAGGGAATTGACTTCACAAACCAGCGTTGATAAGTATTAAAAAAAAAAAAAAACAAAAATGATTTGATTCTTCTTTTAAATACTAACAATAATGGGTGGCAATTTTTAAGGTCTGGGTATATACTTTCTGTTTTTTTCTTTTTTCTTTTTTCTTTTTGGATAGACAGGTATATAATATTTGATTTGCATGAATACTTACGTGCACAGAGATTTCAAAAATAAAACAAAAGATTTCTAAAATAAAACAGAAGTAATGGTTCTAAGAAGTAAGAATTTTGCTAAAGAAATATCGAAAACTGTTATATGTTGATCGGTCATGCTTGGCAGGAAAATCTCCCTCTTTTTTCTTCTTTTATTTAATTATTTATTAAATGTTCAATAGTAGAAAATTTTATTGACAAAGGTAACTAAAAGTAGAAGATTTACGTACAATTACGGGGACTACCCATAAGTCACTTGAAGCGTAAATAGTTGCGGCTATGCAATTAATGAGGTAGGTTTTTTTTTTTTTTTTTTTTTTAAGGAATAATTAATTAGGACGGTTGTAAATTTGAAATAACTAGATGCAATTGGAGCAGAGCCGTAAATAAACTAACTGTTCATAAATAATTTGGACTTTGGTCGATTAAAATTTTGTTCATATTTATTTGTTTATAAACAAGCAAAGTTAAGCTTTACTTTTAAGTTTATTTAAATAATAAGCCAAAACAATTCATAACAAAAAATAATAAACTTTTTTAAAAAATTGCTCATGAATAATTAAGCTTGTGAACAATAAAGGCAAATAAACTCATATCTTACAAAATAAACCAAGTTTAAGTTTAGTTATGGACTTGATAATAAGCTTGATATAGATTAGGCAAATAAACTCATATCTTACTAAACTTTTAATTAATTGTGAGATAAGACTACTTGTCCAAAAAAAATCTAAAGGACTTTAAGCTTGACATGGTAATAAGCTTGATGTAACTATCTAGTATAATATTTTTTTATACTAGAATTTTGGAGAGTTTAAGCATTTGATAATGTATTTGTGTTAGATCTCGAGATCAAAAGCTTGTTATTAAACTCGTGCTTGGCTTAACTAATGAATCAAGTTGAGCCAAGCAGAGCTCAAGCTTTTGGACTTTTTGATGAGCCCAAGTTCAAACATATGCTAGGTTTGAGCTTGAACCGAGCTTGAACATTTTACTTTTATTGTCGAGTCAAGTTTGAACATTCACTACTCGACAAAACTTGACTACTTTACAACCTAGCTAGCAGTTCCAAATAGTCAATAAAATTCAGAAACAATCGTTATACCTCTTTCTAAATGGGTCCATTGACTATAAAATGTGTAATTTACATATCCTCTAATATTTTTTTTTCTAAATTTTTATAATTTGATAGTTAAGGGAGTATTGTTTGAATTCTTGACATTTTTATTGGAAACATCTAGTATTAATTAAACTATTAATTTATAACAACTTCCTAATAAAAAGCCAATCAAAATTTGTTTAGTGTTAGACTGTTTACCAAAAAGATATGGTGAGTTCTAATCAATTTAGGGTGCAATTGATTGGAGAATGGAAAAGTGAGAGCATAGAAAATAGTAAGAATGGAAAAGTGGGGGATATAAAAAATTTTAGCTTTCTCTTATTTGTGTTTGGTTGAGGTGGAAAAGTAAAGTGAAAACCTCTTTTATTTTGTTGAGAAGAAAAATGAAAAGATGCTAAGGGCCTTTATAGTTGAATTAACACCTCCCCATGCACTAAGTGCTTGGGGTTTTAAATGGGAAATTGTTCAAGCCATGGAGTCAACAGCATATTGTAATTATCTCTTAAAAAATGAAAATATATAGCATTGTATATGTATAAATTTACTCTCATGTCCCTATTACATTTTTAAAAAAAATTAATAGTTTATAAGGAAAAAATATAACATTAAATAATTGATGAACTCACCATATCTTGGGGAAAAAATAAATAAATAAAGGGAGAGGAAACCAACGTATGGGGGGGGGGGGGGGGGGGAGGATGGGAAATTTCCCATCTT
>NW_027069472.1:1453143-1467614 GCF_002906115.3 Quercus suber
GTTTTTTTTTTTTTTTTTTTTTTTAAGGAATAATTAATTAGGACGGTTGTAAATTTGAAATAACTAGATGCAATTGGAGCAGAGCCGTAAATAAACTAACTGTTCATAAATAATTTGGACTTTGGTCGATTAAAATTTTGTTCATATTTATTTGTTTATAAACAAGCAAAGTTAAGCTTTACTTTTAAGTTTATTTAAATAATAAGCCAAAACAATTCATAACAAAAAATAATAAACTTTTTAAAAAATTGCTCATGAATAATTAAGCTTGTGAACAATAAAGGCAAATAAACTCATATCTTACAAAATAAACCAAGTTTAAGTTTAGTTATGGACTTGATAATAAGCTTGATATAGATTAGGCAAATAAACTCATATCTTACTAAACTTTTAATTAATTGTGAGATAAGACTACTTGTCCAAAAAAATCTAAAGGACTTTAAGCTTGACATGGTAATAAGCTTGATGTAACTATCTAGTATAATATTTTTTTATACTAGAATTTTGGAGAGTTTAAGCATTTGATAATGTATTTGTGTTAGATCTCGAGATCAAAAGCTTGTTATTAAACTCGTGCTTGGCTTAACTAATGAATCAAGTTGAGCCAAGCAGAGCTCAAGCTTTTGGACTTTTTGATGAGCCCAAGTTCAAACATATGCTAGGTTTGAGCTTGAACCGAGCTTGAACATTTTACTTTTATTGTCGAGTCAAGTTTGAACATTCACTACTCGACAAAACTTGACTACTTTACAACCTAGCTAGCAGTTCCAAATAGTCAATAAAATTCAGAAACAATCGTTATACCTCTTTCTAAATGGGTCCATTGACTATAAAATGTGTAATTTACATATCCTCTAATATTTTTTTTCTAAATTTTTATAATTTGATAGTTAAGGGAGTATTGTTTGAATTCTTGACATTTTTATTGGAAACATCTAGTATTAATTAAACTATTAATTTATAACAACTTCCTAATAAAAAGCCAATCAAAATTTGTTTAGTGTTAGACTGTTTACCAAAAAGATATGGTGAGTTCTAATCAATTTAGGGTGCAATTGATTGGAGAATGGAAAAGTGAGAGCATAGAAAATAGTAAGAATGGAAAAGTGGGGGATATAAAAAATTTTAGCTTTCTCTTATTTGTGTTTGGTTGAGGTGGAAAAGTAAAGTGAAAACCTCTTTTATTTTGTTGAGAAGAAAAATGAAAAGATGCTAAGGGCCTTTATAGTTGAATTAACACCTCCCCATGCACTAAGTGCTTGGGGTTTTAAATGGGAAATTGTTCAAGCCATGGAGTCAACAGCATATTGTAATTATCTCTTAAAAAATGAAAATATATAGCATTGTATATGTATAAATTTACTCTCATGTCCCTATTACATTTTTAAAAAAAATTAATAGTTTATAAGGAAAAAATATAACATTAAATAATTGATGAACTCACCATATCTTGGGGAAAAAATAAATAAATAAAGGGAGAGGAAACCAACGTATGGGGGGGGGGGGGGGGTAGATGGGAAATTTCCCATCTTAAGCCCACTTTTTCCCCAATTTGGAGAGAAAATTCAGCTTTAAAAAAAGTTAGCCCAGGGAGAAAACAATTCTCTTCCCTATTTTTCATCCCTCTTGTTTTTACTCAATCCAGATGGACTCTTAAACTAACATAGTTTAACACTATTTGTAACTATAGAAGTCAAATTAGAAGATTTATATTATAATGATACTTGAAAATATATGAATTTTCAAAGGACAAAATTTGACTACAAATTTGGTTGTAGTTTACAACCCTCACTTAAAAAATTAGAATGACTATTGTGGGGGTGAAAGCCCAACATTGTGTATTGGTTCTGGAAGCCCAGAATTGTGTATTGGGCCTGGGGCCCTTTTTTGGGTTAAGATATGTCCGAAGAAAAGAAAATGATTAAGAAGGATTCTAAATGGGAGAAATATACCTGGAAATGATCGAGGAGGGCAGGCCGAAGAGATCATCAGCAGACCAAGGAGTGTATTCTCTTCGGATATAAAGAGTCTCAATCAAGCAAGTACTTGGGAGGTTCAAGTAATCTTCTTGGCAATTCCAATGATAAGGATAAACTCTGGGCATGTCTGAAGATGATAAGAATGGAGAAATATCTAAAGGAAAAAGCTGCTACCACCGTGTTTAATGCACTGCAGCAACTTTTCTAGTTGCATTTATGTGGAGAAGACCCCTGAACAGTACAACTCCAACTACCAACACCCCTGGAGAGCTAAAAAAGATACCTGATGTGACATGTACTCAAGTGATTGCTTGGATGAAGAACAAGTATACGATGAAGATGGTTTAGAAGAAGGCTATATAAATGAGAGAGGTCTCTAAAGAAAGGGGGAGAAAGATTTAACTGTAACTCTAAGAACTGTATTCATTGTTCAATCAATAATATACCTCTTCGGACATCAATATGTTTAGCGGTTAAATGTGTTTTTATGTTGGTCCATCCCTTAATATCATAATTAACAGTTGCTGAATTCACAACTAGCTCAGCTCTTTTACCCACTCTTTACAAATTCATTATTTTGGGCTTGAGCGATAAATCCTGACCCTACAATTGGCGCCATCTGTGGGAAGAGCTTGAGCAAGAGTGGAAGCAACGATTGATGATGGTGGAACTAGGGCAACAACCAGCAGAATCAAGAGCATCCCAACACGTTGATCCTTTTCTCAACTTGGAGCAGACACATGATCGTGAAGGTAGTGTACACACTATGCATACTAATCGAAGCCAGTCACATGGTGGAAGTCACGTGTCTCATGCAGAGAAAAACAAGAACATGCAACTAGAGATTGACAAACTGAAAAGAGAGTTGCACTATGCAAATAGAAGGCAAACATCTTCTTACTCTGAGGATGACTCTGACGATGAGCAGGATGTCTCTTACAGACGTAGGACTAGAGCACTAGTTAGTGAGTCTTTCTCTTATGAAAAAGAGCACTATCACGAGCACCAACCACCAAGTCCATCACATGGGGGTATAGGGAATGATGCTATGAGCAAAGTTTTAAATCAAATCTCCAAATCGCCTTTCACGCGCAGGATCGAACAAGCAAAGCTTCCTCACCATTTTCATCAGCTGACATTCACTATCTACAACGGGAAGACAGACCCTGTAGAACATGTAAGCCACTTCTACCAAAGGATGGCAGTAATTTACTCAATAGGGCTTAGATATAGTGGGTCCATTCCCTAAGGCCGCAAGAAATAAGAAGTACCTTTTGGTCGGCACAGACTATTTCACCAAATGGGTTGAAGCTGAGCCTCTAGCCAACATCAGGGATGTCGATGCAAAGAAGTTTATCTGGAAAAATATTGTCACTCGGTTTAGAATTCCCCATACCCTCATCTCGAAAAATGGAATTCAATTTGATAATAAAGCATTTAGGAATTACTGTGTTGAGTTGGGGATCATGAATAGATACTCCACCCCTACTTATCCCCAAGGGAATGGGCAAGCAAAAGCTGTTAACAAAGTCATAGTAAATGGACTAAAAAAAAGACTAGATGACGCAAAAGGCAAATGGGTAAAAGAGCTACCACACGTACTTTGGGCATACAGAACTACGCCTCGTAGGTCTACTGGAAAGACCCCCTTTTCGATGACCTATGGAGCTGAAGTTGTCATACCTCTGGAGACTGGATTCCCAACACTGAAAACCAGCTTATTTTGTCTGACCAGCAATGGTGAGCTATTGGAGAAGAGTTTGGATCTAATTGATGAAAAGAGGGAAAATATAATGGTTCGATTAGTTCATTATCAACAAAAACTCAAGCAGGGCTATGATGTCAACGTAAAGCTAAAACCTCTAGAACCTGGTGACTTGGTGCTCAGGAAAGTTGTGGGCACTGCAAAAAACCCCGTTTGGGGAAAGTTAGGACCCAATTGGGAAGGGTCATATCATATTACCTCAGGGGCTAGCATTGGAGCGTATTTTTTGGAAGACTTAGATAGTCATGTAATACCAACCCTTGGAATGTAAACAACCTCAAAAGGTACTATTATTAATCAAACATTTTCTTTAATCAATATGCTAATTTATTATATAAAATTTTTGGATAAGTGTTTAAACTTAAATCCAATCATGCCTGAAGTCCTCAGACTAGATGATTTGGACTTCATTACAATTTTCTTAAGTGTTTAAACTTAAATCCAATCATGCCTGAAGTCCTTGGACCAGATGATTTGGATTAGTTAACACTCCGTTGCAATTTTCCTAAGTGTCTAAACTTAAATCCAATCATGCCTGAAGTCTTCGGAGCAGATAATTTGGGTTAGTTAACACTCTCTTACGATCCTCCTAAGTGTTTAAACTTAAATCCAATCATGTCTGAAGTCCTTGGACCAGATGATTTGGGTTAATTAACACTTCGTTACAATTTTCTTAATTGTTTAAATTTAAATCCAATCATGCCTGAAGTCCTCTGACCAGATGATTTGGGTTAGTTAATACTTCCTTATGATCCTCCTAAGTGTTTAAACTTGTTTGAGTAAATGCCAACTTAGGATAAATCTCTTCGGCCATGCATTCAATACAAAGTTAGTGCTCAGAAGTATTCTCCATAAATATTCGAGAAAAATTGTAAGATCTTCATATCATTCATCGCTTTTAATGTTTATTAATAATTCTTACACAATCAGTTTTTTCCAGTATTGGAGTAAATTGTTTGCATCATTAATATGATATTATTGTTAAGTTTGCCTGTGTTATATTAACTACAATTCAGTCATTCGCAATAATAGTAAATTTCATAACATGTATGACGAAGACAGAAAATAGAAGAACAATTTCATTAATTAAAAAAAAAAGTATATTACAACCCCTTACATAAAAAAAATAATAAATAAATAAATAAATAAACAACTAAAAACTAACTAATACAAGTACGAAGTAGAAATCCTTAGATATCTAAGTCTTCGTCTGAGGAGCCAAAGGGTCAGCAGTATGGCTAGGCTGGGTAGCAGCATCCGTGGTCTGATCCTCAGCCTGCTTGCCCTGGTCTCCAGTCTGACCAGACTCTTTGGGTGCTTCAGTAGGATCAGGAAAGGTCTGGTCGACTACGGGCTGCTCCAGAGCTTCTAGGAGTTCGCAAATGTCTGGGTGGTAGAAGACATTCTTAGGCTGCCTCAAGTCAGCCTCTGAAAGGACCCCAGCAACGTCAAGGGCTTTATCCCAAGTTACATCGCAGTACTCCCTGCAGACCCTGGCGAAGTCCTTAGTGAGTTTGAGTTGGGTCTCTTCCACCCCAAGGGTATATGCTACCTGTCTCTCAACCTCCACCGCCTCTTTGGCCAGCTAAGCATCTTTCTTGGCCAACTGAGCAACTTCCTTGGCTTTTTGTAATTCAGCACGAAAACCTTTGACCAACTCTCTCTCTGTCTCCAAATTGATCTCGGTCATGTGCAACTGCTTGTGTTGGCCTTCGACCTGCTTTTCAACAGTCTTCAGGCCAGCACCGAGATTATCCCTTTGGCTTGTCATATCTCTCAGTTGCGCAAACAGCCAAGAACAATCTTCCTTCAAACTGCCCAGCGATTTTTCTGCCTCAAACCGAGAGTGGGCCTCTGCTTGGGCTTCAGTATAGGCCTTTTTGTTCCACTCCTTGGCCACGTAAACCTGCTGGGTAATCTACATAGCAGAAGGAAAATTTTCAATATAAAAACAAAAATCATCAGTATCCTAACTAAAGAAGTGGATTAATTTACTTACCATGGCTAAATCCCTTTTTAGGGACAAAAAGAGGTCATACTGGCTGAAACGCCTGTAAGATTCCATGTCTCGTGGGAGGAGCAGTGGTTGCTCCAAGGCCTCAGCAACGAGACCTGCCCTCCCCACATTGTAATTTCTAAGGGAGGTCTCCCAGGGGATTGGAGCACCATCCAATTCTAGCCTTGGGGACCAGGTGCAAGGTCCTCGGCGCACATCAGCTGGGAGAGCGTCGTCTTGGCTCTCGGTAGACGAACTCCTTTTGCTCTGATGGTCTCTTACTACCTTTTGTTGCTTAGTCCCTTTTGGAGGTGCCACCTCTCTTTCTTCATTATCGACAAGAGGCCTCTTCTTCTTCGAATCCGGCAATTGCTTTGAGCCACGATCCAAAGGAACCTGGGGAGGTGGTAGAGGAAGACTGATAATTGGTTGGGACATACCTTTAGGCCCAACTTTTTTATTCCTATTCTTCTAAGTCTTTTAGGCTGGCCATGTCTTTTTCCTCTTCCAAGGAGTCGTCAGGAACAGTAGTTATTAAAACAGGAGGGCGAACACTAGATTGCCTGTTAGTTTCCTCCTTGGCTTCTGAAACTTGTATCACTTGTCCCCTTTCCGAAACCTCTTCTTCAAATCTAAACTTATCAATTTGCTCCTTAAGTGAAGAGGTTGAAGAAGCGACTCTTTCAACTACTGCTACTGGTTCAAGGGGAACCTGCTGAACCAGCTGGACTAGCAATGGTATACCCTGTGGATTTGGATATGGCACGGGGGCAAGATCGAACAATGCTAGAAAATTGCGCTGAGAGACATCTATTCATTTGAGCCGATAGTCTCCTTGAGTGACAGCATTGCCAACCGGCTGAAAATCGGTTGATTTTGGTGTGAAACCAAGGATGAGAGGAACAGACCGGAGTTGCCCGTCTTCACTTACAAAAATCTCTGATCGTAGTAAGTAGTTGAGCGCGCAGACGTTTGTGTGACTGAGCCGAGGAGAAACGTGATCCTTATCTGTTAACACCACAACGAAACTAAGTCAAAAACTTGAAAATAATGATACAAAGAGAAGGCAAATTGTTAAAAAACGGAGATCCTAAATCTATTGTTAGGAAACCTAAATCTAAGATGTCCCACCTGGCTCTCCTAGTTAGGTCGGGCAATGAAGACCGTCATGTCGCACGCCCAAGATGATCAGATAGTCATCTTTCATCCTTTTGTTGGACTTAGGAAGGCAGGAGACGAGCCTAATGACGTCGGATCAGGATTTAAGATAGTATCCCGCTCCCTTCTGGCTATGACACTCACACATATGTACCACATCAAGCTAGGTGAGTCCTAATCCTAGATGAAGGTTCAAAGCATCAACTGCTCTTAGGATCCTAAAGACATTGGATGCGCACTGATCAAGAGAAAGCCTGTGGTTACGAAGATAGTTTTGGGTAATAGAACCCATAGGGAGAGTCATTCCTCCTTCTATGAATGCTATCATAGGGATTAAGACTTCCCCCTCTCTTCGGTCGGTTAATATCCTTTCTGGCGGACAATACCTCAAGTTTACCCCCTGTGGTATGCCGTATGTCTCCTTAAATTCCTCTATTAAGGCAGGACTATCGACAAGATACTGAAATCTACCCATTTTTGGTTAACTAAAAGAAGACGCAGAATAATAACTGGGAAACGAGAGGTTGAAGGCCGAGGAAGCTGGCCGAAGAGAAGATGAAAGGCTTGAATAAAGGAGAACTTACACAAACTAAATCGGAGAATGATCTTTGAACTCGTAGAGAGATTCTTGCGGATTCTGGGAAGATCTAGGAATGATGATTGGAAGAGTTTGGTGGATTTGAATGCTTGAGTTCGCTGGGTAATCTAAGAGTTTGCAAAGTAAAAAAGAAATAACCTCTTCTGAGGCCTTATATAGGGATAAATGAAAGGGGAAGAGTCATCCCACCCAAATTACGAGGAATAACATCATCCGTTGGATCGATGGTCCATCGTTGGATACAAGACAGAACGCCACCTTGAGTAATTAATAGAGCTAATACTGAAACGACAGCAGCAATGATGAAGCGCGTAAACCTATGCTCATACACGTGTGAATTCAAATACTTGTGTTTTTATTTCGTAACAAATCAAAATCTTAATTTTTTCTCCTCGGACGCGAGAGAAAAATTAAAAATTTTGAGGGGCTATTGTGGGGGTGAAAGCCCAGCATTGTGTATTGGGCCTGGGGCCTCTTTTTTGGGTTAAGATATGTTTGAAGAGAAGAAAATAATTAAGAAGGATTCTAAATGGGAGAAATATACCTGGAAATGATCGAGGAGGGCAGGCCGAAGAGATCATTAGCAGGCCGAGGAGTGTATTCTCTTCAGATATAAACAGTATCGATCAAGCAAGTACCTGGGAGGTTCAAGTGATCTTCTTGGCAATTCCAATGATAAGGATAAGCTCTGAGCATGTCTAAAGATGATAAGAACGGAGAAATATCTAAAGGAAAAAGCTGCTACCACCGTGTTTAATGCACTGCAGCAACTTTTCTGACAGCATTTATGTAGAGAAGACTCCTGAATAGTACAACTCCAACTACCAACACCCCTAGAGAGTTAAAGAAGATACCTGATGTGACATGTACTCAAGTGATTGCTTGGATGAAAAACAAGTGTACGATGAAGATGGTTTAGAAGAGGGCTATATAAATGAGAAAGGTCTCTGAAGAAAGATGGGAGAAAGATTTAACTGTAGCTCTAAGAACTGTATTCACTATTCAATCAATAATATATCTCTTCGGACATCAATATGTTTAGCAGTTAAGTGTGTTTTTATGTTGGTCCATCCCTTAATATCATAGTTAACAGTTGCTGAATTCACAGCTAACCCAGCTCTTTCACTCACTCTCTACAAATTCATTGTTTTGGGCTTGGGCTACAAATCCTGACCCTACAACTATATATTTTAAAAATCTAACCAATGGGGTTGTATGTTTTTTATGTTCTTAACACACATGTAAAATTTAGTATCAATCAGATTAATTTATTATTCGATTTATAAACTTATTTTTTTATGTATAATTTTATATTACAAAAACTTGAAATTTAAACATTTGATTGATGATATAACTATTGATCATTGATTTTCTGAAAATTTTGCAAACATGAAAAATATAAGACGAAAATATAATTCATGATGGATTTGTCAAAATTCACATCCAATAGATATTAAATGGAATTGTAGTTTTAGGCTAAAACCGAGTTTGTTGCCAAACTTTTTCTATTTCAAAAGTTTATGTGATAATATTAGAGACACCAAAAAGTGAAATGATTTCATCACAGTTTAAATAATCATCCATCACATGACATTTTTAATAGTCAAATTAAGTTATACAAAATTACAAATCATTTAATATATCATGCGAGTAAAATATATGTGGATGATCATCTATTTATCAAGTAATAGGTTGGAAGAAATTTTGTTTATATAGTTTGGTATAATTTGGAGGAAGAAGAGTCAAAATTTATCATCTTAATATATAAATCTTTAAATATATATATATATATATATATAATTTTACCTAAAATTACCCATGCAACAACAATAATAAAGTCATAATCTCAAAATTTTGGATAAACTATGAATCTTTAATCCATTAACCATCATGATGAAAATGATAATTTCATTCCATTAAAATAATGGACCTTTATGTGTTACATATTTTCTAGTCCAAATTTGAAACACACAAATTCCTCATCACCATCATCTAATATCTTTCTTTAATTTAAAATTTTCACAAACTTTATCTCTCGACCTTTTTGTATTGTGATGGGTCAAATTATGTGAATTTTATCAAATTTCTGTGTTTGTAAATGTTCTTAGAATAATATTAATTTTGTGAGATCTGACAAAAGCGTTACTCCATGTTGTGATCGAAGTATGAGTTCAAAAAAAAAAGAGCATTCTACCAAAAAAAAGGTAACTGCATATTCCAAAAATCATTAATAAGATAAGGAAAAAAAAAAAAAAGAAAAGAGAAAGAAAGCTTTTTTTTTTGGGAGAACGAAGAAAGAAAGCCTTTTAGAAGATGAAGAAAAGTGCAATTTTAATGGGTTGGCAACTTTAGGACCATAATATTTGCTCGCAACATTTCAATTATTTTGTATGTTATAATATAATTGATTATTTGTCTGCTTTACTTCAACCTCTCATTTTTTTTACAATTATTTTATATGGTATAATATGACCGATTTTTTATCAGTTTCATAGAAATTAATAAAATTTATTTTTTCTCCACCGGCTCATTCCGTATCACATCCTAATCATGACAAAATTGTAACTTAAGAGATTATGGTGTTTAGTTTCATAAAATAAAATAAAATAAAAAATAAGAAAGAAAAAGATTGTGGTATTTAGATTCTGAAGTCAAGTCGGCCTAGAATTGGGTAGGGCAGGTTGGATAGAGCTGGAACACAAGACACGAGGCCAGTTCAGAAGAGTCAGTTACCAAATCCCATCCCAATCCTCTCACCACAGCAGGGTTGGACCAAGACACATGTCCTACCTCTCTCTATCACTACCATATTCGATAACTTAAAGGGGATTTTGGGTTTAGATGAATTACAACAAACAATCCGAAGAGGGACTCACTCATCAAATCAAAACCGCAATTCATGTCATGTGCCCAGGTTGACACTGTTGCCAGACCACCCACATGTCTACTGTCATTTAAATCATGCCGACCCCACCTCCATCCCCTTCAACTCTTTCCATCTACATCATTGGCAACTAGCGAGCAACCACCCCCCACGCTCTTATTTATAACTTCTTGGCCTCCATATCAAAATCTTATTTGTAACAATGTCTTCTTCTTTTTTTTCTTCTTTTTTTTCTTCTTTTTGACGAGTTTAATTCCTTAAATTCATTTTTTGACTCCTGTTTAATAAGTAAAAAAACAAAAAAAAAGTTAATTTATTTGTTTAAAGTTACTTTCTACCTGTACATTTAAGTATATAAGCTAATAGAAAATACAAGATGTCATAATCACCTTAAAGTATATTATCTATATATATAAAACCGAAGCCTTTAAAACTCTCACAATTTTTCACATCATCACTATTTTCTTTTTCTTTTTATTTTAGATTTTATATCTTATATAGAATCCACCAGAAAAATAATAGACAAAAGTTTGAATTTTTATTAATATCAATAATATTGAAAAACGTATATAAATTTGGAGGCCTATTTAAGGGCTCCATAAAACTTGATGGACAAGAAAATATATTCTAAAATAAGCCCTAATTAATACCTAACCATAATAGGAACCAAATTGGACCTAAAAAACATTAAAAGAACCAAAAAATAAGGAAATAAATCACCTAGACCTAAAATAACGTTTTTTGCATAAAAATACCAAAATTAAATAATTATAAAAATTAAATTGTAAATTCTATCCTACATCAACTTATCACAAAAATCATCATCTATATTTATTATTATTATTATTATTATTATTATTATTATTATTATTATTATTATATATATATGTAAGGTTAGGATTCGTGGCCCAAGCCCAAAAACAATAAATTTGTAGAGTGTGGATGATAAAGTTAGGTTGACTGTGGAGCTCACAATGGTTGATCACAACGTCCCAGTATGAACCAACATAAAAAATACACGTAAAGATCAAGTAAGTTCAAGTCCGAAGAGACTTATGATAAATTGAATACAGGTTACAATTCTCAGGGTTAAACTATCTTTTCTCTTTTCTCTTTTTCACCCCTCCCCCCCCCCCCTCCTTCTATTAGGGGCCCTTCTTCTTTATATAGCATCCTCACCCATCATCCCCATCGTCCACTTGTTATTCATCTAGCTCCCTGCTTGAGTGCATGTCATATCATGTATCTCCCTCAGCTTTTTGTGAGTGGCGGTAGCTGAAGTTATACTATTTAGGGGTCTTCTCCACATAAATGCGGTCAGAAAAGTTGTTGCAGTGCATTTAATACGGTGGTGGCAGCTTTCCTTTTAGATATTTCTCCATTCTTCTTATTTCCAGGTGTGTCCAAAGCTTATCTAGACTGCTGAAGTCACTAGTAAACTCATTCGAACCCCCCGATATTTATATGACCCAGAATCTTTACATCCGAGGATAATGATCTCTTCGGAACACTGATACTCTCTTCGGACGGATCTTCTTCGCCCCCATGTATCATTCTTTCACGCGAAGTATCCCTCGACGATTTTAGCCTCTTCGGACATACAATAACCTTCACATTGGGTTTTAGGCCCACTACGTATGGTTGGGCTTTTCCCCCATAATATATATATATATATATATATAAAACTGAAACTTTTAAAACTCTCACAATTTTTCACATCACCATTATTTTCTTTTTCTTTTTATTTTAGATTCTTTTTATTCTAGGTTTTATATCTTCTTATATTTATTAGTGTTACAATAGTTTAGTTTAAGTAAAACTCTATTAGATATATTTTGTTGGCCTCTCCAAAACTTATCACATCAATATTATTATCTATATATAATATAAAATTGAAGATTAAAAATTAATTATAATTTTTAAAGATACCTCACGTTAGAATTAAAAAAAAAAAAATGACCCACTTTAGGTTTCAAAAAAAAAATTCACATAACACGTTAGAATTTTTTTTTAAAGGACTCACCAAAAAAAAAAAAAAAACTTTAGGATTAAGAAAAAAGAGAGAAACTCCTGGTAGGACTCTCTCTTCTCTCCTTAAAACCCTAGCAATTACCATCTCAAAACCCTAAACTCAACTTCACTTTAAGATTAAAAAAATAAGAAGGAGAGAGAGTCATGTAAAAAAAAAAAAAAACTATAGGTTTTGTATTTTTTATTTGCTTTCATATGTGCCTGAAATTTTCATTCTATCTTATTGTTTTATTATGTTTAGAATTGATTTTCTTCTAAGTATTTGGGTTAATCTCTATATTTTGATATTGTTTTTATGAGTTTGGTTTTTGGGTTGAAATTCTAATAATTATTTTATATTGTATATGGCAGATAAGCATCTCTATTTTTTGAAGAAAAATCAAAACTGCAACCTTGTCTTCCAGCCCAAGGTGTGATAAATTTTTATATGTTTTTGCTTTATTGAGAATTTTTATTTTGGTTCATGTGATTTTTTGTTTTCTTAATTAAAGTTTTGATTTTTGGTTGATTAATTATTTGTTTGGATTAATTTTAATTTATTATTTGTTTGGATTCAACGTAAAAGATAATGGAATTATGTGTTATAAATTTGATAATGTTCCATGTTTTGAATTATTTATATTGTTATTATTACGACTAAATAAGATTTGTTTTTATCTTTGTAGTTTATATCAGTTTTGAGTGTATGTATATATATAACTTTTGGGAATTTTGGTTTATTAATTTAAGAATTGTAAATTACTTTGTAGGTTTCAGTAACTATGCACCTGCAATAAGACATTGACAATATAAGCACATATATATGGTATTAACATTTTATAAAAATCTTTCTTACAACTCAATAACATTCTATGTTAGACAACACTTCTAAACTATAGAAAAGCATAGAAGTTAAATATTTATTCCCATCGTATTTTATTTAATTATGACAGATCTTTTTTTTTTAAACACTAACTAGCAAAATGTCTATAATATGTGTGGGGGAAAAAGGGGGCCAGGCCCAAGTTAATGGGCCGAATACCCACGAGAGGACTGTTTCACATCCGAAAAGAGAGATGCGGAAAAGACAAGGCCCAGCTAGGAGTGGAATCCTCTTGATGAAGGATCATCGCTGTCCGAGGAGGATATCTCCAGTCCGAGGAGGACATCTCCTGTCCGAGGAAGATGTTTTGCTCTGATATGATATCGGAGACTAATTGAGTAGGGAAAAGCCCGAATGACTGTCCAAGGACTCCACCTGATCAAGATAAGCTCAAAGCATATTCAGGAACGATAAGGATGGGGAAATATCTGAGGGAAAGGCTGCTGCCACCGTATTCAATGCATTGCAACAGCTTTTCTGGCCGCATTTATGTGGAGAAGACCTCTGAACAGTGCATCCTAACCTACCGCCACTCACACAGAGATGAAAAGAAGCTGCCTGACGTGACAGGTACTTGAGCAAGTTCATGGATGGGGAGCACGTGGACGATGGAGATGAGGGTAGGAGTGACTATATAATAGAGGGGAGCACCTGTCAATTGGACCCCGGAAGAAGGAGGAGAGAAAAGAGAGATAAGAAAAACAAGAGAGTGATTAAACTATCAATGTATACAAACTGATCAATGCACTGTTGAAATGGTTATGATCCATTGTTATTAATCCCTTACTAATTCTAGTTCTTTGACCCATACTCTACAAATTAATTGTCTTTGGGTTTACGTAAAGAATTTGAACCCCACAATATGCATATTATTAAACTAATTTTATATTTCTAAATTTTTTAGATTTTATTATATCAATCTTTTTTTCTTTTAAATTCTTGGTGGGCAAATCAGTCTCTCACTAATTCTTTTACCTTAATGTGATGTTGGTTAATTGTCCTTTTATTTAACTATCCCGTGCATCGCACGGGTTAGCGACTAGTTTCTCTAAAAATCATGCAATTTCTCAAATACACTTAAAGTATATTTTATTTTATCTTCCTTTCTAAATTATACTTGTTTATGTATTTGGATTGTATTTTTGTTGAAAATCAGTTTATTTATTTAATAAAATTAACAAAAATATACTAAAAATAA
>NW_027069472.1:1467639-1493508 GCF_002906115.3 Quercus suber
TTAAAATTCAACCGTAGACCTTAAATCCAACCTAGACCTTAAACTCCTTATTAAAATGTAAATTGACTCAATTAAAAATTCAACCTAGACCTTAAATCCACTTGTTAACTACTTTTCTTTTCTTTTTTTAAGAAAAAAAAAAAAGAATATTCAAGCCATATACTATAATATTTGTTATGTAAGATAATGATAGCAAAGTTCATTAAAAAAGGAAAAAAAAAAATTAAGATTGCAAAGAGGAGTGAGGATGAACCACTTTTTGTATCCACAATAACAAACACCAACCACCTGAAGGTGTGCTTTGTATGAGTTGTGAGATTCAAATAGTAGCACCCCATTATTACTCGAGTGATGCCCATTGTATAACCCATTACCTTCACAGGAAGTAGGGTCAATAATCCACATAGAAAACCTTTTTTTTTTTTTTTTTTTCACACAAGCCCCCCCCCCCCCCCCCAAAAAAAAAAAAAAAAAAAAAAAAACACCTTTGAGGCCGCTACACACTTTTAAGCACAAAGTAATGTTAAAGCACAAACTTTTTTCACAACTGTTAATGTGACAAATTCTACTAATTCTCATTTGAGTTCACTACTAAGATCATCTTTTTTTTGGTTTACTAGGAGCATTCCCATTAGCTGTTCTATAAGAATGCCATTTTGACACCCTAAAAAACCTATCTTATTATTTTAGCACATCATTTTACAATATCTCCTACATCACATTTTTATTCTTAAATTGTATACATTAAAATAATATTTACAACACATTAAATAATATATTAACTCCTCAATTAAGTACACAACTAGTGGGCTACGGCCACCAACAACAACCACTGTCGCAACCATACCACCATCTACACAAACCCATTACGAAATCGACAGCCACCACCAGCATAAACCCATTACCAAACTTATGCTCGCAACAAACCCATAGCCACCAACGCCACAAACCCACAACCACCATTGGCATAGACCCAACACCACAAACTCATAGCCACCACTGCAGGAATCTCCCACCAAAAAAAAAAAAAAAAAATAGAGAGTGATTTGAAACCCCAACCCAACTGATCAATCAACGACCAAACTCAACCAACCACCCGCCTAAAACCCCAGCCTAACTGACCCAAAACTTCGACCCACAACCCACATAACGTTGTTGAACACCAATCCAAAATGCCAAATCCATAACCCACACAACCATTGCTGAATCCACCATCAAATCACACACAAAAAAAGAAAAGAAAAGAAACCACTGCGACAGAGATCGGCCTGGCTTGTTGTTCCAACCTGGGTTTTGACAGAGAGGGAGGCAGAGATGTTGAGTAGAGGGAGAGAGAGTGTAGAGAAATGGTTAGAGGCTTGGAGCAAGAATGAGAAAGATAGGGAAGAAAGAAAAAATAAGAAGAAAAGATAGTGGGCCCCACTTGAATAAAAAAATAATATAAGTTTTACCATTCGTGAATAGTGTGATCTCAAATTTGAGATTGCACTGTTCATCAATGCCAAATATTTTGGCATTTAAAACACCTGATGTGAGTAATTTTTTAGTGTTTGGTGTGTCAAATGCCAAATATATTTGGCATTTGACACACCTAATAAAAATGCTCTAATAATTTCCCGCTACATTAATCCTTTGTAAACCCTAAGAGCATTTTTCTATTCACTTTTTCAGTAATTCTGTCTGACTCATTGTCACCCTATCAAATCCAATTAACCCGCCAAATCCACCAAGATTCAAATCCGCACCATCTCTCTCATTTCCCAAATTCCCAATTATGCCACTAAAAAACCACTATAATCCCCATCCCTATCCTACCCCGTATATATACAAATATCACACGCACACACATTATTCATTCATTTCATAATTTGTTTTAACCACAATTTAATTTGACTTTGATTGGTTTAGAGAGAGAGAGAGAGAGAGAGAGAGATATGAACTGGAAAAATGAAAGAGCGAAAGAAATCACAGTGGAAGATGTTTTTAGTGACACCAAAGGCCATAGAGATGGCTTGCTCAAAGCTTTCATTGCTGGTTTGTATCTTTCTCTCTCTCTCTCTAACTTTTCTGTGTGTCTTTTCTGTTGAAATGTTGTTTTGAGCGTTATGGCATTGTCATTTTCACCTCTACAACAAGAATTTGGCGCTTCTTTGTTTCTTTCTTTAATAGGTTTTCTTTCGTAGCATACTCACTATTTAGCTTTGAATTGCGAATCAATTACTTCTCTCTCTAACTTTTCTGTGTTCATTGATTTTTTGCGCTTCTTTCATTTCTTAATTCGTTTTTTTTTTTTAATTTTATTTTATTGTTGTGAATTAGAATAGCTATTGAATGAATTTCATGAAAAAAAAAAAAAAAAACCACTATTTTTTGAGTTGGAGTAGTAAGCAAATATGCATGAAATTAAAATATATACATATATATATATATATTGAAAGAAATAACACAAAGTTTTATAAGTTAGGCAAAATAAAGTAATGTTATTTTATTTATTAGTTTTTTGTGAGAATGAATAAGAGATAGAATGTTGCGTCTTTAGTTTAGTTTGTGTTGTATATATAGGTATATATAAGATAGGTTGTAATATGTATGTTAAAAGGTGTTTATTCAAAGATCATAATCCTTCAAATTTGATATACCAAAATGTGTTTATTGAAATGTTACAACTATTCATATTGGATATACCAAAATGTGCCTATTGACCGAAAAAGTGCTTATTGAATGAAAAAGTGTTTATTGACCGAAAATGTACCTATTGAATGAAAATGTGTCTACCAAAAGGTGTCTATTGAAAGATTATAACCCTTCATATTAGATATACCAAAAAATGACCAATGGCAGAAAAAAGTGTCTATTGAATGAAAAGGTACATGTTGGCCGAAAAGATGCCTACTGAATGAAAAAGTGTATTAACCGAAAAGGTACCTGTTAATCGAAAATGTGCTTATTGAATGAAGACGTGTCTATTGACTGAAAATATGTCTATTGAATGAAAATGTGCTTGTTGACCGAAAAGCTGCCTATATATATATATATATATAATTGAAGGGAACTTATCATTTATCTAAACTCTAATTCATATGCAAAAATTATCTAATTTGTTGTAAATAAGAAAAAAAAAGGAATAGTATCTCAAATTAAAGTTATGTTTGGTGATCCATAATAGAATAAAATTCATCAATTATCATTTACATAATGAAATTCTTAGCAATTTTTAAGTAATTAAAAAAAAAAAAAAAAAAAAAAACTCCCATGTTAGATTACTATGGGTCCGTTTGGATAGCACTTATTTTTGCTGAAATTGAAAACTTGTGGCTGAAAACACTGTAGCAAATAATTAGAAAAACGCGGATTAAGTAACTAAACGCGGGTACTGTAGTGGAGGTGAAAGTACTGTAGCATATAAATACCAAATTTTATCTCTTTTTTTCCTTTCCTTCTCTATTCACTCCTCACTGTACCCTTGCTAGTGCCTATGCCAAGAGAGTTCCACGCCCACCAGAGTTCCACACCTACATCGGTCCGACGCTGGCGAAGAGCGCCGGTGAGAAATTCACGAGGAAGACAACCCCAGTCCGACGCCGGCATGTACTCTTCCTTCAGAACAGGGATATCACATCAGAACAGGGATCACACAACTCACAGCCTACACCCACCTGCCCCATTCCTTCTTCCCCACAATCCCAAAGAATTCTTAGGTATCAAGATCAAGCTAATCCAGAGGAACTTTATACTTTGTTAGCTGACATTTTTTTTTCTTTTGGTAACATCCAGACGAAATTTATGGGTCAGATTGGCCTAATCTGGGTTCTAATTCATAGATGTTACTATTAGATGAGTTTTTATTTTTTCGGTATGTGTTTATTCTTAATTTTGATTTTCTGTCTCTTTATTTTCGATGATTTTATAGATTTTGTTTTAATTTCTAATGGTATATGTTTGGATGCAAGCGATTTATGGTTGAAAGTTGAAACCTTTTGCCGTTGATGTATATAATTTGTTTTGCAAGAAAAGGGTTTGGGTTTTGGATCTTCATTTTTTATTTTAAAATTATTTGCTGTAAATTTGTTACAAACGTAGGAGAAGAGAAGGGAAGCCTTCTCTTTCAATTTTTTGGTTTTTGTTTTGTGGTTGAAAGCTGGGTTCATGAGACTACCTCTGTGAAAATGGAAATTATGGGATCTAGATCTGTTGTATGAATATGATTTGTAGGAAGTCAAGGGATTATTTCTTTTGGGTTATGGACAAGGTATAAATTTAGCCTCTCTGTTTCATTTTTTCTTTAATGCAAAGATTCTAATGTTTTCGTTAATATGGTGGCCTCTTTTGTTAATTCAGGTACTATGTGTTGACTGGTGGAAAGGTGACAGCGTAATTAGTGGTGTTGCTAACTCAAAGCTCTGCATTTCTTTTGGAATTTCTGTGCTGTGAGGTAAAAGTTGTTATTCATACCACGATAATTGAATTATGGACTTATAATTGTAAAAGGTAGCCTTTTCCAAGCCTGTGTAGTATGATATTGTCTGCTCTCTCCACTGTTCACACCTTCCTCTTCCAGTGTCAGTCTCATCTCCACTGCAGCGATAATCTGATGTGGTCCAGTCAGTGCAAAGTTTAGTACTTGCACTAAAAGGAAAAAAAAAAGTAGATAGGAATTTAATTAATCACCGAGAGTATGAATCACATGGATAAACCGGAGAACATAGGGTTGCCCAGGGTTAAAGAGGCAACGGTTTATATCTAAACGTTCATAATTTTTGAACTATTTGTTTTTGTTTGTTGCTTGAGTTGTTCTAGCTTGATTATATATATTGCTGAGAAGAAAAAAGAAATGTGCAAGATCTAAATTTTCATCAACTAATGATTACATGTGGCGGATCTTGGCTACGTTGTTTAGGATACATATATAGTCGACCCATAAATTTTTAGATGGCATGGTTGTTGTTGTTGTTTCCTGATGGTGGGTTATTAAAATCTGAAAAATATTTAGAATGATAATTGCACTAGTATCCACGAAATGGAAATGGAATTCATTGAGTATTTTGTTTGGTTCTAGTTATTATCCATAGGTAGGTGTTTTGGTAGAAACATCTTTGCTGAAATGATTACTTTCCTGCTGTGTCAAGGAATTGTTTATGCTGCATGCAAAAATGAGCCAATTGTATTAATTATTTTAATATGGTGCAGGAAATTGGTGATTTGTCTTATGGTTTTTCTGCTGCTTTTCTAATGTCATCCCTGCTCGTTTTAACTTTCTTGTGTAGTGGCTTTCATTGACATGAGTCGTCCACATGACTTACCCCATCCCTTCTTCCACCTATTCAGTGTGAATTTGCTCGATATATGCAATGCTTTTAGCTCTAAAATCTCAAAGTTGAACCAAGGCCATCTCTTGCTTCAGTGTGTGCTGCACAATTTGGATTCTAGCTCTTCAAAGCAGTTTATCAAGGCTCGATCTTCACTTGATGCATAGAGACAGCATATTAGTTCAAAGAACCCTAGAGTTGAAAACTGTTCCACCATTTTAAACTCAGCCAAATGGATGGTTTTAATGCGTGCTATGTATGGGGTTATGGTAGAGACGATATTTATCTGCAGTGTCTTTGCTTCAGCCTTCTATGGTTTTACAAGAAAGTTGTTTGATTTGAATGTTGATGACAAATATATGTGGGCTCAAGCTTTTACCGGTTTGCAAATTAGCATTAATAGCGATATTAAAAATTTATATTCAAGTGGAAGATTTACAATTTTGAAAGAGCTCGAAGCAGTTGATACAAGTGTAAAAAAATTGTATCACATGATCCAAGCTTTTAGTTGGACCCTATTGAAGTGGAAGCATTCCAAAATTCCGTTTCAGATTTGGCAAGGAGAGCAAAGGGACTTTCACAGGGACTAGATCTTCTTACAAAGGAAGTTGATGGCTTTTTTCATGTAGTTTTAACTGGGCATGGTGCTTTGCTGTGTAATGTTTAAGAGAGTGGTACTGTCTCTGACCCAAAGCTAGGTTGCAAAGTTGTAGAAAGAGTACAATCTTAATTATTGGGGGTAGCTAAAATTTGTTTGGGGTTTGATGTAGATTCTTTTGTCTTTGATATTATTCTGGCTAAATGGCACTTAAATAAAATCACATTTGTGAATTATGTCATTTATTTGGATTATTTTACAATCTATTTGAAGAAAAACTATTTGTTTTTGCCTTTATTATGCAAATTTATTTTCCAAGTCATTGGAAATCTATTTTGAGTGTTCAATAAATCTTTTAACACTAAAGTATCATATATTTTCTTCAGAGCAGTCTAGTATGAAAGTGATAATTGGCCTTAATTCTACTTGTGAAAATAAACACTCTATGGCAAGAACAAAACACTCTTGTGTGAATTTGGATGTGCTTATCAAGTGTCTTGAAAGTTTCTAAGATATAGATTTAACACTTGAACCTTATGCTTCACAACATAACAAATCCATGAGTTAATGTGAGATGTATCAAGTTTGTCACAACCCTCAGTTCTGCTTACCAACAATACAACAACAAATGCATTTACATTATTGAATAACAATTGAACCATCAGTTATGGTCCTCACAAAAATCAGTTATCGTCCGCACATATCGATGTTGTGATATCAATACGAACTTGTTTCATCTCAGGTTCGTCCAAGATTGAGATTGCTTCTGCCACGGCATCGTAATGACCTCTCTCACTATGTCCATATGTGTCCTCTGTAGATCTGGAACATTCAGCGTCATTGTTTATCTCATGTGCTCTAACAAAATTGTGAAGAGTCATTGTAGCAACAATGATTAAGTTTTGAGTGCCTAACTTAAGGGATGACATATTTCTCAAAATTTTCCATTTGTTCTTCCAAACTCCAAAAGTTCATTCTATGACTGAACAGAGTGATGAATGGAGATAATTAAATCTCTCCTCTAGATGATGCAGCACTTCAGAAGGTTGAAATTCTCCAATGTGGTACCTCTCCCCCTTATATGGTGCAAGGAACCCTTTCCTCATAGGGTATCCTGAATCAACCAAATAATACTTTCCTGCAAATGAACACGTTTATTACATTAGCATTTTCACTACATTAATAGATACTTTAATACTGTAATTAGACTGCAAATTTACAAATCAGCTGGAGCTTTTAGGAAGTTGTAACTCTCATTATTGAGGCAGCTAAAAAAAAAATCCTCGTGTCATGTGCTGACCCTTCCCATCCAACACATGCGAATGTGAATTTCATGTCAAAGTCACAAGCGCATGCAATTTGTTGTGGTGATCCCCTTCCTGCCATAGTACGGGAGCTGCTCAACATCTGGTATGACCACGGGGACGTGGACCCCACCAATTGCACCAATGCAACCCTAACCATTGTCACAAAAATACCATGTGAAATGAAATACGTGGTATGACCATAAAGATAATTTGAATAAAATCAAGTCAAGATACCAAATTCACAAAGTACCTTGAAATGTGGCCAATATCGATTTGAATGTTGAATATGTTCTGGCACATCCCGAAATGTACGATCAGCAGGCTTTATAATGTCCAGTGCCATAACGGTGGCTAACAATTTAACTACTGTGCCCACATGTTGACGCACTGTCTCACCCGATGGCTGAAATCTTTCCTGCACCATTCTGTTACCATGAGCATGACCAAGTACCATCAATGTCATTGCCAGAGACTTTTCCACGCAAACTCTTCTGGTACTGTTATGTCCATACTGGCGCAGTGTATTACACAATTGTCCAAACACATAGCTTGACATTTTAAAATTTCTTCGACATTTCTTCTCATTTCCAGTTAATATATATTTGTATATTCGTATGCAGTGATACTTTGGTTATATAGGTCTCCACGCACGCTAGACATGCACACCGGCCTAGATATGCTGCGAGTACAAGGTCATCTCTTAGGACGAAGTTTGTGTCCCTGCACAAGTTGTTAAATTTTATTGAACCTTTATTAGTAATAGGCTCAAACTATGGTCGTACCAATAAATTAACAATCCTAAGCATGTGCTTTCACGATTTCATCCAAGATTTCTCAAAATTGTAGATTCACATCTAGAGGGGAGAGTATAGAAACTCACTGGTGCTGGGAATCAAATGAGTCGTTTAGCAAATCCATCCTTTTGTATACCTTGACACTGCTTTACAGCTATTGAACAATGATCTAAAAGATATATTGAGCTTAAAATTCAGAGCCTCGAAATCTGTACACCAAAGATTAAAATAAAAAACAAAAAATAGAGAGAGATTACAGTTTTATGTAACAATTTCAAAGTAATGTCTTAGCTTAAATTCGATGACTAAAAAAGAGAGAAAAATTTATCAACATAAAGAAATAGGTGTTTATCCAATTTTCAACTAAGTTACACATCTTATTCAAATAGTAATTGCTATTATTTGCCATTAATCTCACTGGGTATTGAGTATTAATAGCCCCACTTCCTAAAACACTCCCTACAAAACTCTATCTCTTACTTCTACAAGACCAAGACCCATTAATAGGCAAAATTGTGTACAGCTTATCCATGAAACACTAAAGCAAGATGCACAATTCCATGAAACTTGTCATATCTGTAACGAAATTAATCTTTGATTGGCCATTTACAATATAACTTCATGCACAAAAAGACCATTATCACCAGCTAGTCAAATTAAGGCTGCTAATGATCTTTAGAAATTTCAAAACTTTGATGTTTGGAAGAAAAATGGTCAGGTATTACAGTATGTTACAAACTAAGTAGTAAGATGTGACAATCTATAATTAGATTTGCATCCTTTTTTCCCCCACACATATGAATCTTTTTGATTTTTAAGCACTTGTTTTGTGTAAGTTGGGTTAGTATTAGACTAATAGGCTTTTGTAGGTTTGTTTTCAGTTAGGAAAAGGGGTCATCTGTTAATCATATTAATATTTTAATATTAAAATAAAAATTTTAAATTAACAGTAGTTGTGTTCTTTTAACGTCTTTTTGTATGTCACACTAACCTTTTTCTCAACACCCTCTTTCATCACTGTGATTCATCATCATTCATGTTTTTGCACAAGTGGTTAAATTGATATTTATCTTTATTGAAGCTATCATGGGTAATATTCACAATTCTTACTTGGAGAGATGATTTTTTTTTCCTTTTTCTTATTTGGAGTGAAGAATTAATGCAAATAGTACAAAGCTAACACAAATCTTCCCTTTATTTTTTTCCCTATTTCAGGTGGGAACACACTCAAATCTGGCTCAAAAAACTCATAAATTATGCACCTAAAAAATGGCAGGTATGATGTCATTCCCAAAGTCATAATCTTAACATCAGAGAAGCAATGTGCATGTTGTTCTAGGCTGTGAGTGCAGTACTATTAGTCCTACCATCAAAAGTCGATCAACTAACCTAAAACTACAAAGAAGAAAATTATCCTAACTACTTTTCTTAAAAGGCCCATATTCTAATTCAGTTAGTTCTACCATACAACCATTAACTACTAATAGCGAAGCAATACAACAAGTTTTGACACTACCAATCTTGGACTCAGATGAACAACTCACAGAACCAACTTAATGCTGCCCTTCCACACGATCATGAATATGCGACTATTAGCAGATATCCAGATGAATCTAAGAGTGAGTTCAATTAAGGGTAAACTAGGCAAATGAAAAATCTAAGTGTTAAATTTCAACTACTTTGTCACTTTGAATTTATGATATTCTTTATATAGACTCTGAGATAACTAACACCATGTAGGAAGTCATAAATTACTCTAGGTCTCACTGGGTGAACCACTGCTAAACCACATTCAGAATATGAGAACGACTTCATGATACCAAAATCTTGTTCAGTGCAAAAGGTAGCTGTCTAAGAATAAAAAGTTCTGCAGCAGGTGCATGGAAGGTAGCTGTCTAAGAATAAAATATAAGTGTCTAAGGTAGCTGTCTAACTTACTGGCTGATAAAAACATGTAAACACAATTAAAAACAAGAAAAATATGATTTATGCCTTAGCAGGTGCATCAGTTGCCAGTTCTGCAGCAGGTGCATCAGCTGCCACACTGGTGCAGCCCAGGCTGTAACACAGTGCAGCAGACAGTGCACCAAGGCAGCACCAGCATGTAGCAACTGCATCAGCTACTACACTGATGCAGCTTAAGCTGCAACTTAGTGCAGCAGATAGTGCACCAGGGCAGCATCAATGTGTGCCAAATCAAGCAAGACATTTTGATGATGTTACAGCAGGTACCAAAGCAACAAGTATGAAGATTGAAGAGTTGAGTGATTGTTTAGCAACTGAATCTAGTTTTGCACAGTTGAAGAGAATCAAGAATTGTACAGACACAGTTAAACAACTGAAATAAGCTAATCTTTAAAAAAGCAATATATAAACAAATAAACAACCAAAAAAAAAAAATGCCAAACTAAGTCATTAACAACGACACCTTCACATGTGAAATTATCTGCAAGATTACCATTAAGCAGTGCTAAACAGGTACAAGCAATGAGTCAGAACCCTGTTCGTTTTCCCTTGAAAATTTTTTAATGCAGCAACCAATGCATTAAGAGCAAGAAAAGTTGACTTCTTGAATATTAGCTGTAAAAATAATTGAGTAAGAATAGTGTTGTGTGTTCAATGTCAGTGAATAATCTTTATAAACAAGTTAACCACAAATTTCTTGTCTATCTCCTAAACAAAAAATGTGCAGCAAGACATACTTGTTGCATCAACATCCTTAAAGACCTAGACTCAACCATGTTGGTGGCATTTTTGCGTCCATGATCTTCTTCACCACGTCAGAACTATGACCCATGCTACTGTCCAGCAATCCAATAAATGTCACACAAGTACATGCAATTCAGAAATTATACACTAGAGATTTATTTAACATGCTACTTTGTTCTGGTTTTGGAAATGCATTGTGACAAATTCTCATGATTAAATTCCAAATTCTTACAAATATAACATGGTCAGCTCATCTTTTCTGATTTTTTTTTTTTTTTTGGGGCTAATAAGTGAAGCCAGTGGCTTTCATCACATTTTTTATTACTTACCTTGTTTTCCTACATCTTCCTTACTTCAAAACCATAGCAGCACAATATTCAAAAATGAAATCATCAATAATTAGCCTCTTATATCAATCTTACATGACTAATAATGTCAGACCACATGTGAGTGGGTTAAGATAGCATTAAAAGGGCACAAATCAATGTGAGGAATGTAAGACATGCAAGCTATGAGCCCACCACCCTAGATGTAAATGTGGAACAAACTCTAATATTTTCAATTATGAAGAAGAACCAAATCATAAGGTCAAATAGAATAATACTTGGTTGTATCAGTGTCCTCAACAAGGAGTTGTACAGCACGTTTAACCAGTTGCTTTTTGACTCCTGCAAGATTCAAATAATGTTACCATGAATCCAATAATTTGATAAAAATCCAGTTAACATAGCCAATTGACTATATAAAAATCAAATGTAGGAAATGCTAGATTATAAAGGCAAAATGACACCAACGGTAGAAAACACCATTGGCCACAAAGCAAGGAAAAAACAACCATCATCAAATTTTACCACAAATAACAGTGCATAACCATCAAAAATACAAAAAAGGTCAGATAAAAGAAGCATTGGACAAACATATATAAATATAGCTCAAACACATAGGAGTGATGAGCATTGTCTTACATACACACCCATAACAAGCATTAGTTTCTACCAATAAAAAAAGAAAAGAAAAATAATAGTGCAACAGGTACAACACTGACAGTTCGATTACTAAACCAAGCCTACACAACCCTATCGAGACAATCTATTGTTCCTTCACTACGTCATTGATATTCAGGGTGCCTTTGGTACTCTTTTTCTAGCCACTTCAATTGGATGTCCTTGTTTTCGGAAATTGCTTGAAACATGTGCCTAGCCTGCTCTTTTTCCATGAAATAGATGGTGCTGAACATATGAAAGTAATGACCCGAGTACACCCTAGGAAGACTCAACACCGTGTCCAGAATTGCTTTAACCTAAGCAGTTGCTGTGGGAGCAGATGGTGTACGGGCACTTAGACTAGATCTTTCAACAAGAACATTTGAGATGCTCTTCAAAGAGTCTGACATCTCTTGCGTAGCCGAACGCTTTTTTTTTGGTTTCTTGGAAATTGGCTTGAAATGGTGGACACTAGTTGCCAAGCCTTTCCTCTTATTCACTGCTGGTCCTGCCCTCGACGATGATGGACCTTCACCCTCCATTACGTCAACATTCATAACGGGTTCACATTGGGGGTCAACAAATTCTATGCTATCAGCGGAGTCCCCAGACCCTTCGTTGGTTTCCGTTGGTATTGGACCACTTGTGCATAGTGCATTTCTCCCCATTGCAACCATGCCTCCAAACATGATATTCAATAGGTCACGATTCGGCAAACCATACATTTTAAAGGTTTTTGCATCGGGACATGCCTACATGTGGACAACTAGTAGTTAGAACAAAAGAAAATAGTTTTAGACAGTAAAGTTTTTCACAATTATATATGTATTGATCAGAACTAACCGCAATTTTTCGGTTCCACCACTCATCAGGTGCGTCAAACATCCTAGTTCTAGCATCATAACCTAACCCAGTCTCATTGTCCATACACTTGTTATAAGTCTTCCACCTTTTTCTCAGATTATCCCATTTGTTTTTAATCTACACCCAAGTCGCCACTTTTCCCATCTCACCCAACTGCCGAATCACTTCATTCACCCCAATTTTGGACAAAAATCTGGTGGCCTTCCTCTGGCCGTCCATGACTTGCACAACACAGAACCGACAAAACGCTTCTAGTTCCTTAGGGTCTTTCCAGTCAGCTCTTTCATCTTTACCACCACCGTCCATCGATTTCTTCTGCTTTACCATTTTTCCTACAACTTCCTATACTCATATTGAGGCATTTCAACAAACAGTTCGGGTGCATATCAATAATCAGTTAGGCATGCCCACATGACAAATGCAAAGTAGACTCACATATATCCAAATACAACAGAGAACCAATGGCATTACACGAAGGATCAAGAAACCCACATACTACACTCATGGAAAACACAACAGAGAACCACAAACAAACATTGTTGAACACAAAAAAACCACACGCAAACGTTGAATACAAAAAACCATAGATTGATGAAGCCTCATGGAAAAGCACAGATGAGAGAGCATGAAAGATAAAATCACTTACATGTGAATGCAGACACCCACAGTGGTGGCAACAATGTCCCAAGTGAAGAGAAGCTTGTGAGCTTGAGCGTTTGTTGAACAGAGGGGATCTTTTCTGTAAATTCCGCGTAATGGGTTTGTGTTCATCAACTGCTTTGCTCTATTTTGATAACTTCGTGGTTGGTGGGTAGGTGTAAGACATTGAAGATGATTCTGACACAACATTGAAAGGGATTGAAGGCATTCTGCCACGGTAGTTGGAAAGAAAAATCAGAAAGCTTGAGGAGATTGGAATTAGCCGTTGAGAGGCAACGCACCGTTTTGATTAGAGATGATTCTCAGCTTCTATGATGAACAGTACGCGCAAGGGTTCCCAAATCAGCTAAATCCATGAACAGTACGCGCAAGAAGAGGCTTATGGAGATATTTGTATCGACTCTTGCAACACGCGTAGAAAACTTAATGAAACGGTATGTAGAGAGAGTTTAATGAAACGGTGCATAGAGAGAGTTTAATGAAACGGTGTGCTCCACTGAAAACTTGCATTTTCTCACTTGCGTTTCCTCTTCAGCTTCGTGCGCGTGGGTCCCAGTGCAAAACTTGGAACGCTGAATTAAGTGAAAAGTTGTGTTATCCAAACTGGCACTATATAACAAAATCACCACTATTTTGATGTAATTTTTATTTTCTAAATCCCTTTTATTATTTTAAGCATAATCCATAATTTTAAAATATCTGCTATTAACCTATTAATTTATGCAATAAAATGAATTTAGCCTTTTTAAGTTGGGTAAATTGTAAATTATACCCCTAAAATTTGAGGGTATTTAGATTTTAATCTCTGAAATTTCAAAATTTAGATTTTACACCTTGACGTTTTAGAATTTGGATTTTAGCCCCTAAATTTTAGGGGTATTTGGATTTTACTCCCTAAAGTTTTGAGGTGTTTAGATTTTACACCTTAAAGTTTCAGAATTTGGGAGTGTTAATCCAAATTCTAAAATATTAGGATGTAAAATCCAAACACCCACAAATTTTAAGGGGTAAAATCCAAATTTTGAAATTTAAGGATTTAAGGGTATAATATCTAAACACCCCAAAATTTAGGGGTGTAATTTACAATTTTCTTACAATAATAATGTTCTTAGGCTGCGTTTGTTTTGGTGGTAAACACTTTCAAGAAATCATTTTTCACCTGACCCGTTTGTTTGGCAATGACAGAAAATATAATTTTCCGAAAAATCATTTCCTATTTTCCCTTTGACCACGCAAATGGTTTTCAGTTCCTATTTTCACTTCAAAGCATTTCCGAAAAGAGAGAGAGAGAGAGAGAGAGAGAGAGAGAGAGAGAGAGAGAGAGAGAGAGAGAGAAGAGAGAGCCCAAATCGCAAAGAGAGAGGAAGAAAGACTTCGCTGGCGAACCCCGAGCTCAAGTCGGACGACCACAGACCGCGCCGATCGTCAATTGCACCATGTCAATCGATCTCGCCTCCGCTCGATCTCGTCGCCCTCTCAATCTCGTCATGACCAATGACCGATCTCGTCGCCCATGACCCATGACCAATCTCTCCCTTTCCCTCCATTCTTGATCACTCTTTCTTCCTCGCTCTCTCATCCTCGATCTCTTAATTTTGTTTTTTAAAGTTTGATTTTTGTTGTTGTTGTGGTGGTGTTTTGGTGGTTGTGGCTTTTGATTGCCAGAGTTTGCTAGCGTGGGTTGAATTGGAGTTTTGGTGGTGTGTGGTATTGGGATTTAGCTGTGATTTTGAAATTTTTTGTAATAAAATTTGTTTGGATGCTGAGAAAATAGCTAAAAAAATGTGAAAAAATTGTAGGAAAATAGCATTTTCAGAATAGAACCAAACACATGAAAATATTTTCTACAACAATTTTCATAATACAACCAAACACTTGAAAATATTTTCCTTTCCCGAAAATAGCATTTCCAGAAAATAGGCTATTATTCAGAAAATATTTTACGGGAACCAAACACAGCCTTAGTGTTTGTAAACCTACAGAAAAGAACTCTTGCTCTATATTGTGTATTTTTCATGATAGATGGGTGAGTGAGAGAAAGTTTTTAATATACTTCCACCATTATCTTACCAATATAAAATGGGTTCAAAAGTGGAGTTCAACAAAGACCTATTTTGGGATTTTCTTGAGGGACACATTTTTATATGCCATTTGAACAAGAAAGGTCAACATTGCTATGAGCTTGTTGAATCTGCTCATGTTGGGCTTGGAAGATATCTTTGGAGATCAAATGATGAGAGTTTGTGTTTTTGCTTTGGGATAAGTTTAGTTGTCTGAGAATGGAGCGTGTGGAGTGAGGATAAGTTGTTTAAGAATGATAAGTTTATAGTTTGTTATCTTTATGTCCATGGGCAGAAAGTGGAGAGGAGGGTCAATAAGATGATACCAATATCATTATAAGAAAAAAAAAAAGTTTTTGTGCAATGAAAAAAATAATTGAAAAAACATCTGTGTCATTGCAATAAAATTTAAGGTAATGGATTTGTGAAACAAAAAATTCTATTATAATAAATTTCAAATATTTTAATGACAATTTTAATTAAATAATATATATGTTATTGCAATAAAAAATTATTGCAACAATATATTCGTTGTAATAGATAATTATTTCATTTTTGTCACTACAATAAATTGTTAAATTTATAGTGATTGTAATGATATCTTAATATTTATCATTGTAATAGATTGTAAAATAAGTTATATCAAGTTATTGCAATGATATTTTAATATTTGTTGTTACAATAGATTATAAAATAATTTTTGTCAAGTTATTGCAATGATTATTTCTTCTTAATCAAATAAAATACCTCAAATCATAAGATAGGATGAGGTATCAGAATTTTAGATTAAAAATACCTCAAACCATAAGATATGATGAGATTACTCTACCTGAACAGTGGAGTTTAGACACCATTGTTCCCTCACAAAAGATAGAAAATGATAAACTTGATTTTATAACACAAAAGACAGACGACATGGTAGTAATATCTTTTAGTAGAACACCCTCATATATGCTTACACCTAGAACCTCTTTTTCTGATTACAAATGTATGAATCTAAACCAAGAAGCCTCCCATCCCATAAATACTATAGTTGAAGGAATCTGTCCATAGGGATGAATTGAAACCCCTTTCTACACAATACAGCTCAACCAACTCCAAATGTCTTCCAACCTGTGTACCAATACAATCCTGATTCCCCTACCCAGACAAATATCTTAGGACCAGAAGAACCCCAACTTAATGTTATTTCACGTGAGTTTGTTTTGGATAAATGATTATTAAAAAATGATTACTTAAAACCTTAATATGCTAATAGAAGAAAACAATTTTTTAGACAATATAATGAATTAGAAAGAGACTATTTAAGAGATGAGTATAATAAGACAGTGACCGATTTAGAAAGAGACGTTAATTGTTATCATCTTTTTGCAATAACTTGATACCAATCTTTGCAATAACTTGATTTCAATTATTGAAATAACTTGATACCAATTATTTTTGAAATCTATTGCAATGATTTTTTTTTTTTTTTTTTTAAAATAGCTTATTGAAATGAAGTTATCATTGGAATAGCTTGACATAAATTATTTTACAATCCATTGCAATGACAAATATTAAGTTATCATTGCAATAACTTGATATAAATTATTTTACAATCTATTGCAATGACAAAGATTAAAATATCATTGCAATAACCAAATATCAATTATTTTACAACCTATTGCAATGGCATTTCATTGCAATAATTATATATCAATTATTTTACAATCTATTGCAATGACAAACATGAAATAATTATTTATTACAATGAATATATCGTTGCAATAATTTGATCTGAATTTTTTTTTTCCATTTTTTCAAATCTATTACAACAAGATTTGTAAACTAATAACTTATTATTTCAAATCGAAGCAGTAAATTGTTTATTTTATTTTAAAATCATATATATTATTTTATCAAAATTGTCATTAAAAATTTGGAGTCTATTGACATGAAATTTTTTGTTGCAAAAATAAATTTTTTTGCTTACCACTCAGTAATATGATATATAATAAAATTCAATAAAATATGAAAGTTTAAACTAACATTTGTTTAATGTGAACATTATATAAATAATAAAAAAATAAGAAGGAAAAATGGTTTCTTATTATATTTCAACTCAATCATTTATTAAAATCGAACTATATGTTCATTAAATCCCGAAAATTATTTGTGAATGATTTTGTACTAGATATTGGAACAATTTTCACTTTAACTTACAAAATCAAAGAGTTTGTTAGAAAACCATATTCCATTTTGTTTTGAAAATTAGTTTGGACAATATTAATCACAAAAAGAGAATTAAAATTAATGTAGTAGGCTTTCTCGTCATCTACAAATCAAATAGTTAAAATAATATTTATTATTTTATTCCATCAAATATTTTTCCAATAAACAAAATTTCAAAATACTTAGTCTTACTTGCTCAACCTTATGTTCTATAATATATCTAATATTCTTCTAACATGTTGCCTAGTAAAAAAAAACCCCAAAAAAATCATTTAAGGTAGAGGCAGAGATAACAAAATGTATGGAATCTGAATCCCAAAGTTGTAATATTTTAACTTTGGATCCCAAACAACAAATTGAAAGTGCCACATATGCAGTGATTTGAATTATGGTCAAAATCCGGTCACAATAATTTGAATAATTAGAAAGAAAAGGCAAACAAATCAATAAAAAAAAAAAACTGATACCACTAATCAAAGTGTGATCGATGTGCATTCTATTTTTTAGGCAAAATTTTCAATTTTAGGAGGCTGAATATTCTTTTTCTTATTCTAAGACTTAAAATTATATATATACACTATTTAAAAATTATTAAAATTTTGGTGATTATAGATTTTATTTATTTATTTTTTTGTGGTAACTTAAAAAATGTATGACCATGGTGGCAGGTCACATCCTTTGGTAAGATATACCATGAGATCCTCTCATTAACCTACAGCCCAATGTTAATGAGTTTGTCATGACTTGAACTCAAGAGTTAAAAACAATGAGGATAAGTGACTACAAGACCCCCACCACATTCAGATTAAGGGATTATGGATCCCCTTGGTCAATAAATAGTTCTGATGTATGTTAAACGTTTGAAAGGATTAATCCTTACCCTTATAAATAGAGTAGTTTTTGGACTACAAACTATTTTATAATTTTTTATCATAAATCTGACATAATTGATTATGAGTAATTATTTATTACTTATATATAAATCTATCAATTTTTTTTTTCTTCATCACTTACACGCTCACATTAAATGTGTGGCAAAAAAATTATGTAAGTGTTATCAAAATAGATTTATTGTAAGTACAAAGGTAAAAAATTTCAACAGAACAAGACTGTTAATAATTTATGGTGTACTTTATTTTTAGTTGTTGAAGTATTGCAGTCTTTAAGAATTTCAACTGATGCAACTACTTCTATGTAGGTAAATTAGTGGGTAGGTCTGTCTTGTATAAGGTCTTCAACGGATTGATAAATGATGGTACCATTTCCACACCTCCCCATTCTTTATTTATTTTTTCTATTTCCGAATTAATATTACCTGTATTATTAGAGGTAGGGAATTTTTTTTTTTTTTTGAAAATGGAGGTAGGGAATATTAGATTAATACTTTTACACACTTTATAGAATTTTAATTTATGATATTCGTTGATTGATAATTGTTTTTTTTTTTTTGGTTGTTATCATCAAGTCAAAATACAAATTAATTTTTAGTATATGTTAAATTCAAATCACATATATCTTATTCGATTAGCAATTTCTTTGGAAGAGAGTTGGGAAAAACAGAAATTAAAAAAAAAAAAAAAAAAAGGAGCATCTTTCTTAGAAATGCTAAAAAAGGGGAAAAAAAAAAAAATTTTGGGGGAAAGGCAGGACAGGAGAAGGGTGGGACTGGGCTGTAGAAGTCCATTTGGAAAAGGGAAAAATTTATATGGGTTGTCCCTGATAATTAAAGCCACACATATGGTTAATTTGGACCATTTTCTAATATCCAATTCTTATTTATTTTCTTCTTCTTTTTTTCCCTGACACGAACTTCAAATTCTAAGCAATTGGCGGTCTCATCTCACGGTGAAAATTTATGTATGTCAGTTGAATTTAATGATATAGTTGAATAAATGAATGAGCAGTGTAATTACAAATACCTGCTAACTTTTTTTTATCCATCTATTCAATGCCCATGAGTTATGCTGAAAATATTGGCTACCAATAAAAAGACAAAAGGGAAGGAGCGGACCCTTAAAAAAGAGGAACCACCGAACCAGCGAGTCATCTAGTACAGCCAAACAGACAAACCGGGCCCAGGTTCAGTGCAAACTGCTTATAATCCTAAAGAGAAAGAGATGGAGAATGGCAATGGCTAATGGATGATATGCTGATAGCCGACACTCTCATGACTCATGTTTGATGTCTTAATGACCGCAAGGGAGAGAGATACACTGCCTTATATTTGGATTTTGATTTTTAATTTTGTTAATTAGAGTTGTTCATACTTATGAAATTGTTCTAATTTGAAGTCTTGTTCTGGCCAAAAGTTTCGTAAATCTCCAATTATTGAATTATAAAAAAAGAAGTATTAGTTTGTCTCCTTTATTTGTTTTTGTTATTCTAACAATAAAGAGATGAAAAAAAGACACGAAACTATTGATTATACTTTACATTTTACTTTTTACTGAAAAAAAAAGGGGAAAAAAAAAAAAAAACTCATGCATTTTACTCGAAACTTGAATAAAATCAATTTGGCAACTATTAAAAATAAAAGATTGAGAGGGAATACTTTGTTTAGAAATTAGGGAAAAAAAAAAAAAAAACTTAAGTGAGAAAGTCATAATAAGAAATTGCCAAAAATGTAAAATTGACCCTCTAACTTTCAGTCTTTTTCATTTCAGTCCTCTAACTTTTAGTTTTGTCATTCAGTCCTCTAACTTTCAATTGTTGTCAATTTGGTATTCCGTTAAATTTCAGTTATGTCTTACCGTTAATTGAGCCAAAACGATGTCGTTTTGGCTTTTATATATATATATATATATCTTTAATAAATTTCGGAATTAAAAGAAAATTAAAAAAACGACTGATATTAAAAAAAAAAAATTGATATGAATCGATTTGAGAGACTGAATCGGTGATGGAGTTCTGATGAAGGTGAGGATGGTCACATTGTGATGTTCCGGAAGCTGTTCCAACTGACCTTGAGGGAAGTACACCACCAACCTTTCTTCAGCAGAGATATCAGTGGGCTTGCACACGCTTGCCGTAGCTCCAAACACACCGAAGACGAAGACGAAGACGAAGACGAAGCCGAATCTGATGCTGATGCACCCACCACCAAATTCAAACTCGACCCACCACTGGTATTCAACCCGGCTACAGAGAACGACGATGAAGATTTTGAAGACGAGCCCGACAACGGCGTTTAGTCCTCCTCGGTGGTGTTCAGATCGATTAGATAACTATTAAGTGTTTTGAAATAGTAAAGAAGAAGAAGAAGGAATAGTTTTGTTTGGGATTTGGGTGTTGAATGATTCTCGGTTCTGACCAGATAAATGTTTTTTTTTTTTTTTAATATTAGTTTTTTTTTAATTTCTTTTAATTTCAATTTTTTTTAAGAGTCAAAACGACGTCGTTTTGGCTCAATTAACAGCAGAACATAACTGGGGTTAAACGGAGTACCAAATTGACAACAATTGAAAGTTAAAGTACTGAAATGACAAAACTAAAAGTTAGAGGATTGAAATGAAAAAGACTGAAAGTTAGAGAGTCAATTTTGCATTTTTGCTTGAGAAATTTGAAATTGATTATAATACAAAGTTTTACCAATAATTCTCCATTTTTCTTTCTGCATTGGAGAATAAAGATAAGGATTTGAGATTGAAACGATTTCATAAGTTTGCAATTTAAATCCACTAAAAAAAAAAAAAATCTAAAACCTAATTTATACAAGTATATAAACTCTTGTGTTGCTACCATGAACTCTTAGCGTTATAGTCACTCTATAAGTATAAATGCTTGTAAAGTGTGGAAGGGCAAGAACCGGAGTCCAAGTCTCTAGGAGAAAACTTCACACACAAATACACATAGATTAGGCTAAAACAGAATTTTATCTTGTATGTGTGTGTGTATATATATTAATTTTATAAACTTTCAAAAGCTGTATATAAATCAAATAGATTAAGAACAACCCAAACTCAATTTGAAAAAAAAAAAAAAAAAAACACTCAAGCTCAAACTTAGTTAAAAACTTGGTTATGGCCTTACTTCGCTGCCTTTGAATGGTCAATTGTGCCCAAACTTGTAATGTTAATAGAAAATTAGAAACTGGTAAGCCTCCACCACTGCCTAATGATTGTATGTAATACTAATACACTAATTGCTATTATAATAATAATAATAATAATAATTACAGTGTACAAGGTTCAAAAATAATACTGCACGAGAAACTTAAAAATAGTGTGCAGATAAAAATCGGACCCTACAAAAGGGCTCTGCCTCCTCCACTTTTCATTGTCACATCCTCACACAGCTTTCTCTCTCGCTCTCTCTTTCTGGGTAATGCTCTATGCAGTCTTGGTTTATTCCTTCCCTTCTTTCATTGTTAGAAGCCTCTCAAGTGTGCTTGTTTTTTCTTTAACAAAACAAGCTTTGTTTCTTATTATGCAGGAAAAAATGGCTTCTTTTGGGTGGACTCTGTTACTGGGTTTCTTATTTATGGTCTCCGGAGCCATGGGAGCTCCTCCACGGAAGCCTATAGATGTTCCATTTGGCAGAAACTATTATCCCACTTGGGCTTTTGATCACATTAAGTACTTCAATGGAGGCTCTGAGATTCAGCTCCACCTAGACAAGTACACTGGTAAAATGAGCTAGAACAAGCATTCTTTTGAATCAGAAATATATTGATGCTGTCGTTTCAGATTTAAAATGCTTGTACAAATTTCATCTTAGCCTACATTCTCCTCAATTTTTTTTTTTTTTTTGGCGAAGGTACTGGTTTCCAATCCAAAGGTTCTTACTTGTTTGGTCACTTCAGTATGCAAATAAAGTTGGTTCCAGGAGATTCTGCTGGAACCGTTACTGCCTTCTATGTGAGTTATTCCCATCGCACTTATTTTGTCTTGTAAAGTTGTACTCTTTTCCAAAGAAAGTGAGGGGAAAAAAAATTTTGGTTGAAAAAATACAGATTTTTTACATTTTTAAGATTGGGGTTTTCTTTTTTTCTCACCTTAATTTGTTTTAAACTTGTAGTATTTTTCTGATTATGTTGCAGCTATCATCTCAAAACTCGGAGCATGATGAAATAGATTTTGAGTTCTTGGGGAACAGGACAGGACAGCCCTACATTTTACAGACAAATGTGTTCACAGGAGGGAAGGGAGACAGAGAACACAGGATTTATCTTTGGTTTGACCCAACCAAGGCCTACCACTCTTACTCAGTTCTCTGGAATCTGTATCAGATTGTGTAAGTTACTCACTTTTTTCTTTCTTCTTTCTCTTTTTGCATCTAGAAATGAACCTTTCAGATCCTGAAATGAAGCTGCTCGTATTTAAATATCTAGAATTAGAGCAAACTGGAAAAATAATAGCCTAAAAGATTTATTTTCCACCCCCAAAATTTCACAAATCAAATCTCTAATCTAGGTCCCCTGATTGACGTAATCTGATGACCATTTTTTGTTTCTACTTTCTCGATGTGATTTGTCTTAAAGTTCATTTATTACTCATATTCAAGTGGCTTTTTCATTTGAGATTGAGAGATTAATATGTCCAAAGAAATAAGCCTGCTTAATTAACTTTTTTTTTTTTTTTGGAGAAAAACCTGCTAATGTTCATTAATTTATGTTCAAATGTCGAGGCTAGATCCTTGTTAACAAAATTTCTGTTCATTAATTTTCAATTATTTTTAGACTTTGTGGTTCTCAAAGTATCAAATTATGTTTTTTTTTTTTCTTTAATGAATTTATCCTACGTTAATTAAATCGAAACATCCGGAAGAAACAAAATTATTTGCAATAAAGACCTCCCCTAGCAAAGTCCCCATTTTTTTTCATTAGAAAAGTTGGAACTTCTATCAACATCCAATCTTTCCCGCAATCACTGGATAGCTTATATATCTTATATATATATATATGTGTGTGTGTGTGTGTGCGTGTGTGTAAACCAAAGTCTTTTCCGACAAAACTAGAACACGATCAAACAAAGCAAACACCTGTAATCTATTTGAATTGGAAAAATCTCATTATAGTCAGCTCACGGTCATGCTCGTGGGAAAAAGGAATACTGGTAACATGGGAGGGTTTTTTCCACAAGAGAACCCGACAAAACTTTCAAAATCAATAATAGTTAATAGAAATTTGGTATCACTTTTTACTTTTTCAAAAGTAGAAACGTATTATAAAAGGTGGACATTGGGGAATGTGCGAATAGATGTGTCTGGACTCTGACTGTCTCTTTATTTTATTTGCCAGATTCTTTGTGGATGACATCCCAATAAGAGTGTTCAAAAACTGCAAAGATTTGGGAGTGAAATTCCCATTCAACCAACCCATGAAGATCTACTCGAGCCTTTGGAACGCAGATGATTGGGCCACAAGAGGTGGGCTCGAGAAGACTGACTGGTCTAAGGCCCCATTTATCGCTACCTACAAGAGCTTCCATATCGATGGTTGTGAGGCCTCTGTGGAAGCCAAGTTTTGTGCTACCCAAGGCAAGAGATGGTGGGACCAGAAAGAGTTCCAAGACCTTGACTCTTATCAGTATAAGCGTCTCAAATGGGTCCGAACCAAATACACCATCTACAACTATTGCACTGATAGAGTCAGATACCCTACAATCTCGCCTGAGTGCAAGAGAGACAGAGACATATGATTTCATGCATGATCAATGATTATTATTAATATATTATGATACTACTCTTATCATAATAATTTTATTTATTTACCACATAAATTTATGAACATCCCCCAACTACTACAATTTCAGGAAGACTTTCGGGCGTGATTTGTGGGGATTTCTTTTTTCATTCCTTAGTTTTGATCATGTTCCACTGTCATAATTATCTGGGTTTTATGTATTAATTATGTTTCTTTCTTTCTTATAATTTACTCTTTCGTCTTACTTTGTTTGTCTTTTATTTTATTTTGAGATATTTCAAAATATTGTTCTATTTCTAAAAATAAAAGTCATCAATTTATTAATGTTCTTATTATATCTGTGGGGCCTGTGGGCCTGACAGCCACAGCCTATCGCGTAGTAGGCCCAAGGCCAGCGCCGAGGAAGACTGACCAGCCAAGGCTAAGTTGGGGAAAACCTCTTTTTTGACCCACGCCGAGGACTTCTTCGTCCTCGGCATGCTAAGGATAATTTTTGGAAGGGGACAAGCTCAGAGCAAGCTGTCACATTCACACTTAATGTATTCACCTAACCCTTCTGGCCGCATTAATGAGGATATAACCCCTTAGCAGGGTAACGTTGATCAGAATGAACCACTTGAGTATTGATAAGACCTCTGATGGGACGGACGGCCAGAAGAGAGGCGAATGAGTGATCAACAGATGGAAGAAGGAGATAGGAAGATGAAGACTATATAAGAAAAACAAGTAAAGTAAGGAAGAGGGGGGGGGGGGGGAAAGAAGGAGAAGAAAAGGGGCTCCTCGGCCATGGGCCGATGAGCATCCTCCAGTTGTAAAGAAACTCTAAGTATTTTCTTTTATAAAAAAGAGTTCATGCTTGATGAACGACGGCCAGCGCTTAAACCTTTAACCCATTCTCTATAAATTTATTGTTTGGGCTTGTTGGGCTGAAAACTCATTCATACTCAGGGTCAAATCCCAACTGATTCCCTACAATTGGCGCCGTCTGTGGGGAGGATTAGGGTGCTGGCCGGCGCACCAGGCGATTGTTCTAAGTGGTCGTTTTACAGTAGGTTGGCGAAGTAAAAAAAAAAAAAAAAATTGACAGCGAAAAGAGAAATCTTGATATTATTATTTCATAAATAGAAACAGTACAAATTACAATCAGAGGCTCAGGCAGGCGTGTTTCACAAACAAATTTACAAGCTAATCCTACCAGCTAGTTCTACAATCAGAGGTCCAGGTGGAGCCGTCCTAAAAAAACTAGCCAGAGGGAAGTGTCAAGCCGTGCTTTTATTGGTATAAAGAGAATGGGAGAGCTTGACACAAAAAGCAGGGAAGGGGGAGGGCCATCTTGTTTCCAGGCCACCAACAACTCCCTTCTCGGCGCGGCGGAGCTGGAACAAAGAGAGGAGCAGATGCAGGGGCTCCGGGATACCTTCCCCCATGATGTTCCCTTGATTCTTTCTAATCCTCACGAGTGTTGGCCGTTGGAGACGGCAACACTCGAGCACCGCCCATGAGATGAATTCGCACGTCTTCTTCGTCGGGGGTGCGCTCCGAGGAGAGACGTTAGGTACTCTAACAACATCCCTCCGGGCCACCTTGTATGGCGCCATCGGGGTTACGCCTAGATTCTGCCGCACCGGAAGCCCAGTGGGGGCTGCGGCCATAATGGCTCTTGGCACGGATGTCCTCACACCCGCCCAAAGCCGCCTCATATTTGCCAACTCCAGTCACAATTCCGGCGGGGTT
>NW_027069472.1:1498166-1567296 GCF_002906115.3 Quercus suber
TAAGTTGGGGAAAGCCTCTTTTTTGACCCACGCCGAGGACCTCTTCGTCCTCGGCATACTAAGGATAATTTTTGGGAGGGGACAAGCCTAGAGCAAGCTGTCACATTCACACTTAATGTATTCACCTAACCCCTCTGGCCGCATTAATGGGGATATAACCCCTTAGCAGGGTAACGTTGATCAGAGTGAACCACTTGAGTACCGATAAGGCCTTTAATGGGACAGACGGCCAGAAGAGAGGCGAATAAGTGATCAACAGATGGAAGAAGGAGATAGGAAGATGAAGACTATATAAGAAAAGCAAGTAAAGTAAGGAAGAGGGGGGGGAGGGGGGAAGAAGGAGAAGAAAAGGGGCTCCTCGGCCATGGGCCGAGCATCCCCCCAGTTGTAAAGAAACTCTCTTTTATAAAAAAGAGTTCATGCTTGATGAACGACGGCCAGCGCCTAAACCTTTAACCCACTCTCTATAAATTTATTGTTTGGGCTTGTTGGGCTGAAAACCCATTTATACTCAGGGTCAAATCCCAACTGATTCCCTACAATATCTTTATTTTATTTTCAAAACTATTTGAAAAGAAAATCAATAAATATTTAAAAGGTAGACAAGACAATAAATTTATTTAAGGGTAGTTTTGAAAATTTATATATTTTTAAAATGTAGACAATACAATAAATTATGTTTCGACTTTTTAAACTTTTTAAACAGGATAAACAAAATGGCATAGAGAGAGTAAAATTATTGTTATTTAGGGTCCGTTTGGATAGCACTTATTGTTGCTGAAAGTTGATAAAAACTGATTGTTGTTGAAAATACTGTAGTAAAATAATTTTTAAATGTGTGAATAGTATTGTGGGACCTACTTTTAATATTAAATATTGCGTGAACAGTATGTGAACAGTGCATACACAGTAAATTTTGTCCTCCAAAAGTCAACATGTGGAGGAAAACGCACCGCAACTAAACCATCTATCCAAACCCACACTTAATGTTTTATGTAATCTCTCGTGTAGATGTGTATTGCCCAATAGCATGTGGAGTCGTAAACTCATTCCTTGAGAGTGGTTTTAATCGTTTTTTCGGTTATTATATTGTACTTAATCAGTATATTATAATAGCGCTATCCAGTCTATTATTAATGCAATATTTACAACTAATTACTTTAATAAATATTTGCATTGTATGCCACGTATCAAAAGATTCAAGTTTTCACATGCCTTGATCTTTTACAAATTAGATTTAATGCTTTTCGGGATGCAAATATATATAGATATACGAGAAGTGTCCACGTGCACTCCAATTATCCAACCCGGAACTTTAGAAAAAAATATTTATATCAAACTCTGAGATGTGTATACGAGTGAAAGAAACATCAAGAAGTGTAAATGGCTTGTATCCAATCTTCTGAACTATGCTTAATAAACAGAGTTTTCTTAAGACCAAAAATACTAAAATCTCTTTGGCATGGAGAGCCAGATTTTGATTTGAGAGTAAGTCTTGGTACAATCCTATATATGACAATATGCTTGAGGGTAAAAACTATTTACAAATCAACTTTTTTCTTAGACTCCCACAAATGAAAGTTACTGCCTTGTTTTTTTTGTCTTGTATGCCGATTTGCGTCGTGGCTAAGTGGATACATGATCCATCAAATTTGGTTATTACCATTTACGAATTACCAGTCAACATTAGCATGCACTAATCCTTCCAAACAAGTTCTTGATGGGAAAAAGGGTAGCTGGAGCCACATTGCCGGCTTGCCGCAACTAATTAGCTGCCACTGGTTTGTTAGGCCCGCTTGGTAAGGTGCCCAATTTGGACATGCATCAACAGAGAGCCACATTTACTGTTTTTATGTCCTCATTTTATTTCCTTATCTTTGTAATAATTTGATAATAATAATAATAATAACTGACATGTTCATTAATACCAAAGAAAATATAAAACTGTTGGAGTAATTGAGATGTGAGTAGGTGATTGAATTGTTAAGTTCAGAAGTGAGTGAGGGAGTGATTAATATTTGTATGGATGGGTCAAAAGTAATTGTTCTTTTATTATTATTATTATTATTATTATTTTATTTTATTTTATTTTATGGATTGTTAGTTTTAAGGTCTTATTTCGGAGACTCACAACCAGTTCTTAATGTGGATTGATGGGCGGGGGGAGGGAATTAATGCATAGAATATTAGTGAAGGCTAGATACTATACATCTATCTTTTTAGTCTTCATTATTCTTCGTGCATATGCATGGTACAATTAAAAAAAAAAATTATAATTACACACATATATGAATTCAAATTATACTCTTTTTCTCTCTATTATTTTTATTTTTTATTTTTTATTTCTTTTGAATATACACATGAGTTTACTCTTTCTTTTTTTCTTTTTTTGTTTATTGAGTTTTTGATGATTTATTTATATTAAACCTTTCGTCTTTTGCACTTCATTAACTAACCTAGAACAAAAATTTTTAAAAAAACCTTTATAGGACATATGGTGCAATATTAGACAACAATTGAAATCTAATTTAAAACTTAATTGAATTTTCTCTCAACTTTTTATATATATATATATATATATATATGGATGGGCTTCCTCGCCTTCTTAAGTAAAGTCTTATGGACTTTTTATTAGATTAGGAGGTCCTTCATTTATCTTTGCCAAAGATTCATTGCCACAAAACTTCTCCACCTGATAGTTAATGATTGTCACATACCTAAAGAACTCGCTCTCAGAAAACATCACGCTCAATTAAAATGGTTTGTGACCTTTTATTTCTTTTGCCGCAACTGTAATACATACATGATACATGAGTATTAGTTTTTCTCTTGTTGAAGCTTGGAAACCAATATACAAATAGAACGATATCAAGAAAATCTTATTACACACTCTTACAACTAGGGGTGTGCATCCAATCTGCCAACCTGCCAAAAACAGACCCGACCCAATCCGTTGGGTTGGGTCTATTTTTAGGGGTGGATGGGTTGGGTTGAGTTATGAAATTTTTTTTTTTTTAATAGTAGGTGGGTTGGGTTTGGGTCATAACAATCACAACTCGCCTAACCCGACCCGACTCACCTATATATTTAAATTTTAAATTATATATATATATAAACTATATTATATAATTAATAATTTTTTATTTTATTTTTTCCCCTATTCAAGTCTTCCTATATAAAACTCAATTATTTCGCAAACTCTAACAATCTTATTTCGCTCTTTGCCGCCTCCCATTTCCACTCTCTCACTCCACTCTTATTTGTTTATAACTAAGTTGGGATATTAGTTCATATATATTTTGTTTATTAACTCAATTGGATATATTTTGTTTATAACTGAGTTAGAATACTAGTTTATGTATATTTTGTTTATCAACTTAGGTGGCAAGTGAGATATATTTTTTTGCTCAATTTAATAATAATAGTAATAATAATAAAATTGTCCAACCCATGGGTTCAACCTGACCCAACTCGATCCATGTGGGTTGGGTTGGGGTGGATTTTTTTTAACCCACCATAGTGGGTTGGGTTGAAAAATTCCCTTAACCCGACCCAACTCGACCCATGCACAGCCCTACTTACAACTATAATACATATATGATACATGAGAAATAGTTTTTCTCTTGTTATAGCTTGGAATCCAACAAACAAGCAGAATTATATACGAAAAATATTATTACACACTTCCTATACACTGCCTTTTGAAATTGTGTTTTTAAAACATAATTAAAATAGAAATTGTGAAAATGTGACTTCACACTTTTTAGTTAAAATTGTGAAATTGTGTTCTACAAACACAATTTTCAGTCATGTGATAGTGTGTATATGAACATTAATAGTTTTAGTAGCATTGCAACATGAGTTTTTACAACCAATTTTCATATTAGGGGAATCAGAAGAATTATCAGCAGAATGATAACAAGAATCGGTTGAAGAAGAAAAATCATCTTCCAAAGAATCAGATGAATTGTTTGATTCAAGGATTCTAAATAATTCTTCTTGATCATTATCATCAATATTTAACATGTTAAACTTATTTTTTAACTTGCCAGGTTTTTGTTTACAATCTTTGCTGAAATGACCAGGTTTTCCACGGTTGAAGCATTTGCCTTTACCTGATTTTTGGTTAACATGTTTTTTAGAAATATTCTTCTCTTTAGTATAGAAATCATTGAAATTAGTTTTGTATTTTTTTATGTTTTTTATGGGTTTTATCATATTTTTTACCCTTTTGTCTGGAAGGAGCAACAAGGGGTAAACCATATTGTTCACAAAAATTATTCATTTCATATTTGGCTTTTCTTTCATCTTTTAATTGGTATTTTAACAGTTTTTCATCATTGCACATATTAATACCAAGTTTTTTAGTAGTGCTTAAAATATCACCATAAGTTAAATTGTCATAATCAATGGAATCATTTTTACCAATTAATTCTTGCTTTACCTTATGAGCAAAGATAGGAGGCAGACCGTCAATAAACTTTTCTTTCCAATAAAGGTTATAACATTCTTTCCGCTGCATTACTCTGGAAAGGAAAACATTTTGATACCATCTATAATCGGACATAGTAGGACATCTCAAATTATTCAGCAAATCAGAAATTCGAGATGAAACATTAGATGGAGCACCAATAAAATGTTTGACAATAGTATAAATCAAGGTATTAACATCATCAGGAATACTTCGACCAGTATGATCACCAAAAATAAGCAAATCTTCATCATTCTATTTAACAGCATGTTCAATAGAGTCTCTGGAATCTTCTGTGAGATATGAATCCCACCATCCATGAAGAGTACCAAAAAAACCAGTAGCAAGCAAGTTAACAATTTCAGGTTGATTAAAATCATGATTATTTTGATAAGCAATACCAACCATAGACATATGTCCCATTTTGTTAATAATTTCTTGTTAAGAAACACCATCAATATTCCATTCATAAATTTTATCAGCAGAAACAGAAAACTAAGTTTGAAAAGGTCTTTCTTCAAACTGAATATCAGGAGGAGTAGGTTTTGAATACCAATTTTTTGTAAGAAACATGGGTTTGGAAGAACTTCCAACAAATCTTTTAATTTCTGGGAAATCAATGTCAAAGACTTTTTTGGCAGACACAGAAGAAACAGTGTCAGAATTTGTATTTTCATCAGAAACAATTTCTTTTTCATTTCTTGAAATAGTGCAAGCAGCATGAGTACTTGTAGAAGTACCCTCAGTTTTAACTTTTAAATCAGCAAGCATTTTTTCAACAGTGTCCAGAGTTTTGGATTGAGAAGTTTTAAACTTGAATTTGTTATCAAAACTGGGTAAATTAATCAAAGATTTCTCAGTTTTAACAAAAATAGGTTTTTCAATAGAAATAGTTTTTTCAACAATTTTTTTTTCAATGCGGTCAAGCTGCTGACCAATAACATGCAAGGATGCATTAGTAAAATTGTTTTGTTCAATAAGACTAACAATAGGAGTTTGATCATCAGCAATTTTGAAAGGAGAAGCTTTAACATCAGTTTTGCCAGTATTTATTAAAATAGTTTCAAGAGGAGGATGGCTAGTCCTAACAATGGTCTTGTCACTTTTAACAAAATTTGACTTCTTTATTACATTCAAATGATTTTTTGAAACTTCATCTTTTGAAACATAAAATTTTCAAGAAAATCAAAAAAAAAAAATATGTTTTTTCAGTTGAAGCATTTTTTCTTTCCATTTTCTTTTAATATGGTCTTTTTCAGATTGAGCAAAATTATTTTGGAAATATTTCCTTTTAGGTCTATTTTTTGAAAGTATGAACTCATTGAACAAAGAAACCATATCAATTTCAAAATTTTCATTTAAAACAGTCAAAACTCTTAATTGGTTAACATTATTTTCAATTGGAGGAAAATCAGAATCAGAAGGACAAATAGATTTAGTGTCATCTTCTTTCATGTGATAACTAAATGAAGTAGTATTCAAAGCCAAAGTTTTAGCAACATTAGAATCATCCAAAGCAAGAGTAATATTAGGAGAACAATTGAAATGGACCGAACCATCATTCAGAGAAGTAGTATTTATACAGAGAATTCTTTCTTTAAAGTGCTTAGATCTAGCATGAAACTCATTATATTTAACAGTGTGACCTTCTTCATTTACAATATCAGGAGGACAACTAGTCCTGGAGCTGATAGAGGAGTTGGATCTCCACAACTTATCCATACTATTCTAGTTTTAACACTCCGTTATCATGTTTTTCTCACAACCATTGCATTTCGTAACACATACCCTAAGCAACCCTATACCACACACATGCCTTACACACCCTCTCTTGGCTCAAACGGGCCTTACAGTCAGGTTCTGGGAATTCACTTTACACCTAGGGTGGCGCCAACGACGATAAGAAGGGGACACAACAACGGAGCACCAAAGGTTCAGGTAAGCACAGACAAGATACAAAGACACAACAACACTATCACCGGCCAGAAAAGAATGGCTCTGATACCATGAAGGGGGAAGGGGACGCACAGCTAAAGAGGAGAGAGACGGAAGCACAGTATTATGTATGTTGAAAGTAATGTAAGCAAAATAAGCAATAATAAGGCGGTAGAATCAGCCAAGCAGTATATAACAAAAGAATTCAAAGTAAATGAAAGCAATTTAGAACTGTTTGATATGGCGGTAATCCGTCCAAAGTGGCGGTAGCAACAAGTAGTATAATGAACATAAAACTAACTGAAAATACTTGTTTATTGAAAGTAGAGTTAAACACTTACAGTAGTAGTGAATACAAGATCTCAACAGTAGAGGTTAATAGTTACAAAACTTGAACTAGTCCTAGTTATAAGGTTTGTAAGAACAAGATAGTAGTGAACAAGGTGAACAAGGAAGTATTGAAACAAGGAACTCTCTCAAAGAAGGCTTCTAAGGAGGAAAACTCTCTCTAGAAGTGAAGTTCTAAGAAAAGTTCTTAGAATAGGTTCTAAGGAGAATGAGTTCTACCTCTAACATAAGGGACATCCCCCCTTAAATAGGCCATATTCTGAATAGTAAAAGTACCATGAACAGTAAAAGTAGCAGTACATGAATAGTAAAAGTACATGAACAATAAAATCTTTGGTGAAAGCATGCCAAAGGTGATCTTGGAAAGCTTGAAAGCAGTCTTGGAACATGAGGAATCTTCTCTTCAGAACATTATTGTAGCATGGGAAGCAACAGTAGCATTTTGGCCATTGTGCAGGCTAGACAAATAGAGTGAATTAATCAATTTTGAGCTAAATCATCAGCATCAATAGTAGCATCTTGGCCATTGTGCAGGCCAGACAAATAGAGTGAATTAATCAATTTTGACCTAAGTCATCAGCATCATCTTCATCATGTCCAAACCACTCCTCATTGTAGGGGTAGTAAGGATCTTTTGTAATAGAGGTTTCAGAGGATCGTTCATCTTCTGAACTAGCTCTTTCTCTTTTTAACATTTTGATGAGAGCATTGAGAGCTTCAGGGTCCTTGCAAATTTCATCCAAAGGAGAACCTTTTTCTTAGGTTTAACAAATTTTGTAGAGGAAGTAGGTGCATTATCCAGTTCAGCTTTTTGCACAGGAGTAGTGATTCATAGAGCTGGAAAGGCACCTGGCGAAGGGAAATCTCTGGAAACATTGTTAATAACAGAATGAGTGTGGGGAAATTTGTCCCACCACTTAACATACCAGCAACGTGTGAGAATATCACCTTCCTTAGCATATTGCCATTTCAGAATCCAAGGAAACTTATATTTCTTAATAAAATGGAGTAGGGGAGAGAACTTAGCTCCATGAGCATCAGGTCTGAATCTTATTGAAAAGTTTTTGAAGGAATCCTTCAATGGAGTAGGGAATAAGTCAATAGTTGAACCAAACTGGGACCACCAGCGGATAAACCAGAGTGGGAAATTAGAATTGAAGTCTTTGTCAAAATTAACAAACCATGAATGAGACATGTTTTCATTTTGGTGGAGCATGAACCTGAACCAGGCAGTAATATAATCATGATAAGAATAGGGAATGGGAGATTTTGGAAGTCTCTTTGTAGCAGCAGGGTTGGGGCCCCACATTTCTTCAGAAACAATATTGTTCAGATAAAGACTATGATAAATTATCTTAGAATTATTGGTCTTATTAGTTATGGGTTTAATAGTGATTGAATTTTCAGCGCAGGATGTCAGAGTAATATTGAATAGTTTTCCTATTATGTTCTGGGATCCAATGAAATTCTAGGGGAAAGTAGCCAATAGCAAGGGAAAATGGATCAGTAATAGAGGCCCTATTTGGCTCTATGGAAAACAGGTTTTGAACATATTGTTTCTTAACATATTGGGAAGCATTGGGGTAAATAGTTTTAATAGGTTGGGTAACATTGGTTAGACTTTGGGAATAGGGATCAAAAGGAGTAGCTAGAACAGAGGAATAATTGGGTTTGGGAATAGTACCTAATGGGGTAAAACGGTTAACAATGTCAAATGAGGAAACAGGTTCTCTTTTAACAATTGGATTAGGAGTGGTAGGTGTCTTGTCTTTAAACCTTCTACTTGCCATTGGGACACTGCAGAAATTCACGGGTAAGGAAATCAGGGATGGAATTTTAAGATCCTATAATATATTCAATATCAAAATCAAAAAAACTTAAAATAGCTTGCCATCTAGCAAAAATATGTTTTGAAGCAATATTTTCAACATCTTTCTCAATAACATATTTAGCACTTTTGCAATCAATATGTAGCAAAAATCTTTGGTTTAACAAATCACTTTGAAATTTTGAAATACATAGTACAATAGATAAAATTTTCTTTTTAATAGTACTGTGCATTATTCCAAATTCCAGAATAGAAACAGACAATTTGTTCAGGTGACTCAGGAGAAACTTTTTGTTTCAAAATACCACTATAACCAATATCAGAGGCATTAGTTTCAACAATTTTGAAAGCATCAACAGTGGGAATACCAAGACATGGCAGTGTCTTAACATGAGACTTGATTTGTTTAACAATAGAGGTATGGACATCAGACCAAGGTGAAGGATTGCTCTTTAACCTATCAAAGAGAGGTTTACATTGTTTTCTCATATCTTTGTAGAAATCAGCAACATAATTTAATGACCCAAGAAATCTTTGGAGATGAGTTTTATCAGTGATAACATCAGGAAATTTATCAGCAAATTGAATGGCTCTATCAATAGGACGAATTTGTCCTTTGGAGATGTCATAGCCAAGGAAACGAACTTTTGTTTGAAACAGCTTGATTTTCTTAGCAGAGACAACAAAACCATTTCTTTTAATAGTATCTAGAAACGAATACAAATGTTTCCAGTGTTCATCAATGGAATTGGAGTAAACAAGAACATCATCAATATAAACAATGGTGAAGTGACTAAAGGAGTTGAAAATATCATTCATAATGTTTTGGAACTCACTAGGGGCATTCTTAAGACCGAAAGGCATAACGTTCCACTCATAATGTCCAAAAGGAGTGGTAAAAGCAGTTTTGTACCTATCATTCTCACTAATCTGGATTTGCCAAAGTCCTGATTTCATATCAAATTTTGAGAATACTACAGCCTCGCACAATCTATGGACCAGGTCATTCTTGTTGGGAATAGGATACCGAATCCATTCCAAAACCTTGTTTAAAGGTTTATAGTTAATAACTAGACGAGGAGTTTCTCTCTCTATTTCAGCATTCTTTTGAACATAGAAAGCAGAGCAAGACCAAGGGGACTTGCTATTCCTAATAAGTTTTTTCTCTAACAAATCATGGATTTCTTTTGTGCAAAACTCAACAGTTTCAGCATTCATTTGAATTGGACGGGCCTTAGTGGGAATGTTTTTCTCATCAAAGTCTTTAACATAAGGCAAGTCAACAATATGTTTCTTCCAGTGCCAAAAGGCATTTGGAGTATCAGAGCAAACATCATCACTTAACATTTTTTGGAAATTATCAATTTTTGATTGCATCAATTTATTGGAAAGTTGTTCAGCAATTTTCTTGTATTTAACTTCTTGTTGAAGGAAGTTAAGATGTTTGATTTTAGCATAAAGCAGATTGGAAGCATTATCAATATTAATCTCAGATTTTGAAACAAATTTGAATTTTACTTTTTGACCAAAAGGGTCAGTAGTAATACCATCATGTTCAACAAGAAAAGGATACAAAGCATTTATAAAAGGCAAACCAAGAATCACTTTATCAGTCATATTTTTGACTAAAACAGAGGGAATCTTGAAGCAGATATTATCATGGCAAACATGAGCATTATTCAATTCATATTTAATCTTCATATGAGAACCATTAGCAGAAACCAATTTTTCAGTTGATTTTTCAAAATATTTTGAAGGAATCAATCCTTCTTGGATACAGTTAATATCCACACCAGAATTAATCATAGCAATAACAAAGAAATGATAATCATGGGAAACAACAACTTTCACTTTTGTAAACCATTTTGGAGGAAGTATTTTATTAACAAGAGCAAGTTGAGGACTAGTAAAGGCATTAGTAATACCTTTATCAGAAAGAAGAGCCTGTTGATTGGATTCATCTCCATCCTTGTGCTCATCTTGTTCATTTTTAGACTTATTTTGATCACTATTTTTATCAGTTTTTATCATTAGTAATTCTTGTTTAGGATTATGATTATCATTTTTATTATTTTTAAATACATGTTTTAATTCACTTATCTCTTGTTTAACAACATTAATTTCATGTTGGAAATCATAAATTGCTAAATCATTCGGTTTCTTTTTATTAAATCTTTCCAAAGTTTAACTATGGGGATGGAACAAGAGATGATGATGATGACAGAGACCCTGATTGGCTATCTCAGATGTTTGAATTTGGTTTTATCAGGTTCATCAAGTTAACAAGTCATAATCAAATTAGCTAGTTCCCGTAAATAATTCAAGAAGCTGTTAAAAAACTTGCTAGCCCTTTTGTTTCCATCAGATGCTGGAGTACTTTACCAAACTAGGTTTGAGATAATTGGATGGAAGTCCAACCCTCAACACATCTCGTTCTCATTAATGGTTTCACTCATCAAGGGCAATGGTATGAAGGAAATTCTTTCCTTTCATTCAAAAATCCTATTGCTCTTGCAACATGCTGGAGAAATTATTTCAATAATCAAATCCTTGATGTTATCCAAGAATTATGGAAAGATTACCATTTCATAGGAAATACAAATAGAATTCATGTTTTTGGTATTAAACCTTATGTCTTTACTGTCCGTCATTTAGAAAGAGCTGGTCATGTTGATCCAAGAAGGTTCCTTACTCCAAGAAAAAATCCTGTTTTTGAGCCACTTCTATACTGTGGATTTTGTAACCAGTATGCTATCTACCATGAGAATGAATATGTTGAATATTCTTCACAAGATGATTGATTTCTCTATTTGTCTAGCCTGCACAATGGCTAAAAATGTTGCAATACTCAAAATGATGATTTCTCTATTTGTCTGGCCTACGCAATGGCCAAAAATGTTACAAAAGAATCTATGTCAGAATTTTGGCCCATGCCAAAAGTTTCTATGCCACTATTCAAATGCATGTTTCTGAAGATCCTCATTATGGTGTATATTTGATTTTCTTTAAGGACAATGATGATGTGGTCTAGGCCTAGACCCTTGTGTGGAAGGCCACTAAACTCTACGGATTCCTTCATGCTTCCCCAAAAATTGGAGACAAAAAGAATGAAAGACTCACTTTTTCACTATTCATCTGTCACTATTCACTTGTTACTGTTCATCCGACACTGTTCACCTGTTACTATTCATGACACTGTTCACTCCGAATTTTGCTTATTTAAGGGGGGTTGTCCCTTAAGTTGAGATCAGAACTCATTCTCCTTAGAACCTATTCTAAGAACTTTTCTTAGAACTTCACTTCTAGAGAGAGTTTTCCTCCTTAGAAGCCTTCTTTTTCCTTGTTTCAATACTTCTTTGTTCACCTTGTTCACTACTATCTTGTTCTTACAAATCTTGTAACTAGGACTAGTTCAAGCTTTGTAACTATTAACCTCTACTGTTGAGATCTTGTATTCACTACTACTATAAGTGTTTAACTCTACTTTCAATAAACAAGTATTTTCAGTTAGTTTTATGTTCATTATACTACTTGTTGCTACCGCCACTTTGGACGGATTACTGCCATATCAAACAGTTCTAAATTGCTTTCATTTACTTTGAATTCTTTTGTTATATACTGCTTGGCTGGTTCTACCGCCTTATTATTGCTTATTTTGCTTTCAACATACATAATACTGTGCTTCCGTCTCTCTCCTCTTTAGCTGTGCGTCCCCTTCCCCCTTTATGGTATCAGCGCCATTCTTTTCTGGACGGTGATAGTGTTGTTGTGTCTTTGTATCTTGTCTGTTCTTACTTGAACCTTTGGTGCTTCGTTGTTGTGTCCCCTTCTTACTGTCGTTGGCGCCACCCTAGGTGTAAAGTGAATTCCCAGAACCTGACTGTAAGGCCCGTTTGAGCCAAGAGAGGGCGTGTAGGGCAAGTGTGTGGTATAGGGTTGCTTAGGGTATGTGTTACGAAATGCAACGGTTGTGAGAAAAACATGATAACTGAGTGTTAAAACTAGGATAGTATGGATAAGTTGTGGAGATCCAACTCCTCTATCAGCTCCAGGACTGGTTGTCCTCCTGATATTGTAAATGAAGAAGGTCACACTGTTAAATATAATGAGTTTCATGCTAGATCTAAGCACTTTAAAGAAAGCATTCTCTGTATAGATACTACTTCTCTGAATGATGGTTCGGTCCATTTCAACTGTTCTCCTAATATTACTCTTACTTTGGATGATTCTAATGTTGCTAAAACTTTGGCTTTGAATACTACTTCATTTAGTTATCACATGAAAGAAGATGACACTAAATCTGTTTGTCCTTCTGATTCAGATTTTCCTCCAATTGAAAATAATGTTAACCAATTAAGAGTTTTGACTGTTTTAAATGAAAATTTTGAAATTGATATGGTTTCTTTGTTCAATGAGTTCATACTTTCAAAAAATAGACCTAAAAGGAAATATTTCCAAAATAATTTTGTTTAATCTGAAAAATACCATATTTTGTTTTTTGATTTTCTTGAAAATTATTATGTTTCAAAAGATGAAGTTTCAAAAAATCATTTGAATGTAATAAAGAAGTCAAATTTTGTTAAAAGTGACAAGACCATTGTTAGGACTAGCCATCCTCCTCTTGAAACTATTTTAATAAATACTGGCAAAACTGATGTTAAAGCTTCTCCTTTCAAAATTGCTGATGATCAAACTCCTATTGTTAGTCTTATTGAACAAAACAATTTTACTGATGAATCCTTGCATGTTATTGGTCAGCAGCTTGACCGCATTGAAGAAAAAATTATTGAAAAGAGAAAAGTGAGTAATTACAAAAACTTACAAGTGATATAATTGGAAATTGAAACTTTATAAACACTTGTCATGATCAGTCTACTATTTGCCCCATCTGTTTCAATATTGATACTTAGCATTTGGTGAGTTCTGTGGATGTTATATTTTTGTTGAAATATTTTATTTTGAATCTGGGTTAAGGAGTACATACTTCTTTTGGAGTGTAAATAACTTATTTCTAGATGGATGTTATATTTTTGTTGAACTATGTTATTTTGAATGTGGGTTGAAAACTTGAAGTGCATGCATTACTTTCAAGATATAAAGAACTTATTTCTGTATAGATGTTATATTTAATATTAAGCGGGTTGAAATGGGTTGTGTCACATTTGTGTTAACCTAACATGACCCGTTTATTAAGAGCGTCAAGTTGGTCAGGTCATGTTAACCTGCTTCATTAATAGGACAAGTTAGGGTTGAAGAGCCATGACACGATTAGTAAATGAGTCGGGTTCGAGTTGAGGTATTTAATTGTGTAAAGTTGTTATTTACAACTATTTGTTTTGTTGGCTTATATTCTGTGCCAAATTTGATTGTAATTATATTCAATTTGTTGTACCCTGTATTTATTGTGGGATTTTTTTATAAGGGTTGTGTGATAGAGAGAGAGAGTGTGTGTGAAGACTCAAGCATTTAAAGACTGAAGATTTCTCGTGGGTATATTGTGACTTAGCTACCCGTGAAATGAATCATGTGCCCTGCACATGCTGAAATGCGAAGAGTCGGGCCAAATGGAGACAGCTGTGTCTCGTGAGTATCTCATGGGTAAGGCCTTCCCGCGAGACACCCGCGAGGCATTTTGTTCTGCTAGCCTGTCCAGTCTGATACACACTTTTTGTGCCTAAACTATTTATACCCACATTACCCACAAATGTTAAGGAGAACTTTTGAGAGAAAACCCTAGCTAAACACCTTGAGAGTTAGAGATTGTTATATCCATAATTCTCTATACATTTGTTTTGGGAATTTCCTCATCTCCTACCTGTCCATTTCCATACCATTGAGAGGTTGATAGTCCAAACACTTACCACAACCTTTGAGAGTGTCAAGTGAAGTTTTGGTGTTGCTGGGAAGTATTGGAAGAAGCCTGGAATGGCAGATAAAACATGGAGCTTGTTGAGGGATTCGGAGTAGATTTAGGAATTTATGTATTTAGAACTTTAATGTGTAATGTTGGCAAACCATGATCAAAACAATAAGTTTAGTCTTATTTAGGCTTGCTCAAAGTTATATATTTTATGTAAAGTTGAAATCGAGAGGCTGCAGATGCATTGGTGCATTTCGGCCTGGCTCAATCGATCAAAAGTTAGACTCGATCGATCGAAAATCAGCCAGAATGTTTTTCTGCAGAATTTTCCAACTCAGCCCTAACTCATTAAACGTTTTGGGTTTTCTGTTTTTACCCTAGGTATAAAAGGCAAAACTCTAGCCACGTTTTTATGAGTTGCTTTTGTTGTATTTTTGCTCATACATTGCGGTTTGTGTGAATCTCTTGTGAGATCCTTGAGGAGCTTTTCTTCACATAAACTTAGGGTTTTCAAGGTAGAGATTATTTTCAATATCTTGATGATCAACTCAATTGCTGCCATTGGAGCTTAAAGAATAACAAGCGTGGGTGCTTGTAGCTGATTGGAGAATCCAAGAAAGAAGGAGTCCGTGGATTCGGAGCTTGCACGTGGTCGTGTCAATAAGTTCTACTGGTTGATAGCATTAGGAAGTCGAGCGGGGAGCTTGTAAGTCCTTTTGTATGAACTTCGATTCTTTCATATAGTGGATTCAGGTTTACCTTGAGGATAGATAGGTCAAATCCTCCCCAGGTTTTTACCATGTGGTTCCTGGGTGATCATATCTTGTGTTATTCATTATTCTACTGCTTTATATTTTTGATATGATTGTATGTTTGTGATAACCTAGAATTGCATAACTTGATTAAGTTAATAACTTGGCTAATTAACTAGGTTTATCTGGTTGGTTTAAGGGGTCTAAAACCGTTCAGTTATGATGTTGTTTAAGTTTGATTTTAACCATGTAAAATTGAATTTTAACACTATAACATCAATGAATTCAAGTTTTAATCTTAATTTCATCGTTTTTAATCATTGAGAATGTGTTTTGTTCATTAGAAACGTAAAAAACGATTAAATAGATAAAACGGTTATTTTTGGGTTTTTTCGTGACTGGTGAGTCGCGAGATAAGTCGCGAGTGAGTCACCCTTGTATCCCAACTAATTGTCTAGTGGATCGATTTTCGCTTGGAGGGCAGCGGAGAGGTTTTTTATCGAGTTCTTCGGTTTCTTCTTCGAATACACGTCTCGGTCTTATCTGTGTTTGCATCTCTCTTCCCTACTCTTATTCATTTCATTTTTACTACTGGGTTGCTTTAAATATGGATTAGAGTAGTTGTCTTGCTTATACGGTTGTGTTTACACTATTCTGCACTTAGTATTAAGTTAGTGTAACAGCTCGTGTGTTTTAAACACATTTCCGAGCTTTCAAATTGAATACCCCTACTTCGACAAAACTTGAACCTGACATGCTAACCCGAATTGACACCCCTACCAGTATCCATTTTCCAAAACCATATAGTCTCATTTGGAAAAAAAAAATTACAGAATATTCCAAAAAATTCTCACTACGTCAAACCAAGATCAACCCAATTAGATCCAACAACACACAAGACATCAAACATAGATCAACTCATCCAATCAAATACCTAACATCACACCTCAAACAAATCAAATAAATAAATAAATAACAAAAACAAAACAAAACACACTCCCATATTGGTGAGCATCATGTGATCTAGTAGTTACTATCCACACCACTAATCACTACCCACCCATTGTCTTGAAACATCACATGATTCACACCTCAAACCCAAACAAATCCCAAATAAAAAAATAAAAAAAATATATAAAAACCTATATGCACAACAATGAGTTCTACTAGGTAATGACCTTGCAATTGTCGCCCCCACTCATTGTGATCTAGCAACTGCCATCCACAACTCATTGTGATTTGTGGCCCAGCCACCACCATTCTCCTAGATCTCAACCTAACCAACCAACTTTAAATGGAAGTGTATGACGTGAGTTTTGGGGGTAAATTGGCTTTAAAACCATTTGGTGGTGGAGTTGTTGGTCCTTAGATGAGTCTAAAACGTGAGCTTGGGCTTGAGAGAGAGAGAGAGAGAGAGAGATTTTTTGGTGTGAAGAAGAAAGAGAGAAGAAAAAAACAGTGAATTAAAAAATTGAACTAAAATGGTTTAATATATAGTGTACAAATGGCGTTACTTTCTATATGTTTTTAGGGGGATTCTAGTCTTTTACCCCTATTTTTTAAAATATTTGGCAATATGCCCATGTTTTGAAACTATTTAGGTTTGTGCCCTTGTTTGCAAACTCGATTTTACTAAAATCGAGTTTCAATCAAAAAACTCGATTGGTAGAAAATCGAGTATGGGGCAATCAAACTTTAAAAAAAAAAAAATTGCATGGAACTCGAGTTCATGGAGCTCAAGTTCCAAACCTATAGCTGCGTTCAGGAAGACCTATAGCGGCATTTTATATGGAACTCAAGCTCCATGAACTCAAGTTCCATGCAATTTTTTTTTTTTTTTTTTTAAGTTTGATCAGCCCAAATCTATAGTTGTGTTCAGGAAGACCGATAGCGGCATTTTATATAGATCTCGAGCTCCATGAACTTGAGTTCCATGCAATTTTTTTTTTTTTTTTTTAAGTTTGATCGGGCATAACTCGATTTTAAACCAATCGAGTTTTTCATTGAAACTCAATTTTGAGAAAATCGAGTTTCAAAATAGGGGCATGGACCTAAATAGTTTGGAAATAGGGGCATATTACCAAATATTTTAACAAATAGGGGTAAAAGGCTAGAATCCCCTGTTTTTAAGGACCAAATTAGTTATTTTTAACAACTTTCGGATGTGTTTGGTATTACCCTAAACCTTAGGGTAGGTTATTGAATTTTACCTTAACAATATTTAGATTATTAAATATATCTTCCAATTGTTCTCCATCCCTATCTTTCATAGCTTTCGTTTGATGCTCTCTACCATAAAGCCCAAGCTTTAAAGTATTATATATCTTTCAACTATATAGCCTAAGCCGAATAGTCTTTCACAATTTCCCAGCTTGAGCTTATTAATGCTAACCTCTCTCACTCCCCTTCTCCTTTGGCTCTTCCTCTCCTCATTTAACTGAATCACTTCTTCATACCCGTTCAATTGTCACCGTCCCTAAAAAAATCAAAAGACATTATATTTGAACTATCAAAAGTCCTATATAAATAAAATATTAATATTGAAACACCTGAAACAATCATTAATATTCACATCAGATATTTTACTTTCACATATACATAATATTATTCGGTTGCTTTTGAGAATCTAAATCTCAATCATACATGGTTAAATTATTAATATTGAAACAGCTGAAATTACAGTAATTAATATCCACATCGGATATTTCACCTATACATATATACATAGAACTATTTAGTTTCTTTTGAGAAACTGATTCTTAGTAATACATGTTTCAAGCCTTTGTTCATGACCTTCTAAATAATTGGCATATTTTCAACTTCAATGTTGTCCTACAAATGTCAGTGTTTGCAAGAACTAATGTCAGTCCTGTTATGAAATACTTCTTCAAGTTTCTCTAAATACCAATTGTAAATAAGATGAAATGGTTCTACTAAATAATGCTAAATACCAATTGTAAATAAGATGAAATGGTTCTACTAAATAATGCTCATATTATCTATTGGTTATGTAGGTTGTTCATATTATCTACCAATTGCTCACGAATTATCCATTAAATTGCAAGTTTAGAAGCTAGATTATTTCTTTAGATATCTCTAAATCTCAATTGTAAATAAAATGAAATGGTTATGCTAAATAGTGCTCACATTATCTATTGGTTGTGTGGGTTGTTCATATTATCCACCATTTGATCATAGATTTTTAGTTAAATTGGAAGTTCAGAAGTTGGATTATCCTAAGTTGAAAAAAAGAAATAAATAGTTTTGAGATATTTTTAAATATTAATTTTCCTGTCCCTAATCTACATTTTGTATTGTAAAATTTTTTTCCCCATTTTTTATCCTTTATGTTTTTTTTTAAATGATTTCTTACTATAATGATGGTTAGTAAATGATGGTTTGTAGGTACTATGGAGTCTTCTTATCATGCACAATTGAGAAGAAGGATAATTCTTACATGTAGGAGAAATCGAAATTTTGCAAGCAATATTCATACTCCTGCAACTCAAGGTATTTTTGCTGACAGGCAACTCAAGGTATTTTTGTTGACTTGCAGTTGAATATGGGTATTGTGTTGGATAGGAAAACAAATATGAGTTATTATGCATATAATAGAAATAATTTAGTAGTAAATAACTTCAAACATATTGATGCTTTGAGATGAAAGGTTTATGTTATGTAGAAAGAGGTTTGTATACTCATTATACAACGAGCCATGATTGATGAAAAGCAGGTAGATCACAAAAACATTGTTTAGAAAATTTTGAATACTTCCAGGTTAATTTTAAAGCATTATTAGAAAGTTACATTTTTTTTTTTTTTGGCTCTTCAAGTGAAAAAAGTACTTCAAGATTGATTTTTAACCCATGCCTAAATTCTCGCATGTGCATTTTCTGCAATATAATAAATGTGGTCCTCTACAAAAGAAGAAAAAATGTAAAATAAAAATAGCATGTTGGATTTGGCCAATTCCACCCAAGATTATAAATCTGATAAAGATGCTAATACGTAGCTTTCATAATTCAAATCAATGCTATATACCGCCATCAAGTATTTTTTTTTTCTTTTTTTGGTATACGAATCACATTACTTTTTTAAGCTCAACATCCTTTTTAACCTGTGAATTAAGTTCCATAAGCTTTTTGTTAGGTGCCAAAGGTGAACATCCAAATCTAACGATTGGATAAGTGCACATAGACGATGTCATAGTCTCACAAATATTAGCTATGGTGGAAAAGAAGGCATCTGGCAGGCTTATATGTTCAGGCTCAGTCGCTTACTGGAATTTTAGAATTGAGAAAGTTCTATGGCTGTTCACTCTTCAAAGAGAACTTATCAAAAAAAAAAGGCTCACTCTTCAAAGAGTATGGGAGAACCACATGCAGGATAACAAAGATATTGACTTAATACACATAAAATATTCTTACATTGCAGATTGTGTAGCTTCAACATTTTCTCAAGTTACTTTTTTTTGTAAGAAAAATTTATCAATTAATATATCACCTCAAATATTGGACTAACTTACCCTCAGCAATGGAATGAGATGTTGTCATTATTGGATTGCCTACAAGAAATTACTGCATGTCTTTGATGTGAGGCAATCACTATTTATTTTTTATTTTCTCAGACACACATATGCCCTCTATCATCTTCTATCCGGCAGAGATCCCCAGTTTCTTTTAGAATTAGAGTTAGGCCGCAGCTACGTTTTTGGAGAGGAGAAGGCCCTTGCCCATTTTGGTGTATGTGTTTTTTGCATGTGATGGAGTATATTTTTAGAAATCTTGATTGGAAATCCTACAACATACGACTTATGGGACTAACACATTTCGCACCCCAGAAAGCCAAGCATGCAAAAATATTAGAGTGGGTCATTGGGACTGTGAATGCCCTCCTTAAGGAAATGAGAAATTATATGTAACATGCAAAATGTATTCGATTGACTTGGAAATATACAAATTAGTCAACCAACTATGGTAGAATTAAGGTTTCAAAAATTAAATAAAAATTTTACAATAATAAAAAATTTACCTTGCGATATGATTATGAAATACATTACACTTCATTAAATTAGTCTGAATTGCAGAATAATAATAATAATAATAATAATAATAATAATTGTAGGGTCAGTTTTTGCGGCCCAAGCCCAAGGAGGTATGGATTTGGAACCCTCTGAGCCCAAAACAATAAATTTTGTAGAGAGTGGGCGAAAGGGCTAGGCAAATAATGAAAATTACAGTATTAAACAGCAACACCAATGAGAGAAGTTGAATTAATGTGCTCTCGGACTAATGAGTACTCTGTCCGAAGAGAAGTTGTTCATTGATAATCAAGGGTTACAATTGCTGGAGCTACAACCATGTAAGGTACCCTTTCTCTCTCCTGTTTTTCGATCCCCCTCTATCAGAGGTACCCAATACTCGTGTTTGATCAAACCTCTTCGGATCCGAGGACGCATGACTACTCGGACATATGAGTATCTCCTCGGATGGTATACGTGCTCATCCCCAGGCGTCCCCCATTGGCGTGGGCTTCCGACTGAAGGCCTTATCTCCTCGGATGAAGAGTGTTCCTCATTCAGGGCCTCGGGCCCAATAAGTTGGGCTGGGTTTTTCTCCCCCCACAATAATAATAATAATAATAATAATGAGACTACCTTAAAAAAAAATTCACATGCAACGCATGAATTCTCAACTAGTTACCCAATAATATATGGGGTCCAAAGAAAGTTGGAGAATCCTTTTACAAGTTGAATTCTTTTACAAGGTCAATTTGACCATCTTGTGTTGTGGCACAATTCTAATACATACATGAGTATTTTTTTTCCGCCTATCTTGTTGCAACTTGGAATCCAAAACACAAGTAGAATGATATACGGAATTGAGACATAAGTAGGGAATCCTTTGATAAGTTGAATTCTTGTACAGTGTAATATAATAAAAAAAATACAACAGAAATATAAAAATTACAAATAAATAAATAAATATTATTTGAAGAAACTCAACACAATTGGACTAAGGTGCTACTTTTGATGCTCGGCCTAAAATAGAGAACCGTGGGCCTTTGTTCGACCACCTGCCATGGCCACGCTCTCACGCGCGCGGGGTCCGTTGGAGGCCCTTCTTAATAATTGTGTGGTTCATGCGAAGCTTTGGGTGCTCTCTCACTCTCTTGAGGGAGGAAGGTAGGTCTACCTTTGGAGGTGTGGCAGGAATGTTGGCCAAATTTTAGGTGATTACCAAAGGTATATAAAGTCGTTACCAATCATTGGGTTTTTCTAAGGTGTGATTGGTTACCTGTTTCTAGTTGATTTTATTACCAATCTTAGGCTAAGAAAAGGGGCATTTTTACTAATCTAATGTGGATGGCAAAAAATCTTGATTCTTGAGTCTGGAAGTTTGGTTTTGTGTGGGGAAGGTGTTAGGCACCCCACAATGCCTGTCCAAGGACAGCTCTTTATTTTGATAAAACCTTAATTTTTGAAGATTGGCAATAAAAAACATGATTTTGGCATTGGCTTTTGGGGCTTTGCATGCATGGGGCTTTGAGATTTGCCTTTTGAATGGGTGTGGTCCCAATCTATGTTTTCCTAAGGCATTCAGGCAAATACCAAATTTCCACGACGAAAATCCGGCGACATGTCACCTTACTTTCACAGTGGAAATTAGGCACCACTTTGCTTTAGATGACATGGACTGTGACAATCACACTAGGAGGGGCGAGCAGGTATATATATATATATATATACATACATCATGCACAATGTTAGCACATAGAGAAGGAAAGTAAATTCCTACATCCCTAGAGCATGACCCAAAATATAGGTGTAGAAAAGTAAACAGGGGTCACCATACTCTAAAGATGAGGACAAATGGTACATGACATGATATATCTAATACAACCCATCTAAGAGAGAAAGGATGGAGGAAAAAAGGGGGTTTAAAAGAGTACATAACCAAATACGAGAGACTAGACCCCTAAATCTATTGAACATAGCCGTTTGGCTCATATCTACATACTTGCATCCACGCCCTTTTTGCTTGCGCCTGGGAGACCATGCCCTAGCTTCATGCATCCTTACTCCATGTGTGTACATGCAAATGCAAAGACAAGAAACCAGCAAACAAGCAGTGGAAAGAAAGAGATGCGTAGATAGTGCGTAATGGGTATAAAGCAAACAAGCGAAGCAAGCATAGCATGTGGCAGGAGACATGACAAGCAACAAGATAAGCAAGTGAACTAGAAGGCAAACAAACAAGGAAGCAAGTAAACAAGAAAGAAGGCAAACAAAAGATGGTGTATGTAGGGGGACAAATGTAGGTTTAGATCGGATGTCAATGTCTTCATTGTGTTGAAGTTTGGACAACACACTAGCAAGCAAGACTCATGCATGAACATGAAAGCAAGCATGTAAAGATGCATAGAAAGCCAACGGGTGGCATAAACAAGCATGGTAAGCATAGCATCACACAGAGTGGAAAAAGGGAAGGGTATGCACGGAGCAACTCGGCATCTGGAGATGCCTCCCAAATTTTTACATTTGAACAAGGCCTCATGGGCATCAGATGTAACCACACAAGCCCAAGCCTACGGAGGGCACCAAACATGGCAAAGCCTAGAACTAGAAAGGCTAACACAAGCATAAAGCATAGAAGCAAGCAAGCATAGACATGCAAATAGGAATGATCCAAATCCTTTTGATATGGGCCATGGTACATGGATGATAACAAAAACCATAGAGTCTAGATTGGGTCCAAACCATTAGGCCAAAATACAAGAAAATGCGATAAAAGAAACAAAAGAGCTACAATAGCACATGACATGACAAATAAAGTCCAGGCCTAAGCACATAAACAAGGCGTAAAGCACGCAAGCACATGAGAGATGTCATAAAGCATGTAGAACGCATCGATCTAAGCATGTTAATACACTAATCTACGCATATAAGCATGGAGATATGCATGTAGGCATGTGAATGTACATCTAAGCATGTGGATGTAAGCATAAAAGCATGGAAGAACACAAATCCAACATACAAGCATGTGACGGCATAGACATAGACATAGATGAATAGAACATGCATACTAACATGTAGATCTAAGCAAGGCATAGCCGAAGACATTATATCAAGCATGTGAGCATGTAGACCCAAATATCAACACATGGGAAAGAAAAGATCTAAGCATCTAAGGCATGTCATAAAGCATAAAACATGTAGAAGGGGCAATAACACATGAACAAACATGAAAGCATATGGAAAAAAGCTAAAAAGCATGCTAAAAGCAAGATAAAGCAAGAAACATGCTAGGTAAAACAATAAATCATGTTATTAAAGTAAGAGCAAGCAAGATAAAAGCTACATGAAGCTTTGAAGAAGAAGGGGCATGGATGGTAGCTGAAATCTACATCCATACCCCTTAAACCTCAAATCCAAGGTGTAGAACCAAATGAAAGAAGGTTGGGGAGCGAGTAGCGGATCTAGAAAGCCTAGAAGAAAAAAGGGAGCTTGCAAGAAGATAGAGTTAGAGGTATCACTAGAAAATGGCTAAGACATATGAACAGACTGTCCACTCAAGGATCTTCACGCAAGGGCAATTAGTATTAAAAGCAGCAAAGCATGTGAGAAGAAACATCCCATGACCTTCGAAGTTTACCCCAAAATGGGAAGGTCCTTACATCATTAGAGAAGCCCATGATAGTGGGTACTATCACTTGCCAATGATGGATGAGAGCTCCCTGACAGATCCCATAAATGGAAAATAGTTGAAGCAGTACTACACTTGAGGTCTCCAAGTATTACCTTACCTTTTGTCATCTCTTTTCCTTTATTTTATCAAGCGTCTTATTGGAATAAGCCTTATGGGCATAGTACTCCTTTTGTTTGATGACCTGAATGAAGGAACCACTCTATGTCTGGAGTAGGTTTACCTTTCAGCAAATAGGTTCTTAAATCATTTTGGTTACCATGATGTATTTCAAAAAAGTCTTTGAAAAAATGAAGAAATCATGATATTATTCAAAATTTGCTATCTGCTTATGATTATTTGAAGTAGATAAGTAACAAAATCAAAATACATTAAAATAAATAAATGCATGCATACATATGTACAATATAAGAAAACTCGAATAAAACCTTAGAGAACGAATACATTGAAGTTCATTGGAAAAAAGACCGAGGAATTGGTCAAAAGAAAAAAAAAGTAATAAAACCTTAAGAGGTAATACATCAAAGTTCAAAGACCGAGGAACTGGTCAAAAGAAAAAGTTTATAAGTACAAGACCAAGGAACTTGGTCACTGAAAAGGAAGCATGACCTAGTAGTTGGTCATAAATAAAACACTAAGCTGCAAGGTCAAATTGGCCATAAAGCAACTAAGACAAAAGACCGACAAATAGTGACCCTTCTTGAGGAACTACAAGAGAAGAGGAGGTGGCTATGGTTGAAAGGGATAGCTCTTTGCAAGCTTCCAAATTTCGTAATGCTTCTTGGGCATGGGCCAATTCTATTCGAACATCTCTATCCACGTCTATGATTTCAACACTTTAGTAAAGAATTGGATACGAGGTGTAGGGTACACCATTACTCCTCAGGTAGTGGCTGATGCTCTAGGGGTACCGTTGGTTAGGGATCCTGTCTATCCTTATGACGAGTCTCCTGAGCTGAGCGATGTTTTATCTTACATCACTGGGACTTCTGTCCAGTGGGGTTCTGATCCTAGGATCACTTTTGCTGAGCTCTTCGGGTTGCACTATCTGTTCTTTAGGATAGCTTGTCATTCCATTTGGCCCATTTCTCATGTTCACACATTCCTCTTGAGCGGTGTCTTTTTGTACGCTTTGGTTACTGATGCTCCTATTAGTTTTCCCCATCTCTTTCTTCGTTCTTTGAACGATGTTTATAGGAGTTCATCCTTTTCTCATGCCTTGTTCATCCTATTTTTATTCATAGGATTTTGCTCCATCTTGACCTTAGTGACTTCCCTTCCTCTGAGCCTGTTCATGTGATAGCTCCCATAGGTGCGTCTTTTCTTAGACAGAGGGCCGCTCATCTTCAGCTGGTTCTAAACACCCTAGGTCCGAGCCGTCTAGTAGCACTCCTCCTCCTTCTTCTTCTACAGGTACTGCTGGTGAGGATGTTCCTGATCCAGTTGGTGATGATGCTGCTGCTGCTGACGTTCCTCCACCTCCTTCGACTGACTTTGATGTTCGTCGTACTCTGGAGACTGTCGTGACCGTTCAGGCGGCTCATGGTCAGATTTTGGTGGACTTACTAGATGAGATTCGTGCTCTCCGAGCCGATTTAGCGCGTCTTCATTCACCCTCACCACCTCCTTTTGATGGCGACTCATGATTGCTCTTTGGCATTCCGTCACAAAAAGGGGGAGTGGAGTTTTGACTTGTAGAGGGTTTTTGTTGTTAGGGGAGATTTTTGTTACTTGTGGAGTTTTTTAGATTGTATCTAGGTGCTTCACTTTGTATATCATTTTTGGAGATATTCATGTTAGGGGAGTAACATTGATTGATATTTTTTTTATTGATTCTTGTTGATTTGTGATTCACTGCTTATTGATTTATATTTATGAGTTGATCATTTATATATGTCTTTATTTTGTGTTGTGTGAATCTTACAAGAATGTTATACTTGTTGTTTTATTCTTTTCTGTCACACATGCGTTTATGCGTTTGTTGAGTATTTCAAGAATATACAGGTTGATTCAACTAAGCTGCTGTCTACACTTGCAACCGATGGATAGTAGTTAGCTGAATTTGAATTTTATGAGCATTTCTTTATAAAGGGCTTTTTACTTGTAAAACTTTGAGCTTTTAATTAGGGTTTTGTCACGGATTGCCAAAGGGGAGTTTGTTAGGTTCTAAGGTCTTAGGATTTTATGTATTTAGAACTCTAATTTGTAATGTTGGCAAACCATGATCAAAACAATGTATTTAGTCTTGTTTAGGCTTGCTCAAAGTTGGTTTATTATTGTAAAGTTAGAATCGAGTGGCTGCAGAAGTACTTGGGACTTTCGGCCTGGCTCGATCGATCGAAGAATAGACTCGATCGATCGAAAATCGCATAGGTTGTTTTTTCTGCAGAATTTCCAACTCAGCCCTACTTCATTAAACGTTTAGGGTTTTATGTTTTTACCCTAGGTATATAAACAAAACCCTAGCCACGTTTTTGAAGGTTGCTCCAATTGTATTGTTGCTCATACATTGCTGTTTTGTGTAAATCTCTTGTGAGATCTTTGAGGAGTTTTCCTTTACACAAAGCTTAGGGTTTTCAAGTTGGAGATATTATCTACATCTTGATGATCAACTTGGTTGCTACCATTGAAGCTTAAAGAATATCAAGCGAGGGTGCTTGTAGCTGATTGAAGAATCCAAGAAAGAAGGAGTCCGTGGATTCGGAGCTTGCACGTGGTCGTGTCAGTAAGTTCTACTGGTGGGTAGCATTAGGAAGTCAAGCGGGGAGCTCGTAGTCTTTCTGTATGAACTTCGATTCTTTCGCATAGTGGATTCAGGTTTACCTTGAGGATAGCTAGGTCAAATCCTCCCCAGGTTTTTATCGTGTGGTTTCCTGGGTCATCATATCTTGTGTTCTTTTATTTTTCGCTACTTTATATCTTGATATGATTGTTTGATTGTTTTAACCTAGAATTGTTTAATTTGACTAAGTAATAACTTGGCTAATTAATCTAGGCTAACCAATCTGGTTGTGTTTTAAGGGGTCTAAAACCGTTCAAAATGTCATAGCTGCTAAGTGCAGGCCAACTTGATTCACATCCACCCATAAAGCTTATAGAGCATGGTCACCCCATAGCCCTTCCATACCTAGGGGCTTGACTTAGTAGGACCAGTTAACCCACCTTCTCATGGGTACATATGGATCCTTGTGGCTACATATTACTTTACCAAATAGGTAGAATCCATACCACTTCGTAAGGCCACGGGAGGAGCTTTGGCAAATTTTTTGAAGGAAAGCATAATTGCCATATTTGGGGTACCTCATAGAATTATAAGTGACAATGGCACTCCATTTGTCAACAGTGAAGTAAGAAAGATGCTAGAGTTTTATCAGATCAAGCACCATTGGTCATTGCCTTTTTACCCCCAAGGGAATGGGCAGGCAGAAGCAACAAACAAAACTCTCATCAAGATCATTAGCAAGATGAGTCAGGAATACATTGGGGGATGGACAACGCATCTGCCAGACGCCCTTTGGGCCTACCAAAGCTCATCCAATTCTGCCATGAGATTTTCTCATTTCTCCTTAGTTTACGGAATGGAGGTAATGAGCTCAGTTGAAGTGATCATGCCCTCCTTAAGGGTCACACATGCACGAAAGAAGGAAAAAGAGAAGGGAGTTTTCATGGTAGAAAGATGCGATGACTTGGAAGGATTAGACGAGAAAAGGAAGGAGGCCCAAAAGCATGTAGCCGCATTTACAGGCAAAAGATGACTGAAGCTTATGGTAGGACGACCAAAGAAAGGGTGTTTGTAGAAGGATAGCTTGTACTAAGAACGGCAGACTACGTTAGGCGAGGTATGGTAGGACCATCTAAATTTTCACCAAAATGAGAGGGACCCTTTGTAGTAAGGGAAGAATATGCAAGTGGGTATTACGTTTGGCCCAGATGAACAGAAAAGATTTAATAGACCCTATAATGGCAAATGGTTAAAGCGTTATTATGCTTAAGAAACATTATGTAATCAAAGGCTTGAAATAAGGATCTAATCTCTAAAGCGGTTGGGGCTAGCAACACCAGAAAGGAGACACTTACGACGTGCCTCTAGGTCGGCCACCTCATTCTTTAAAGTCTTGATGCGAGCATATGTGGCGTCCACAGTAGGTTGAACCTTCTTCGTAAAGAAGGCTCGAGTAATCTCTCGTAAATGATCTAGCAGAAACTCCACAGGAAATCCAACCCTCATCAAATCCTAAACTGCAGCCCTTCATTGCAAAATCCTTTCAGCAAAAACGAAATCAATAAAGTTGTGCTCAATGTCGTTCATCACACTCCCTAGTAGCTTGAGGAAGTGTTCCCTCGCGGATTGGCCAAAAAAGAAAGCTATACATAAAGTTCCGACGATTGTTATAAACTGCCTCCAAATGAGGGATGCATTCCCCAAGAACCCGAAAATTGTGAAAGTCAACATAGGGGGCTCCAGCACCCTATAAATCTGCAGGATCAAGATAATTAGTCTCAGGCTGGTCAAACTGGATGAAGAAGGTAACGGCCTTGCTCGCTGGATCAGGAATTGTGGCAGAACTGCTACCAACCTCAAACCGAGAGGATGGAGCCATCTCAACAAGAGTCGGACCTAGGAAGAAATAGGAAGTATAGCATGAGTTCATAAGAGACAGAAAAAGTGAAGGGATGAATCCGTAAGGAGAATTAAAGAGGACATGAAAGAAAGGAAAGTACCAAGATCCGTAGGAGTGGGGGCTAAAGGTGTGGCAGAAGTAGGGGTTGTAGGCATCACAATATCTACTGCAGTTTTGGGCTCCTCAGGAATGTCTGTGGCTAAGAAAATTGATGCACAAAATAGTCAGAAGTTGGTACCAAGAAATGATAGGAAGAAAAAAAAAAAAAAAGATCTTTCAAGGACAAAAGACACATACCCATAGCCTTGGTCTCATGCTCACCTTCCTCATTAGAATCAGAAATCCTCGTCCTCATGATATGCTCATCCTTGGAATCCTTAAGGGCCTTCTCAGATCCCTTATCAGAGGACAAATCCGCATCAGGCCCTCGAGTGGCAAAACTAGGAATGGATGAAGGAGTGACTAGCAATGAGGAGCTATCCTAAATGGCCTGAGAAAGGGCAATGAAAGGGTCGCTGGCGGAGATGACAAGATGAGTAGCAGAAGAAGCACTTCCAGTATATGATGCACTTGCAGGAGTGACTTTTTTACGTAGAGTAGGAGTCTTAGCAGGAATGGGAGCAAACTCACCAACGCTTTCGGCCTGGGCACTCTCCTCAACAGGTACAGGCTTTGGTGGAGGAATGGGAGCCTTGGTAGGAGCTCTTTGTGCAACAGTAGAAACAAAGGGCATGACCTAAACCACAATGTCAGCCCCATTAAAGAAGCCTTCCATAGGCGTGCCTATAGCAAAAGAAACTTCCCCACTCGTGGGGTGATAAATAGAAAGGGGCTCGGGATCAACCTAGAAAAAAAAAGGGGAAGGAGAAGAGAAAAAAGGACGGTGGATGTTAAGGTAGGAAGGAGAAATAAATAAACATGCCAAAAAAAAAAAAAAAAAGCAAAAAGAAAAAAGAAGAAGAAGAGAGAAAGCACATGACAACACGTGGCAATAAAAATGCATGCAGAGAGAAGGAATGTACCTCCAACTTGGGCTTGTCAAGTAAGATGGGGCAGGTTGTAGAAGTGTCCTCCTTATGCTTAGACTGCCAAGGAATAATAAGACAAAAAGGGAGCTGAATAAGTATACATGCAAAGTTAGCTGCAAGAAGTCCCCATGAATAAGAAAAAAATAAAGAAAAAGCAAGGTTTAGAGATAACAAACTTTCCTCTTAGTAGTGGTTGATGGAACTGGTGCAGATGTCTTCCTCTTGCTACCGCAGGTCTTGTTAGAAGGAGGAGCATCCATGGATAGCCTTGGAGTGGAAGGCTTGGGCTTACTTGCAGTAGAATGCTTGTTGGAACGAGTACGAGCAAACGGAGGAGGAGAACCCTCAAGAACTATGTTACCAATGGGAGGAAGGCCACCCTCATAGGGAACAATGTTAGAACAAGTCTCAGAAGAATCATCCCCTATCTTGGCAGATTTGGGCTTGGTGGTTTGAGACACCAAGCCCTTTTTCGCAGGCGTAGGAAGGTTCACCACCTTTACATTTCTCTTCCAACCCATAGGGTACTCACCAGCATACAAGTACCACCCCTTCTCCTTCGTCTGCCACTCAAATATGGTAGACCTATTCTGTTTCCTAGCATATGCCACCACAGACTTAGTGGGAAGCAACAATCATGGGTTGGCAGAAATTATGGCATGAAAATCATTAGGAGGAATGTAGAAAACCCATGGCCACCCAACAACTCTTGCCTAAATGAAGCATCATGGCTTGCTAATACCCATGTATCACGGCTGTGTAAAGACCCTCTCTCTGTGAACTCGGAATAGTGACTACTGTGAAACGCTTGCTCCAAAACTCAAAAGCACTAGGCTATAGAAATGGTCGAACGGAAGTAGTGGACTCTAGAATGGCAGAGAAATCATCAGGTATGTCCTGATCCAACCCAAACTACCTCCTCATTTTGTTGGCAAAATAGTGTACAAAGCGGATGCCCTCATCAGCAAGGTAAGGCAGCCACCTAGCAGTATTGGCTACCAAGTACGTAATCCCCCTCTCATCAAAGGCAGTCAACAGGGTTTGGTCCCAGCAATGTCAATAAAAGGGCCTATAACTGAATCAGCACATGTGAAACCAGTGCCCAAACTCCTGTATGCCCTTCAACAAAAGTCAACTCCTTTATCAAAAAACTTGACGGTAGGATGCCTAAACAGCTTTAACCCAACCCAACGGTAAGCCAATGGAAAATCAGACACGAAACGGCCAAAAAAATCAGTAATAACCTTTGGACAGGAATGGTACTTCTCTTTGGCAAAATGGATAGACTTGCACTTAGCCAAGTGCCGAGCACAATGCTCCTACAGCAAATGTTGCAAAATGGCATTGTGGCCAGAAGTAGTAACTATGTGGTAAGAGCCTACCTGCTTCTCATCACTCTGCAAAATGTCCAATTGCACATACAAATGACCTAGAAACATAGGGGCCAATGATAGACTCACCTCGACATAAATCTTTATAGCTAACCAGAAATAAAGAGGTTTTATAGCATAATAAGGGTGAGAGCCAAAGATGAACTTACAGAGGTAGAACACAACAAAGGCAAAATGCAACAAAAGCCACACGACATATTACATCGGAAGCCTTGGAGAAAGCCTCAACCCAATGCGACAATTTCACATTTCCACACATCCTTTCAACTCGGCCTCCATGGCCTCCTCCTCGAAGGAAATCTCAATATTGCTCTGGTTTACATGACCGAGAATGGGTAACAACAGTTGATTCACCACATCCTCCGAGGTCATGGTGATCTCACCGCAAGAAAGGAAGAAGGTATGGGTGGCGCTACACCATCGGTGAACGAAATGATAAAGATTAAATAAGTCCCTATAGTTGAACAAGAAACGTAATGAAACAATGGCCTTCCACATGCCAGCTTGCTGCAATGTCACCATGAAATCTGTATCGGACAACTTTTCATCTATCCATTCCTTCCAACCTAAAGAGGTACCTAACCTAAATTCGAAGAGGATGGCATGGGAAGAGAAGTTCCTTTGCATATGTCAAGATCAGGGATTGAGGAAGCCAAAGGGGCCCATGACACCTCCATGTCATGGCGGCAAATGGAGAGCCACAAATGGCTTGGCGGCAGAGGCAAGTAGTCACTGGGCATCACAGGGAAATGGATGAGGGTGTCATACCATAGATTGATAAGGGGACAACACCATTCACGACAAGAAAAAAAAAGGTGGGGCCCACTGTTAAAAAAACCCATGAAAAAGAAAAAAAAAAGGGGGAAGAAGAGAAAAGAAAGAAGATTTTATTTGCATATGAACCGCTCGAGCAATTCATATACTCAGGGGGCTGAATGTTGAGGCCCATTTTTGGCAATAGGGCCTAATGGCAGAAGAAGCCAACAATATGAAAAAAGGGTGAAGAAAGAAAATAGCAAAGTAAAAACCATTGAGCTTGAATAGCAGGAATAATGGTCCACGAGCCCACAAAATAACAAAGTGGCTCCAAAGAAAGCCAATGGACCATGGAAGCCCCCAAAAATGAAGTAGTAAGCCTATGAGAATCATGAGAAATAGAAAGAAAGCAAAAAAAGAGCCGGTGGAGCCTAAAGAAAAGAATTGGTAAATGAGATTGGTTTGAAGGCCAATAAACCCAAAGGAAAAGGATGTGGCAATTAGGCCAAGGGAGCCCAAAGAATTTAACAAAAGCCCATGGGAATGTAAAAAAGAAGGGAAAAATGAAATGGGCCGAGGATGCCCTAAAGAATAAAATGGGCTGGGGAAGCTTAAGATGTTGTGTAAACTAGTCCAGCAAGAATGTTGGGCAGTAAAAAAAATAAAAAAGACTAAAAGGAGGAGTAACCTATGAAACTGGGATGGTAAGCACTTCGGCCCATGGGCCTAGAGGAAGTCCAGCAAACAAAGTTAAATGATATCATGATAGAAACAACACAGTGGTGTGGCAGGAGCACCAACTAGCCTATAGACAAGGGATGAAAGGAAACGTGGGCCAGATTAAAGAAGAAGAAACCCACACCCAAGCAATGTCTAGCCCGAAGAAGGAATAAGACACAGAGAATGAAGACCCAATGACTCATCCACGCCATAAGAGTCAAACAAGCAGTAGAACGTGTAGTAGAACTAGACAAACTTGTAGGCAATGGCAAACGCATGAACGCTAGAGGGGCAATGGACTCATATGGGGTTGGAGCACACAAGCAAGGCCCAGGCACCACCTACTTGTACTTAGCTAATACAAGGGAGGTGAGCCATGGGTTAGAGGTAAGAAAGGGTATGGTCTAGCAGTGGGAAGAAGGGGGAGCCTATTTTGGGGTTCCTGCTCAAGCTTTTTTGGGGGACATGTCATATTGGGATGACATACCACCCAAAAGAAGCAAATGTGAGCTAGAATCACTAGGTGCATGCTATAGAGGTTGGTAAGGGAGAAACTCAGCCCTTATTCAAATAAGAGTGCAAAGGGAAGCAAGAAAACTAAACAAAACTACTTTTGTCTAGAAATGAAGTGTGGTGCGGCCAACACAGGATAGTGGTGGTGCCTAGGCAGCCGGCAGACCAGTGGGGCAGTCCTGGAAGGTCACCCACAACAGGCCAAAAGTAGTTGAGAGGTAAAAATGGTAAACCTTGCCATAATAGGTAGTATAAAAAGCCATGGATGTGCGTAGTAAACAACAACACCGAATAACGGAGGGAGAGTACCAAAAGGAAAAGAAAGAAAACAAAAGAAGTAAGGAAGCAACGAAAACAAGGAAACAAAGAGTAAAAATATGAGTGATAGGAGTAAGAGCTTGCACCAATAGGCAACCCAATTCTAGGAGTAAAAATATGAGTGATAGGAGTAAGAGCATGCACCAATAGGCAACCCACTTCTCTCCCTCTCAATAGCCCACTCTCTAGCATACCAAGAATATGAGGTCAAGCCATTTAAGCCCATTTTCCAAAGTGAGTAATCTCTACAGCAAAAGGCCCTCTGAGGTTACTCAAATTGGAGGGTAGTTCCCTTCCTGGACTTGAATCTGTCAAGGAACCAAGTCTCTTCCTTTAACAGATTTGTCTTCTTTTCTTCTGCCATGATTGATTGAAAACTAACATGACTTCTTTTTGTTATTACTTTATTTTAGCTGTGATCACATTATCACACTTCTTTCTCTTTACATAACTGTTTAAGTATCACTGTTGTCAGTAGAAATGTTTTAGTTAAAGTGTTTTAGCTATCCTATTGTATATATATATATATTTTTTTTTTCTGTAACGTTTTGTAACAATGTTTCCTGTCGTGGGCAGTCCCAACTCTCCTACCCTAGAATCATTAGGCCACAACACAGCAGGGGCAATCCAACCGAGGATGTAAAAAGGCCCACCACAGTTCTCATATGAGCTAACCACTAACATCATTTTTTCACTTATCAATAATCATTCGCCACATCAACAGTTTATAAAAAATATTATAAAATAGTTTGTTTTACTAGTATTTTCGTTAGATAATTTTAGTAACCTTAATTTGGATTTTAATTTTTATAAATTTATATTTGGTTATTTGTTGTGGTTTTGTTAAAGGGATATTTCTTAAAATATTCTGCATTACATGGGGTAAAGATGCAACAATATAAAAAAATACGGTTCCATCAACTGTTAATTCTGGAACCTAACCTATCAAAAAAAAAAAAAAAAAAAAATTGGAACCTAAGATTTGTTAAAGCAATGCAAGATTGAAATTGGAATCTAACTGTTGTCTATGTAACTGATAATTCCATCAATGAGTTATTTATTATATCTTATGGTTGTCTATGTGACTTTTTTCTGGGATATTTAATATTTTTAATCACGCAAAGAACCATGTCAATTATTTTTTATTAAAAAAAAGAAGCAATGAATCAATACCTAAGGCGATAGATGTTTTCAGTGGCATGATTTTTTTCTTTTTAATAAAAATGGTGAGGGACAATTACCCAATACAGTCCTATTAGGCATGAACATAATAGACTTGGTAGTTCCTTTACTTGGTAATGAACCAATACCTAAGAGCTTTACATTCTTAAAGCATTTTACTTTCCTTTTTTATTAAAAAAATGGCCTGTTTGAAAATATATACTATTCGTCCCAAAAATTCAGCTATGGATGTAGTAGATATTGAGCAATGTTAGGATCACAACGAATTTGTATTATGGGCTCCTATTAACTCATAATGAGAAATTTGAATGAGAACAAGAAATAATTACGTATAAATCATGTAAAACTAAACTCGTATCATTTCATATCATGGATCGTATTACAAGGGTTTCTCTCTAGAACAAAGACACACTCTTATCTTCTGGAAAATTCTCCTTTTCTCAATAATCTCTTTTTCTCGTGTATTTTGTGTGTTTTTTCTGCCCTTATCCTTCCTTATATTAGCTCTATCTTCTTCTTTAGAGCGTGTTGTCCTTGTCCACCTAAATAACTTCTTGTTCCATTAGACTCTTTTTTCCTTATTTTTCATCATGAAAAGAGACTTCTAGGGCTTTTTATTTTTTATTTTTTATTTTTTTACTGTTCAGGCTTGTCATTTTGCATTAAATGCGGTGGTGCCAAGTAGGTGACCTTCATCAAGACGGAGATTACTGTAGAATCATTAAGAGGCTTTAGAAAACTTCCTCCGAATAACTCATGCCTTCTAGAATTCTGCCTTGGAAGTTCGGTTAGACCTTAGATGGGGTCCTCAACATTTGGATCTAGGATGGCGCTATAGGGATGGTAATTTTGCCCTGCCCCTCCTTGCTTCATTCCGCATGGGTTTTCCTCACCTCGCAAAGGTGGTGGGGCAGGGATGGGGTAAGATTTTAGCCCCGCACCATGGGGCGGGGCGGGGATAGGTTTAGACTTTTTAAACCCACCCTGCCTCGCCCTTCCCTGTGCTCGCCCCACCCCGCATTGCTAAAGGTTATAATTGTAAAATTTTCATACCCTAAAACTCTACTATTTAAACGAACATATCAATATTAGCTTATTTTATTTTACCTAATGTGGTTCTTTGCCTTTATTTTGTTATGTGTTATACTATGTGATTTTTTTTTTTTTTGGTGATTGTCTTGTTAAACACCATATATTTTTCAAATTTTTTTCTTCTAAAAATTGATTTGATTTGATGAGATAAATTTAGTTGTAATTTCAAGTATATTTTTATTAATAAAATATATTTCATTAAAAAAATTGTATTAGTTGTAGGGCAAATTAACAAAAAGTAGAGTTTTACGAGGTGGGACAGAACTTTGCGGGGCTCCAAGGGGCGGGGATGGGGTGAGAAAGTTTCCCCCGTCATGCGAGGCAGGGTAGGGATGGGGTAAGAAAAAACTATGCGGGGTGGGGACGAAGACTCCATCCTTTAGCCTTGCCCACCCTATTGCCATTCCTAGGCGCTATGCCTAGTCTATGGTCCAAGGCTTGATTCTCTTCGAGAGGCTTAATCTCAAAGTGGACCAGTCAATGTTGGGCTTATTTCTACTAATTAGGCTGATGTTAATTGGGTCCTATATTTCATTTCCCTACATGTACCTAAGAAATAAAATGTTCTATTGGACGGCATGAGAAAAATAAAGTTGATTTTTAAAGAAGTTGTACTTTGAAAAATTGTGGGTTTAAGTCTTCGAAACAAATATGCTCTATTAACAATAACTTCCGTTCCCACAAATAAATAAAGTCCTATAATGCTAAGAAAAAAAAAAAAATCCTAAACTAATGCATCTGTTATGATAGAGTTAAGATAATTATTAAAACTAGCCTTATAAGTTTTTTTTTTTTTTTTTTTTAAATGTCATAATTTTTCAATCATGCCAATTTAGGATTTATGCTATTGCCAGTAAAGTTTATGTATTAGCTAATCATCCAAATAGCTAGGAGTGTAATAAGACCTAGCATTAAAAAAAAATGACACGTTTACACTTACATGAAAATAATGACTTCAATGCTATTTCAGTGTTCACTCTTTGTTGCAAGGTCTCGTTACACTCCTAGCTTTTTTGGTGATTAGCAAAAACATAAATCTTACTAGCAAATGCATAAAAACTAAATTGGAATGATTGCAAAATATTGACATTTAAAAATAAAAAAGAAAAGTCTCTGAGCATGTATGTATAAGCTAGTTAAATTCTTTGTTTTTTGTTTTTGAGACACAATTTTACTCTAGTCTAATCTAAGTATATATGTGTGTTGAGATTCAAAAAATCATAATATAAGGCCCAAAGATTTGAAGCCCAAGATCCATGAAAGAGTAGGTTTTAGAGCCCATAAAACAAAGGCCCAGCCTGCCAAGATTAGAAGACAAAAAAAAAAAAGGAGAGGAGGAAGAAAGAAACTGGGCCAAGATCCTAGAGACTGCCAAGAGCTAGGGATCCTTGTGACGCGCAACACAACCAGAGTGGGATTGAGACAGCTCGAAAAGGGAGAATCAAAAAGCACAGGAAACGAAAGATAGATATGTCCTCCTCAAGCGCTTAGTGATGTAGCAAAACCAGAGGGCTTGGAAAGCAACAAATCGTGAGAAAAAGGCTGGCACTTCGGGGAACCCAGAAAGATGAAACATAAGGGGAAGTAGCAGGGAAGACCTTCGACTTGGCAGGGAAGGATTCGGCTCATTTTGGAAAAATGACAAAAGGTAAAGGCATGGAAGCATTGAAAGAAGGGAGATTGAAGGTCGGCTACCTAGGAGCACCACCGAATGGAAAGTCAGCAAAGGACTTTCAGGGAAAATGGCACCAAAAGGAGAAAACTATAAGGAATAAGGAAAGAACCTACCATCTGGGTAATAGGCACAGCACAAGCTTTGATGCCTAGGGGAGTAAAAGAGAGAAATTGGTGGTACCTTAGAATCCTACCATGACAGGCCAACATCAAAGGGTCATTCAAAAATAGTGGAATTATAAGAGAATCATTGAGAAAACTCTATCAAAATTCAAAAGAAATAGAAAAATACCTCCCGGTATCCCATAAACCGCCACTAGTATTTACTTAGATTCAAGGGGATTCAAACTTTGCAAGTATTAGAGGCTTGAATAGCCATTTAAGTCTGTAATTTTTGAGCTCATTTGGACCTTGTATCATGTTTTAGTGAGCATACTGTGATCCATAATTAAAAAGATAATCAAATACTTTATATTAGTTTGGGGATCCCTACTAGTCTGTGAGCACCTTGTAATTTATAATTAAGAGAAAAAAGATAATGAAATATCTCATACTGATTTGAGGATCTCTAACAGTTATTTCGCGTATTTCTTTATTACATTGTCCTCCTTTGCTGTTTTTCTTGCTATCCAATACATATATTCTTGCTTGCCAGTGTATACGTGTTGTAGGATCTTTACTCTGCGCATAACCTGGTTCGTAAACAGCCTATTTAGTTGTGGGGAACCAAGCCGAGTCCCTTCAAACTATGACAAGAGGGTCCGGGGTCCTTGCTTAAACTTGAGCCAGGATATCGTAAAACATCGACCCTCACAATGTGTGAAATTTCCTCTTGGAGATTTGAATTCCAACTCTTCTTCTACCACACAGCCCATAAACATTTATATTTATGAAATGACTATCACGTCAAGAGTGTTATGTTTAGACCTAATGGGAGCCCAAGAGACAAGAAAATCAAAGGAGAGGGAAAGGTCATAATTCATACTTGAGATTAATGACAATGGACCAGAAGTCCAGATTCTCCATAAGCCCATACTTATCGAGTTCCAAACCTGTAGCTGTCCCCTATCATTTTTTTTTTTTTTTTTGACTGAGAGCGATAGAAATTAACATTTTTAATTTTTTGTCCCCTACCATTTTAATATTCCTCTTAGTTTAACAATCTGATTGTTATCCAAAAAATCTACTGCTTTTTGTTTTTATAGACACAAAGGCAAGTGATGGCTGTTCGGTTTGCGATCAGCTCATCGCAGTGTGTTATACAGTTTTTCTTTGGCACCTTTATCCCAATGCTAAACGTCCTTGACTTCCAAGGCTTCATAAAAGCCGCATCTCAAATTCCAACTTCTTGACCATTTTCGGCACAAAAGGGTTATATTTTTGTACCTTTATTTATTACTTTTTTTCCCCCCCAAAAAAAGAAGAAGATATACATATACTAAGCACCTATCAGCCACTATCTTAGTAGGGAATTGGTTGGTTGAAAAATTGCCGGCCACATACATCAATCTCATCAACTTTACGTATAGGCAGAGAATGCTTAATTTTACATTAGCCTCTTTAAACACTAGAATTGGGGTGTTTGTTATTTTACAATCTAAACTACTCAAAACCCATTCCATCCGAGTTTGTAAATTAAAAAAAAAAAGAAAAATTGCAACTTATGAATAGGAAAAGGTTACACATATGCAACCTTACTGTTCATAGGTTGTAAATTTTTTTTTTTTTTTTTTAATATGTGGTTGTGTGTAAAGAGAAAAAGTGAGTGGGAAAAAAGAGAGAATAATACTTTTTATTATTTTATTGGGTAGTTTATATTATTTTATTGGATTGTATGTAAAAATAAAAACTTGGATGTAGGGTGAGTTGTAAAATGAGTTGGTAAAATAGATAAAGTAGTGTCTAAGGATGCAAAATATGTTTTTTTTTTTTTTTTTGGGTGCATCCCTGGATGCTAATTCCAACACGCCCAAGTTCTCTTTCTCAATTTTAATTGGTTTATTTATAACTTCCAGGCTCTATATATTACTTTTTATCATCAAGTTAATATGTTATATTTGTCTTATTAAAGAAAATTATATCTGTTGTTTTTGTTTTATGTTTATGTGTTAGTGGAATTCTTATTTAGAAGAGCACCCAAGAAAACAATTTATTGATGACATAATTATTAGTTTTTAATTTTTTAAAAATTTTGCAAGCATAGAGGGTATAAGAAGAAGATGTAATCAAATAATAGATTTGTCAAAATTCATCTCCAAAAAAAAGATATTGAGTAATTTAAAATTACAACTAATTTTGTAACTAAATTTTGCCCTTAAAATAAATTGGAATCCATGAAATTATACATATACACATACTTCTATTTATAAAAAATTTCACTAGTTTTTTAGAATCAATAGATGGCTTCACAAGCTGGATAATTTCCTAATTTGCATATGAAATTGAATATATACAGAGAGAGAGAGAGAAAGAGAGAGAGAGAGAGAGAGAGATATGAATTAATGGACTAATAATTGCCAGAATTTTTTATTATGAGTAACGTTTGTCAAGATACTAAAAAATATTTGGCAGCAACTAAATCTAATTGTGGTACTTAATACGACACTGGCCCTTTAAAATTTTATTTTATTTTATTTTTTGGAGACGGGCCTTTAAGATTTTGGAATATGAGAATTTATGAACATGAAATATAATGGTGGTGTAATAAAGAGAGCAATTTAGTTACACATGCCACAATTAATAAGTGAAAAGAGCCTTCAAAGAAATTAGATAAAAATAGCATCTTCCTTTCTTTACATTAAATCTAGGCTTGCCTAATACAAAAAGAAAAGAAAGAACTTATTCACATTAAAAAAAAAAAGAATAATTAAGGAAAAATTAAAAAACAAAGAAAGAGAAGAAAAAGAAAAGAAATTGTACATGATATACAACACATCAAGTGAGCAAGGATATGATATGAGATAGTAGTAATGGGGGGTTTAAGCATTTGATGACGGCAGTTGGAAACGGGTATCCAAGTGATAATGGTGGGAGTGGGAGGGTGGTTCCACATGTTCAACGGTGCAGAAAGAAAGTGATTTACATACAGCTAGATAATGACCAGTGAGTGCAATGGATCCTAGGTGTCCCTCCCAACTCTTATCAACGTTCTTATTTTCCGCACTTTCCCTCAAATCATGCCATGCACTGCTTTATGTAGGCCCCAAACACCTTCACACTCCAACATCAAAAACACGCCCTTTAAAGTTCTCTCTCTCTCTCTCTCTCTCTCTCTTTCAAAACAAAAGTCCCGGCAAATTCGCCTATGATTGATTTTCCTTCTTTAAAATCTAATTTTCGGCCAATTTTATCATACCCTCCTTTATTCCTTTCAAATCCAAACGAGTAAGGGTCATCAAATAGCCCATGGCCCATGGCCCGACCCAGAATCCCGACGGCCCACCGGGCTAATGGGTGGCCCAGCCCGTTGTTATTGAGGCCCACGGGTAGCCCACTAGCCCAGTGGTTCAGGCCATGGACTAGTTTTTATGCCCATGGGTATCCGGTGGGCTAGCCCAGTAGCCCAACCCGTTGCCCAGCCCGTTGGCCTAACCCATTAGCCCAGTTTAATAACTCATAATTCATAACAAAAATATATAGAAAGTGTATGAAGGATTGATCTTGAGATATCATAGAGGAATTTCTTAAGAGAACTCCCTCAACCATTAAGATATCCAAAGTAATTGTGCTAAACTTAGTTTATTAAATATATATTTTTCTAGTAGTCTATCAAATTTGAATTAATCATTTGACATTTTTTTTTATTAAAGATAAAAATAAAAATAAAAAACTATTTAAAGCCTTAATAAATAAAAAATTAAATAGGTTCTCATCAATAAAACAAAAAATTAAATAGATTTGATTGTAAAAAAATTTGTAATTAAGTATTAAATTATTTAATTCTTTCCTTTAAAAAAATAGATTGATTATTTCCTTATAAAAAATTGATTCTTTCTTTATAAAAATAATAAAATAATATGCTAACACAAGCCCATGGACAAACGAGTGTGATTATCACATGTTGGTAGGATGTGCACCTATTCAAAATTGTGTATACAAATGTGTGCAACAAATATTAATGTTTTATTTTTAGGATCTTTGTTAGTGTTTCTTAAACTCGCCGTTACAATGCCAAAAAGATTGTGTATCTGATGAATGAATGAATGAAAAAAGTGTGACAGAGTGGAAATTGGTTTAGTGATGGTGTCCCATGTAATGGAAATGGAATACTAATAGCTGGCTAATATTTTGAAACCTTGACAGTCTGGTCCTCATCCCACTATTCCAAAATTCCAACCCCACAAACCCATCACAAGACACAACCCAACAAACGATAACCCCACAAAACCACAATCCCCTCTCTTTAAAAACCCACATCCCACACAACTCTTTCCCACAACCCCAACTCCTCCTCTCTCTCTCTCTCTCTCTCTCTCTCTCTCTCATATTTAAGGTGTTCGGTTCCGATAGAGTTTACAATTATATTGTGAAACAAATTAGACATGGCTGAGGGTGAGGAAGTTCATAAGCAAGCCCAAGAAACATTGGCAAGGGTGGAAGAAGAAGTGGTGGTCACTGATGTTCCACAAGCTGAGAAAGCTGCTAGCACCACAATAGAGAAAGTGCCACCACCTTTGCCAGAGACAGAAGAGCCAACAAAGCCCAAACCCATTAAAGAAGAGCCTGAAGAGGGTGCTGCTGATGCTGAGGTATCAAAATCAGGTGACAATATCAATGATGAGAAGACTATCCCTCTATCTGGCTCCTTCAAGGAAGAAAGCACCAGAGTTTCTGATCTTCCTGAGATCGAAAAGAAAGCTCTTGAAGAGCTTAAGCAACTCATCCAAGAAGCCCTTAACAAGCACGAATTCACAACTCTGCCTTCACCACTACTACCACCACCACCACCACCACCCAAAGAAGATCAAGAAAAGCCAGAAGCTTTAGAGGAAAAGGATAAGAACCCAGTTGAAGAAAAGCCTTCCCAAGTGGTTGCTGATGACGAAATTGCAAACCCAGAATCTGAAACTGTAGCAGAACCAGAAAAGATAGCGGAACCAGCAAAAGAAGGAGAAACAGTTGAAGTAACAGAAACAGTGGTGGTTACTGAGGTGATTGAAGAGAAGGTGGCTGCTGAAGTTGTAGATGATGACGGTGCAAAGACTGTGGAAGCCATTAAAGAGACCATTGTGTCAGTCTCTTCTTTGGTTCCACAAGAGCCTGCTCCTACTACTTCTGAAGCAACAAAAGAGGCAGAAGAGAAGGCTGCTCCATCCTTGGAGGCAGAGGCAGTAGAGAAAGATGCAAAGGTTGAGACTTTAGCTTCTCTGCTTGCAGAGGAGGTATCCATATGGGGGGTACCTCTTCTTGCAGATGAGCGAAGTGATGTGATACTGTTGAAGTTTTTGAGGGCAAGAGATTTCAAAGTGAAAGATGCTTTCACCATGATCAAGAACACGGTTAGGTGGAGGAAAGAGTTTGGGATTGATGAGTTGGTTGAACAAGAGTTGGGTAGTGATTTAGAGAAGGTGGCGTTCATGCATGGGTTTGATAAGGAAGGACACCCTGTGTGCTATAATGTGTATGGGGAATTCCAGAACAAAGAGCTTTACCAGAAAGCATTTTCTGATGAGGAGAAGAGGCTGAGATTCTTGAGGTGGAGAATTCAATTCCTAGAAAGGAGTATCCGGAAATTGGATTTCAAGCCAGGTGGTATTTCCACCCTTGTTCAGGTCAATGACTTGAAGAATTCTCCTGGGCCTAACAAGTGGGAGCTTAGACAAGCAACCAAACAGGCTCTCCAATTGCTTCAAGACAATTATCCTGAATTTGTAGCCAAACAGGTATGCATTTTTTTCTTTCTTTCTTAATTTATTATTTGTAACGTTCTTAATAGTGTCATATGTTGTTCTAATTTTGGGGTTGACTGTTTTTTAAAGGTGTTTATCAATGTCCCTTGGTGGTACCTAGCAGTCAATAGAATGATAAGCCCATTTCTGACTCAGAGGACTAAAAGCAAGTTTGTGTTTGCTGGTCCTTCCAAGTCTGCAGAGACCCTATTGAGGTCAGTACCATTGTACCAAATGTTGTATCTACCTCTCTTATTTCTCTATGAAGGGTTACTTTAGAGGCTGCTTTGCTTAATAAATTTTGCCAATGCAGGTACATAACTGCAGAGCAGGTACCAGTCAAATATGGAGGACTGAGCAAAGATGGTGAATTTGGCACAACAGATGCTGTTACTGAGGTTACTGTTAGGCCAGCGGCAAAGCACACAGTAGAATTTCCAGTTACTGAGGTGTGTTATTCTATGTCTTTATGGTCAAGGGTGATTTTTGAGAACCAATGAATTAAAAACTCATCCATTCTAGACTTTACTGTGACTTTAAGCATTAAAATACGATATTCTATTATATACTGCTTTTGGTAAAAATTTTATACTATCTTGTGTTGTTGAAAATGGGAGGAATCTTTTCTTGGGTTCTCTGAACACTCTGTAGTGACATTGTATGTACATTTTTGTGTTTGTTTTTACTTTGCTGGTACAATTTAACTGGGCTCCCTTTAACTATGGACAAGCTGTGAGCCTATGTTTTGTAGATAAAAAGCAAATTATAATTAAAATATGAAATACTAAGACATACATTTGATTAAATGATTTCTGAGAATTTGGAATTATAGTGTAGGGAAAGATAATGTGATATATTAAATGTACCATAAATGGAGAAATGTAGTACATGGCAATTAATTGATGGGAGAGGACTTGTGTGTAAATTACCAACTTTCCTAGGTATATACTTCATGTAGTAAATGGCATTGAATAGATTTTCGTGTGTGTGTGTGTTTGTTCCTCAAAAAAAAAAAAAAAGAGATAAGAAAAGAGAAGGAAAAGGTATACACTTCATTTGGTCTCCAATATGAGAAGTGAACAGGAATCAAGATTTGGAATACTACTAAAAGTTCATATCTTGAATAATTTTACCACCGGCCTTCTCCGCAAACAAATGGAACATTTTCTCCTTTTATTTGTTAAATTATTATGTCCATCTTTGGAATATACACAGCAGCTATGTATAATAAGTAGATACTGATTAACATTAGAGTTGCGATGGCCCAAAGCTCTTCTGATGATGGGCTTTCTTAAAGCAGAGAAATGATTTTAGTACTATAATCACTCCTGCTCCTATGCAATGATAGCTCTCGTTGAAACTCATTATTATAAATGAGTAGATTATATGCCTAAAGAAGTGATTATAGCTTCAACTTGCTGACTAATTAAAAATAATATGGGAGGAAAATCTTTAACTATTTGCACTGTAAGTTTACGAAGATATAACTTTTGCAACAAAGTAGGTGCAATGCACATATATTAACATATAACTACCAATTAGAAAAATACAACATGAGAAAGTCAATAGCCTATAACCAGCAAAACCCCCTCTAGATGCCTTTTTATGGTGATGTCAATTACATTAAGGGGTTGAAGAAAAGCTGGTTTTCTATATTGTTTTGTGAACTGATTATATTTCACTGGAGGTAACAGCATGATCAGAGAGCACAAGTTATGCAAATATGGCACATTATCAATTGATTTGAGCATATCATTAGGGAAATATCTGTGCTTGTTAACAATTGAAGTTTAAGTGTGATCAAAGTGATAATAGCAGTTATTTCCTCCCCTCTTAACCATACAAGAGAAGATAATTTTGTATCTTTCTTTTGATGAACATTAAACTAAGTTTTTATAACATAAAATTATTGATATGCAGTCCTGCCTTCTCACTTGGGAGGTCCGAGTTGTGGGATGGGATGTGAGCTATGGTGCAGAATTTGTGCCTAGTGCAGAAGAGAGTTACACTGTGATCATACAGAAGGCTAGAAAGGTTGCCTCATCTGAAGAACCAGTTGTTTGCAACAGTTTCAAGATTGGTGAACCTGGCAAGGTAGTACTGACCATTGACAATGCTACCTCTAAGAAGAAAAAGCTCCTTTACCGCTTGAAGACCAAGGCTTCTTCTGATTGAATGAATTGAATTGTTCAAGAAAAAGAACAGTAAGGCCGTTTTGCTTACATTCCTGCATCCAGTTTTATCTTCATCATGATCATCAAAGATTGAAGGATGGGGTTTGTTGATTATAGATAGGGAAGCAAATATATTTGTTGAAGGTGGTTTTTTCTGTTTTCTTTTTTTAAACTGAATGTTTAAATTTACATTTTGTGGTTATTTATTAAATATGAATATGCTTTTTTAAATTAAATTTGTAATTGTGGTGGCATGTGAAATCTTACTGATGTAGAGAACATAATTCCATTTCATGAATTGATTTTTCGGGGAGCTATATATATAACATTTGTGGGGCTGGAATGCAGCTCAGTTACAATTGCCATAAGAACCGTTCCAAATTTTTTCTATGTAAACTTCTGTTGTCCCCTCATCCATTTTTTCCTCTATGTAATTAAGTATTTTCTGGAAAATAGTACTATGCATTGGTTGCTTGGGGTACCTTGATAAAAATATGATATCTTGTGACACTGACATATATGACACTGCGCCCAACATATGGGTCTCACCGGCATAACATATGGGGCTCACCAAATATGAGTGGGCATCTCTTATAAAATCGTCTCATAACTCACATTTTCTTTTTACCACATTTCTTGTAATTATCGTGACTACCTTTAAACTACAGAATGTTGAACCTGATGTAATTGACTAGAGCAATAGAACTTGTTTTACTCAATCGAGTTCTTTTTGCCTGGTTTAAATACGTTGGAGATTTTGAGAACCTTCAAGTTTCAATGAAAGAAAGATTTGGCACAATGTGATGCAAATAAATTTTTTTTTTTGGTGAAAGAGGATATTAGATAATTAACTAGAAATAAGTCTGTTACAAAAGGCTCCCTCTCTATCAAGGGAGCATAGGTGCTCCACCAAAAGCGATAATGTGATGCAAATTAATAGAGCTAAAATTTGGAATAATTATTATCTAAGACATGTCAAACCATGGTTTATACATAGCCTTTCGGCTGAAGTACACTTACATTACATCGGCCTCTCTCTCCACATATGGTCTCTCCCCATGGAGAGAGTACTTGTTCAATTCGAGAGGCTAGAGCATCCTCAAAACTTCATGTAAAATAAAAAAAAATGGTAATAGTATACCGTACACACAATTGAAATCATGTTTTAAGTTTTAACAATTTTATTTCAATTAAAAATGTGAAATTGTGTTTTGATTTTAAAATTATAGGAAATGTTAATGAGTGCCGTTGAGGCATTGGTTAAGAATCCATTTTAAGAAAGTTTTGATATCACTTTTATGAGAAATGAAAAAAGCTGTCAAAACATTAATTGCTTTTTCTTTTTTTTTTTCTTTTTTTTTTTTTCTTTCATAAAAACTTTCTTTAATTAGATTATTAACCAATACCCTACGCACTCTTAACATCACCCTAAAATTATAACTCAATTTAGTTTCAACTTTTGTGTGTAGAATTGTGTATAATTTAATGTGTGCAACAATAACTATCATTAAAAAAAAAAAAAAAAAAAAAAAAAAAAAAAAAAAAAAAAAACTTGGAACTGGAGTTGCTAAAACCAGTTTTGATATTTGTGAGATACCTTTCTTATAACGTCATCTTCTTATTAAAGTGTTCATTGTTTTTTGGGGGAATGGGCAGACTAACAACGTAAAGGCCAAGTATATAGTAAGTTAGGCAAAATTTTGAAGAATTAAGAAAAATAGCATNTCAAGTTTGCAACTTAAGAGATACATCTTTCAAGATTATTGGCAATTAGGAATTACTAAAATAATCAGGGGGAATGTGCAGAATAATCATGGGTAAGAGGAGTATTTGGTTAGTTAGACAACGCGTGAAACTATAAAGGAAACTAGGCATCTTGAGTTTTAGAAAATCGAGATCTAATCTCGAGTTTTAGAAACTCGAGTTCCATGCAAAAAAAATTTTAGTTTTATAGCTCCTATAGTGGCGTTTTTAAGTCTTATAGTGACGTTTTAAAGCCCTATTGCGGCGTTTTCTTGCAAAAAATTTTTGTACGTGTTCGATACCAGATTCAGTGAGCCCTATAGTGGCGTTTTTATGCCCTATTCTGACGTTTTAAAGCCCTATAGTGGCGTTTTTCTACTAATTTTTTTTTATTACTCCATTTTTAAGCCCTATAGTGACGTTTTTAAGCCTTATAGCGGCGTTTTCCGAACTCGAGTTTTTAAAACTCGATTTTCACTTGGATTTTTTTTACAAATCAAGCCTCAAAAACTTGATTTTTATCTTGAAACTCGAGTTTTAGACACTCGAGATGCTAGTTTTCAAAATTCTTTTGCAACGTGACAACTAACTAAATTTTTTAATATTTATTGTTATTTAAAAAAAAAATTCAAAATAATCATATAATGTCTTTCTCGGCCGAATACATTTGAAAATTTCAGCAGCTGGTTTTTTCCTGAATTCTTTTACCTTTGTCAAATTCCATCATGCCTAAAGTCAAGTACCCCTTTAAACATCCATATTAATTTGGGATCATATTTTTTTTTCCTCATTAAAGGCCAACTTCAAACTTGTACTGTGTCTCAAATATCTTCTTTTCCATGTCTCCTATTCCAGCTTCCTAAACTGTGCCAGCCATGGACCATGGCTAAACATGCCAAATGCACAGAACAATTTATATTTTGCAGACATCTTGGGACCCATGAAATAATACACATTGTTCTAAAACTTCTTAAATATTTTTTTCCCTCTATTCCGCACTGATTTTCTTTCATCCTGAAACCCACTAGCTTTGAATAACATAATCCATTTTACTATATGCTTTAAACATAATTTCCTTTTTCTCCCCTACTTTTGAGTCTTTTAAGGCATGAAGAGAGGTGATTTCTTTATCTTGTAAAAGTGGTAGATGGTCATCATTTATACTACCCCACCTTACCTTAATAAAGTGCACGGTTGTTTTCCTACATTACTTTAATAAAGAATGTCATATAGTTTGTTTATTTTCTTTATCATCATTAATCAAGATCGCCCAACATATTATAAATGCAATCCCTCAATGTACTATGATAATAAAGGGTAAAGAGGCATCCAATGTGAAAGGCATTCGAAGTTCAAACTGGTACATGGTCCAAACCTTGTCACGTAGTCCTTTTCTTTTGCTTCTTGTTTGGTTTATGTCAAAATAAAATGACAAAAGATCATTCTCTGATCTGGCAAAGTAAAAGCTTGAGCGGCAAAAGTATGGACCCAAAGTATATTATGTGGTCGGGGGTTAGATAGAGCAAACAATGCAGAGGCTGCGGCAGCAAAATGCAGGCGTACATTCACTTCAGTGAGTTTGGCATTTCATCATTATTTTTGTGTGTGGTGGTCCCAACTCTCAACTCTCAAGGCCAAAGTGCATATTTCAAGTCCTCTCTCATGCCCCATGTGCATTATTTCCATCCCCTTTTAATGTAGTGAAGTCCTTTCTATGAAGAGTTAAAACAACAAATGAGAGCATTAAAGTTTAAACATGGGGCCTCTTTTCATTCTTTTTCCTTGATGGCCATCGTATCAAAAGTTGTCTACCTCCGTCAAATTGCTTAGAGAGTGGACTATCCTTGCCCAAACACAGGCCTGTTCATTACTTTCTTGACAGTTTCTTTAGACCAAGTTGCCTTTAGCCCTTACCTACAGCTACAGGCTACAGATGTTGAACAGTACGTCAGAATTGTTCGATAAAGGGTTCAAATACTACATCCAAGGTGATAAGATTTTGTATTTTCTGATATTTCGTTAGGATGAACCTCGATCGTTTTAGTTGGAAATATCAAAGAATGAGGAATTCAATTTTTTCTCATTATAAACTTGTCTCATCACGAAGTTTTGGGTAACACTAGAACACAAACACATAAATTGCTTCTAGTCAACAAATTGACCTACTAACTAATTTGTAAATATATTCTAACCTTATTTCATTAATTGGTAGTATATTTTCACTAAAATATTATACGAATAACCCAAGGTGGGTCAAATTGTGGACTAGCTTTTATGTCTATAGGAACCTGATGGGCTAGCCCATTGGCCCAACTTGATAACAAAAATATAAGAGGAGTATGAGAGATCAATCTTAAAAGATTATAGAGAAATTTTTTTAAAGAGAACTCCTCTAACCACTTAGATACTTAAATTGATTGGGTTAAATTTAGTTATATATATATATAGTAGTCTAACAACTTTGAATTAACCATTGGACATTTTTTTTTAATAAAAAGATAATAAAATAAGATGCTAATACAAGCCCATGGGTAGCCTATTAGATCTAACCTAGTTGCCCTGCCCATTAAAGACAAAATGTGCATTGCCCATGGGTAGGGTTTTTTCTTTAGGCCTAAACTGAATTCACCCTACCCAACCCATTGTACACATGAGCCAACTAAAAATGGGTCGGACTGGCTTGACTCAGCTTACTATTGACTTATGTATCATTAACAAAATATATATTATATATAAAAAGTTACAAAATTAGATGTGTGCAAACCCAACCCCAACTCTATTTTAGGGTTTTTTTTTTTTGGTGGGATTAATAGGTTGGAATTTTATTGAGTCTTGAATTGGATTGGATCAGTTGATAGTTTTTATTTTTTTCAACTCATCTAACCCAACTTATTGTAAAGCATATATAATAAAAGTTTATTTCAGGGATAATTACAGTTTATCCACTTATTCATGGTTTGAAGACTGTCATTTTACTCACCCGAAGTTGAATTATTAGCCACTTAGCATCCATTACATGTGCCCTTCCTATTTTCTTTTTATTTCTCTTCCCTCTCTTCTCTCTTTTCTCCTTCTAATGGACATGACAATTTAACCAGAACCTCTTGGGTCAGTTGCTGACATGGAAACGGTGATTTGTAATCGGAGCCGGAGCAGCAGAGGCTGCGGATTTCAGAGGTGGAGGCAAGATAGAAGTCAAGGCTCACTTTGGGATCCTCAATCTTAAACTTTTACAATCAAACATAACCTCAATTTGCAGCACACACAGTAAGAGCGAAGCATGGATAATAGCATGTGTATGATGAATATATTGAGAAGCTTATAATTAAGAGTTTGTTGCATGAAATAGCTCTTAGTGGCTTCGTCTGGGGTTGCCTGGAGGCCCAAATTATTATTATAGTAATTAATTAAATTATATCATCAAACTCAAACATAGAAAACAGATAATAGAAATGGGAGGTGAAGATTGAAATAGAAACTTGGCTCTGATTCCTTCGGAGAAGAGAGAGAGAGAGAGAGAGAGAGAGAGACGGGATAAGAGCTTTGATTTGTCTTTTAATTTCCTTTGTATTTTTCTTTTTCAAAATTTATTGTCTATTGTTGGTAGTTTATTGAGATGCTACATAATTTTGCAACATTTTCTGTATATTCAAAATGGGTTGTGTTTAAAATTTTACTGGGATATCTGACTCTGTTTATGAAATTTTTAGTGTTGGTTGAGATAAAGAATAAACAACTTCAACAATTTTTACAAATCCCCTCTTCAAATCTGGATTTTTATTATTTATTTTTTGTTTTATGTTTTTTTTTTTAATGTTTTATGTTTTTACCTATGGGAGTGATGTGGTGGGCAATGACTACATAACAAAGCTCACCTCGGATGGATAAAGTAATATTTTACCAATTATAGGTAGATAAAATTAAACCGAGCTTAACCATAAGTAGATAAACAGTAATTATCAATTTATTTTATTATTTTTATTTTTATTTATTTATTGATATTTAGAGAATTAATTTTGATGAATGTGATAATTTGAAATAAAATTTAGACATACTATGATAATTATAATAATTTATAAAAAAAATACTTAAATAATTTAGGAAGTGTCTTTTGGCTTTGGATTTGAGATGGGCTTGCTTTGTTTTGATTTTTTTTTTTTTTTTTTTTTTTCGCTTTGTTTTTGTGGGTAATGAAATGGAGATAGATTTCTTGTGCTGGTTTTACCAAAACAAGCTTAATAGATCTAAAAAATTTCAAAGTAATTGGTTTTATTTGGTGTTGTGTTGTCGTGATCAAGACAAGAAAAGAAAAGAAAATGTGATCTTGAGTTTTTTTATTTATTTATTTTTTATTATTAATTTCATTTTTTTCTCTGTTAAAAAAGCATCATTTTGATTTTTTTTTTAGGTGAATTTATTATTTATAGAGATGCAAATTTGTCTTTTTTTTTTTAATAATAAATTATTATTATTTGCTATTTTATTAGTTGTGTGTTTGCCTAGTGAGAATTTCATCAGTCACGTTAGCTTCTTCTATTAATGAGATGACGATAAGGTATATGAAAATTTTTTCATAACTTAAGGATCAAAATGATTTCCAAAAAAAAAAAAAAAAAAAAACACTTGAGGAAAAATCATGGTTTTTAAAATCGGTATGGTCAATGAACCATTTTTGCTCCTAGTTTCCGATTTTTACCTATTTTTAATTGGTTCAAGCCCCTTTTTGACCTAGTACACCACAAGGATAACAAAAAATTGGTAGCTTCTCAACCATTTTACCACACATAAGAGGCTTCATAATGTCAATGTTCACCCTAATGCAGAGAAAGGGACCATATGCCAGGGCAAGGAACATCAACAATAATAGGTTCTCTAATTTCATTAGCGATCCGATGCCCCACATCCTTGTTCATGCTTCTAATTGGGAGATTAAATACCCGAATCCAAAAATATGAATTCTAGAACTTCACATTACTTGGCCTAATTATATCACCTTCAACCCGCATCATAAGAATCAATCTCTTGTCAAAGAACCAAGGACTTTTGTCAACAATCTCATGCAAATTGTTTTCACTAGCAAAAAATGGCCCAAAAATAAATTGCCACCCACTTCTTTGATAGTAACACCACCATGAGGGCCATACTAAATTTGAAGCAAAATATTAATTGTGGGGTAGGGAGATTTAGTAAAGAATAAAAATTCCTTATAACAATCAGGTATCACCGATTGGATAAGGGAGATTATGCAAAAAACAAACGATGGTGGATGTCATTGTTGGCCTTGGTATCTCAGATTGGAGGAGTTTGGATCTTGCCAAGACCTAAAGGAAGTCTAATGCGAGAGAAGCCGTCACAACTTTAACTCAAGTGGTATCTTAAAGCTATTTTTTTTTTTTATTAATTAAAACTTTAACAATTTTTAAGTTAGAGCAAACATTATAATTATCATATGGTTCTCTATTTATGTAAGCCCAATTTGATATAATCGGTCTCTATTTATGTAGGGCCAATTTGATATAATCGGGCCCTATCATGTAAGTTTAGGAGACTTTCGTAGTATATTAGGGAAGAGAAACAACAACCAAGGCCAAGACTAAGAGTGACAATCATGATCCATTAAGCAAAAAGAAAAGAAAAAGGCAAAGAGTGTGTGACACGGTGGGACCTATCATCATCATGGGTGGTACACGAGGAGGAGGAGGAGAATTTGAGCGTGCGATCGAGTTGGTGAACAAGCGGTTCGAACACGACAGGGATGTTTACAAGCAGATGTCGGATGTATTGAGTATGTTCCGCGATGGACGTGCGGGCAAGAACCTTATTGCTGAACAGATCATTGTCCTTTTTCACGATCATCCCGATCATCCCGATTTGATTTCTGACTTCTCTAACTTTCTTTCTGATGGCTAAGATTCTTATTTTCATTGTTCGAATATTACAGGGTTTAGCAGTTTTAGAATATTAATTGGGGGGTTTAGTTGGGTTTTGCAGTTTGGAATATTAGAGAGTTCAGAGGGTCTTAGAGTTTGCAGTTTGGAATATTGGAATATTATAGGGTTTACAAGGTTTTGCAGTTTATAGAATACTAATCGCTAACCTGTGCGATGCACGGAAAAACTATTGTATATAAAGATGTAAACTATTTTTTTTTTCTTCTTCTTTGATTGTACATTCGGATTCCAGTCTCATAGTTTCCTATTCTTGATATGAAAAAATAAATTACATAATGAAAAATAGAAATCAAACTTAAGTTTAAATTAAAATGAAGAATCAAATCCCTTGCATCCTCAATTATCCATTAAATGAATGAAACACAAATTTAAAGAACTACTTAATCAATATTTCAAATAAATTGAAAGACAACTTTTAATGTGTTTTTTGTATCTTCTTCCTTTGATGCTTCATAGTAGTCACTGAATATGTCCTTTTGTTTTCCTTGGTTATAGATGTTGGTGTGAGTTGCACATTGCCTTGAACATCAACTTTTTGAAACTTTGTAGAATCACCACCTTGTTCACTTGATAAGTTGCTGTTACATTCATTTGAAGTATCACTAATATAAACTTGGCAATAGAACAGGTTGAGAAATATATTACAAGTTAAAAATCAAATTTGTAATTTTGCTATGTTAAAGAATATGTACTTTTGTCATTTTATCAAGCTGAATTGCTTTGTTAGTTTCTTCAAAAGATTAAAAAACTTTCTTGACGGTGAAGAGTTCCCATTCATATTTGAGATTATAGTCATTTTGTTATATTTGGAAAACAAATTCTTTTCCATTCAGATTTTCCATTTAATTAATGAATATCAATCAATTCACAATTTTATAGTTAAATTTTGTAAAACCAAGTCTATAGTACATAGAGCAATGTTAAGGACACAATGTTATTGTTCAAGGTTTTCTTTCTTCTTACCTCATTATTAGAGTCCCACATAATTTTAGTTATTTCACTTATGGTTCTTCTATTGATGTTCATCTCTTCTTGAACTGTCACTTGTTATTTGAGTTGTTTTGGCATTTGTACTATTGGTTGGTTACTTTCCATCAGCCTATTATATTATATAAAGATATTAGACATAAAATTGTAGAGACTGTAAATACATTAAAAGTGTGAATCCAAAACAAAGCACTTACTGATCTTTGAAATTAGCAGTCTTAGGAATTTTCAAATCAATATGAACTCTTGTTTCACTTGTTGACAATAAGTTATACTCTCCTGTATTTAATATATAAAATTTTATTGCCTTTTGATTTCATAACGTGGGATGGTCAATTCATTTTATTAACATTTGAATAAACCTGCAACTTTCTATTAACATGAAGCAAGCAAACATAACCCGTATTAATATTTCTCACTATTCACTAAGTCCTTTTTTAAGAATCTGCCAATATCTACCAAAACATCCTAAACTTTGCGTCAATTCCTAGTACAATGCCAACAGCTACCAATTCTCACAATACAACTAACACTAAGTTTTTGCATCATCTGCTTTACTCAAACATGAATTCAATTACTCCCTTGAGAGATAAAGAGTAAACCTCCTGAAGAATTCCCATCCATACTTGAGATTATAGTCATATTCTACAAGTAAAGTGCATCAATTTTATATAGATAGAGTACATAAGTTATATAATGATCGAACAATATTAAAATCTATAAAAGAAAAAAAAAGTGCTCATCAATTAAAATCATATCTAAACTAATAATTTCATTATTTTTTGAGTTGATTGCATCCCACATCCTTGATACTCTGATCTTGACTTTCCAATTTTCTTTTTGTTTGTCTATATAATAATTCAAACTTTCATTTAGATACTCCATAGAATAAATACTACTTTGCAAATGTAAGTAGTTAGCTTGTCAAAGATAGAAAACAATAAATGATGAGAATATCCTTGGAAGCAATTTGGTAGAGAATCATGGTTGTAGTCAGTTTTATGTTCTTTGATTTAATACTTCTTCATCTAAAGAGTAAAGAAGTTTTGAAATCAAATTTAGCACCAACTTTGATAAGAAAATAACAACTATAACAATTACAGCCTATCGTCAATAAAATTTCCTCAAGAGTAAAATTGTTTTAGAAACCACTTTAAAGAAACTATAGAGAGCTTTAATTTTTTCTTAAATATTCAAGAAAGGTGTGACAATTTGATCAAATAAAAGATTTATTTGCATCCATATAAGAAATTATATAACTCAATCACAATATAAGCATTTAAAACCTATAGGGACTTATTAAAAAAAAAAAAAAACTATAGGGATTCGCAATGGAATATTTAACTATATATGGTTTCATACGATCTAGAGGATAGGTGATTAGAGATGGCATCACAAAATTGTCTGATAGGCCAAGAATGTATTAACTCCTTGTGATGAATTAACCAATTAATTAGCCAAGTTAATTAATTAATTCAATTAGCATGCAATAAGCATGGTAGCACAAACAAATTACCAACGAAGTTAATATGTAGCGGAAAATAAAATTGACATGGTGATTTGTTTACGAATGGAGAAAACCTCCAAGGTAAAAACCCCACCTAATGATTTTAAGGTCATCACTCTCGAGAATCCACTATTATCAAAACATGAGGTTACAAGTAAAGGAATCCTAGTACCTTTTACCAACTTATAGTTGAACCCTTACCCCAATACACAATTAGACTAGTTCTATAATGACAATCTCTCATTTTCAATGCACGGCTTCCCGTACATGACTAACAAATCGATGCATGGATCTAAGTACGTGACTAACCACCAACTTGAGAAGGATGTTGGCAGCAAAGTTTTTCAGTTCATCAACACGATGAAGATCATGAATCTCCTTGGTTACAAAACCTTACGATGTACAAACGTAATAGCTTCTTCAAGAGAAAGTTGAATTAGAGCATATGCCTCTGGTCACAATATGCTTGTGAAAAACTTTTTCATTAAGTTGCATCAGCTATGACGGCCCTTAAAATCATCCTTATATATGTTTAGGGTTGTGAGAAAAGAAACCCTAAACAAGTATACACGGATATGTGTGAAATCAAATCTGGAAAACTTATTTTTGTAAATCTCGATAGATAGGTTATCTATCGAGTAGCTGTTGAGCATCGGGCTAAAGATCCCTTTTAAACCTTGATAGATGCTATTTGTCGAGCTAGCTATTGAGCTTTAAAATCCAACACTTCTTCACTTGATTCTTGGACAGATTTGCATAACTTTAACACTTGGACTTGAACTCTTGTTCTTTGAAGTATTAAACACATCCTAGATCTACCCCAATTACAAGTAAAGTTCATTTTGTCAAAGGATTAGCCAATTCTAAATTACATATGTTCCTAACATGATTCATATATGTCCTAAAATTGTCTATAACATCCATATATGAAAGAAAACCCAATAGGCAATAACAAAATGCTATTCTAAAAGAGAACCAAATAATAGCATTGTTAAATATTATGTAGCATGTCTCCATAAAAGTGTTTTTTAGAGCATCTAAATCTATAGTTGATGATGTCTAAGCCCACCAAACTTCGAAATTTAAGCAGAAAATATATATTGATAATTTAAAATATATATATATTTAGGCAAAGATTCCTTCAGAGAAAATCATTACATGCCAACACAAAAAAATCTTAAAAGAAAGCTAGAACCTATTAAAGGAATTGAAAAGCCTTCCCTCCACAGAGATTCACGTTACTACTTATATAGATTAAGGGGAAATACCTAATTTACTTTTTCATTCCCACCTGCTTTGAATTGCTTATAACTTTTTCTAGAATAAACACCTGCTCTATTTGAATATTCCAAGTTCCCAAAAGAGACTAAGACTCGCTTAAGTTCTTTAAATCAACTCCTTTGTGTTTTAACCCAGTCACCATAGATAGATAAATACAAACAAATTAACAAAAATAACTAAACTAAAACCATTTTTACTCAAATACCTTAATTAAAACCAAATATAACTTAAAGACCTAAATTGAAACCAATCCATGCAAATAAAAAAAAAAAAAAAAACTTGATCATATTTAATGTACAAACCAAAAGGCAAAGAGAAAAACATAACTTAAAGACCTAATAGAAACTACTCCAAACAAAGTGGCTAAATCAATTTGGAGAAGGAGATAAACACAAAAATAAATAATATAAATGCAAAGCAATTATGAGTGAATTTTACAATATAAATTATGTTACATCTATTAGTTGGTTTCTTGACTCAGTGATTGGTAAAAACTTCTTTATACACTATTTTTTGTTTCAAAAATTTTAGTCCATTTCTGCTTGTAATCCTAGCCATTGCAACGTACAATTGCCCATGACTAAAAAAAGGTTTTGGCAAATACATAATATAGCATCCATGTACTAACTTCAAAATAAAAATATGCAGTATAGAAATTAAAAAAAAAAAAAAAAAACATGATTCTTTGATAAAAAACAAATTGTACATAGAAGTAATAAAAAAATGGCAATCTTGAAATGAAACAATGAAACCAAACATAAAACCAAGTTTGAGATAACCAAGAAACTTAAATATGCAATCACATTCCAATTTCAAATTATTTCTAGAAACATATTACCAATAAATATGCAAGAAACAGTATAGAATAAAGGAGAGATTGGTAGATACCTGACTGTCCTTGTCTTGTAGTTGTATTACCAAATAACCCAGATAACAAAATGCCAAATCCCTACTTGCAAAACAATAAGAATCCAATTTTCAGCCAACATTCAAGCAACATTAATAGAAGAGAAATAGTGCAGTGCAGAAAGTTTGAAATAATGCAATGTAATGTAGATTTTTATGAAACTCATTGCATCATGTAGCTGACAAACCACTAGGCGTTGTTGAACCACTAAGCTGTCCTTACCAATGGGTTTGAAATTATGACCATGATAACCAGGAGTCTTCCAATATATATTAAAAAGATAGTTTTATTTATGATCACAATTAAGCTTTTTAAGATACATGATGCACAAATTATTCTGGATAGTGACAATAATAAGTTCTTAATTTTTTTTGTTCACAATAATAATAATAAAAACGTTTGTAATATGTTTACCTTGATGAAAAGGTTGTATCTTTGACCATAACTTTACCATTCTTGATGCAGGTATTGGGAATTCAGCAATTCCTAAGGTCTCAGCCCTCTGTAAGCCAGAAAAACATGATGTGAAATTAGCTGTAATGCAGATATGGTCACGTACACCTTAACCTCAGCATTATATAAAATTGTAACAAAAGAAACAAATAAATGATTTAAACCAATAAAAAATAAAATAAAAATAAAAATAAATAGAACAAAGCAATATAAAGGTAAGACTAATATAACCAAAGAGAAGAAATTTACTATGAAATTCTACATCAATGATGAGAAAGTTAAATATTTCAATTACCTCAATAAGAAAAGGAAAATCAAGAGAGCCACATTCAAACTATATATATGCTAGTGTTAGTATAACCTCGCATGTGGAGCATTTTCACACGTAATTATAAATATTCATTTAAGAAATCTTCAATTGTTTTGTAGAAGATTTACATGTTGACTTTTTTATTTATTGAATTTTTATGTAAGTATGTTACCATGTAATTCTCTTAGCAAGTCTCCATGGCTATATAAAATCTATGAATATTAATATGTTGACAACCTATGGAAAATTTATTAATCTGTTGAAACCATTACCAATAGTAGTTGTTTCACTTCGTAAACAATTGAAATACACTCTTGATCAAAATTAAGAGGGTTTTATGAACTTGATCTCTTGGATTCCATCAAATTTAAGAGGGAATCATCTTTTTAAGTAAAACAACAAAACTTTCAAAAAGCTTTGATTCCTTTGAAGTTATTAAGAATAAAAAACTCTAATCTTAATGCACAAACACACCATGAAATAAATCATTAAAAAAATCAAACCTACTTCTCAAACGGAATCATTTTAAAATCTCTTCCAAGACTCCACCAAACCCACATATCTGTCATGCTTAGAATTGGGACCATAGGCACTTGAAACACTGACCTGTATTGATCATCCACACATTTGAACTTACATAAATTGAATAATTTCCCATAGCCCCATCAAATTTCTCCACTAATCTTCTAGTCCACAAAAATAGCAGCCCAACAGAGGCCCTTAAAGCTCCAAAGTGACACCAGTCCACAGACTAATAATCAATATGGTAAATCATTGTTATAATAGTGCAGCCAAAAAAAAAAATTGTACAGTACTATCAACTATTACCAAAACTTTCTAAATGTTGTTTTCTACTATATAAACCTATCTCACCATTAATACCAATCCCAATATGTAACATATGAATCATAAAAAAATTCAAACCCATACCAATCCCAATATCTAACATATGAATCATAAAAAATTTTCAAATACACAATCTCAAAGAATTAGAATTTAAAACTCCTTATGAATTTTGAATTTATATCCACAAACTATACACTAAAATCAAGTTTTTAAGCATTTGCCACATGAATCCAGATAAAAATTCAAAAATTAAATCCAAAAAAACTGAATAGAAAATCAGAATTATAAAGAAAGCCATAAAAATTCAGAATTATAAAGCGAGCAAAAAAAAATTTCAGAAGAGAGGAATGAAAAATACAAAATTTCAGTCGTGAGTTGCATTGTAACATAATTGAAATATACAATGGGTTGAATAAATTCAGCTGGAGTATAATGGCCCAGTTTCAATGGTTGTCGTCAGCGCTCAAAGGTGGAGATCGGTCCTTGAGAGTAGCAGTATGGAAAGATTGGTGATGCCTTACCTGACAGTGTGGGGATGGCTTTTTGGCAGGATTGGTTTTTAGTGTTGGGTTTTGGGGAAGGAGAAGGTAGAGAAATAGAGAAGAGAGAGGAACGACAGAGTGTGGGTTTGCATTTTGGAGGAAGGAGAAGGCAGAGAGCTGGTTCTACTTTTATTGGGTTTTTAAAAAGTTTTATTTTTTATTTTTATAAATATTGTGCTGACGTGGAAAATTGTGGGAGCTTCTTTATATATACTAGTGTTTAACCCACACAATACACATGATCATTTTACATATTAATGATCATTGCATCCAACATAAACGTAGTTCTCATACTTCTACTACGTACTTTCAAACCTAAATAATTTAGTATATTTAAGCATATAGTATCCAATATCCCCTAAAAATTTTAAACATTACTCTCTTCAAATCACATCTAGTATGTACTTTCATTCTCCAATAGACCACTTGGAGGAACTTATGAAGTGAGCAACAACCACTTTTATTACTTTCATTGCGTTCAAATGAGTTTGAATGAAGGGAATTCTCTAGAATGCTTATCTATTTTGCATGCAAAAATGCAATATCTTCAAAGCAATTAAAACTTGACTTACTTTGAGCAAGAAGATTGACATAAAAATCTGAACTTGGTGTACTTGTTGTAAACTTGGTGTACTTGTCATCAACTAACAGACATCATAACTTACTTAGAAATAAGGGGAAACAAATAATAACAATTTATTATGGTGGAAATCATTTAGAAAATAGTGCAAATATATCCAAATGAATTGGTATAATATCATTGTCTAAACATTTGAGACTAATCTTCAACGTCGAGTCTATACATTAAGGAAGATATTCATCAAGGGTTTGTTGTAAATAATATTTTGATGGGACATTTGTTCTTAATCTCTAGGGGCCTATTTCTAATAAGCCACTTGAAAGTTAAGCGAATCCAAAATATCACTTTAAGAAGTAGATATAGCACTGAATTTGTCAGGAGTTTGATGAAACCTAACACAAAAAAGGAACACAATAATTACATAATGGCAAGATAATAGGTTTGTAATTTAGATAATATATAGACCATCAAGAAAATATATTAAAAAGCAACCTTTATAAAGAATAGCCCCTTTGGACTCATCACTATTTAGTATTATTAGTATCATTACAAACTCATATAATGTGTTCTCTCCTATAATTCCAATTCACATGAAAATTGCTCTAGGTATTATAAGTTCTATTGCAATTTTGTTACAAACCGATTTGGAAGCAGAATTATGATGCAATGCATAATACGTCAACAAGTCCACATCAATTCACAACAAAAATGTACTCAATGTCTAGTAGCAGAGATCATTGTGAATTAAGTTCAATGCATAATTAACCATTATTTCTCACTAAAACAACCACAATAAACGTGACTCAAAAAGATCTAACCTTGGCAACTGAATCCATACAATTGACACAAAAAAGTGTAGATAACATTAGATATACATGCCCATCATTGTAAATTCAGTTCAATGTATATTTAAAAAAATACCCATTAACTATTATTCCTCAGATAAACAAACCCAACAAAATACAAAATACAAAAAAAAAAAAAAAAGAAAAGAAAAAAAAAAACCCAATAGTTGTACTAATTTCCCAAACTCCCCAAAAATTCAATACCTTTCACCTCAGTTCACCTTGGCCTCCTTCTTCCAAGTCTCTTTAAAATAAATAAATAAATAATAATAATAATTAAAAGGCCTTCACAATTTTTTTTTTTTTTTTAACAAAACAATAGTGGTATTTATTGAGAACTTATAAAACTTGTACATTAGTAACTATTGAATTTGAAATACATTCCAGAGTATCTTACCAAGTACATGGGTTGAGTATGCTGTGTCACCTCAAAAGAATGCAATGCACATGAAAGCATGATGAAGAGTTAGCAGGTTGCGCAGAAGGTTTTTAGTCTTAAAGCATATTAAGTTCTTGAATGATGGAGCTATCTTCATACCCTAGGTCTCATATTGAAAAATGCTAGGCAAATTTCAAGGCTTTACACATCCCCACAGCTAGCACTTCCAAACAATCATTATTAGTATCTAACAGAAAAGCCTTTCCAAGGGTTTTTTTTTTTTTTTTTTTTGTAGGGTATTCTATATATCATACAAAGTTGAGATATACAAAGTTGGCTAATCTAATACTCTTTTCTTTCTTCTTTAAAGCAATTTGTTGGTTTTTGAACCTTTCTTGAGTTATTTGGCTTTGACAGTCATAAAACTACAAAGATTGAAGGAAGGGATTGGCTCATAGATTAATGGTCTAAAGAGCATAAGAAAAGCAGACAATTGGAAATAGCAAAAAATGAAAAGAAAAAAAAACCACATTTATAAAATATATTCCTGGACTATGGCTTGCATAGTACACTTTGCAGTGGAGTGCTCTATGATTTTGGCTTTCAATAATCTGCCCTTTACTAATCTTACTAACAATCTGCAAAGGTCATTTTATTTTTAAAGCATTTACTAATTTGTTCCAAGCAAGAACCTACAAAAAATGATGCACAGAAACAAACTAACCTAAGCAAAAAAATTTTAAAAACCACATAAGATACATTAGTTATCAATCTATTTGTTTATTATTTTAAAATGCAGTAATTAATAGAAAAAAATTCCATAATCCCATTTACAAAAAAAATTATAATTACTATACATTCTAAAGCATGCATGTTGAAATTTGGTTATTAAAATCAAGGGTGAAAATCCCTAATGCTCCAAAACAAAATAAGCAAATCGCAAGCACCTTACCGTTAGCACTTCCTAAGTCCAACATCATTTTTTTTTTTTTTGGAAATAGCAAGAGATGACAACAAATCAAGTGCCAAAGGAAAAATATAATAAAATTGTACAACAAAAATACAACTTGACATTTTGAGATACACTTTCAAAACTACAAGTATACATAAAATTTTTTCCACTCTTAAAATAGAATTAGAGATTCCCAGTTGACTGGAAACTATCTAGATCAATAGTGTTTTTCTTTTTTCACTAAGATAGTTCAATAGAATTAGAATTTACCATTAGATTAAAATTTATTCTAGATTTCCCATCTAATAAATTTCATAATGTCTTCCTTTATTTTAACTCAATAAGAAACTTTGAAAGTGTACTATCCTACATATATTGTAATTATGGTAGTGAGTACTTTATAAGAGCACAATGTTTATCAAATTTTTGTTTTTTTAACATGTATATGAATGTTTCATAATATATATTCATATTACAAAACCATTATTGCAAGTGCATTATTCTTCTTCATTTGCTTTTTCTTGAACAAATAATTCCTTTTATTCTCATACAATCATTTGAAGCAAAGCTCACATGTTAAAAACATATCATGACTATGCCAATGCAATTGAAACAAATCAATTTAGAATCTCAGATTGATAGATTGGTAAGACTGAAATAAATTATATTGAAAAGATTGCAACATGAGCTATCTAATGATCTATACTAATGGTTTTGTGCCTACTGGCTAGGCAAGTGATAGCGCCTAATGCTAACCCAAAATAACATCAATTAGAATATATCATATCATTTTACTAAATAGTCTTAAAATTATCAACTGATTGTAGAAATATTACTTGGTAAGGCCAAATATATATATATATATATATATATATATAAAATAACTAGCCATATGGGTTAGTTTTGAACTTAACTTTCATCCAACGAAATTGATTCCTGGAACACATCATGTTTTTATTGCAAATGAGACCTGCAAAAAGAAGTAGATTACCTAGATATAATTACAAATAATCAGAAAATTTGCAGGCATTGAAGAGCTTAAAGGGAAGAAGATATCAGATAATTTGATGCTTTTATAATATTAGACTTATGTTATTTCGCACTCTGTAGGTAAGCATGGAGACAAAGGGAAAATAAAAATAAAAACCATTGGAGATCAATGGATCTATGAGAGAGAGAGAGAGAGAGAGAGAGAGACTTATGGATAGTCTCTTTGACTTTTGAACCAATAACTCATTGGCTCAAAAATTTATAAAGTTAATTAAAACTGGACACATGATATCTGATTAGTGAGTTTCATGATTAGTGCTTTTTAATTAATTTTCGTATTTATTTGTTTCTAATTTTAGTACAAATGAAAGTCAATTATAAAGTCGTCAAAGGATAAATATAATTAACAAATTAGTAAATAGCAAAGTACTAGAGTTGTTCTTCCATGAAATCTAAATACTAAAACCCACAAACACCAAAAAAGAATAAATGCTATAGAGACCACAATCATAAATCAACAATCATAATGTATATGTGAGAAAAAACTCACAAAATCAAATTAAGTTCAAAACTTCAAATACATTGGGAAAAGAAAAAAACAAGGAAAAAACTAATTTAATTAAGTATCCTAAAATCCAAAAAAATCATATATAAGTATATAACCCATATAGGCTCTTATAGAATCTAATAATGCCGAAAATATCACCAGTGAGCCACACGATACTCGCGCACCTGAAATAACACCTGCACAACAAAAAGAAAAGACTTAATAGAGAGCACCGATGTGGTGCCGGCTAAATACCCTCCGAAAGTCAAGTTAGAATTTCTCATAGTTCTAGAGTGCTAGAGAGGGGTCAATTATGTGTACCTTGGTTTGTGAAGGTATTGGGACTTTTATAGTAGTAGAGGGTTAACCCCTCTTCTTTAGGCTAAAAGTATTTTCTTTATAGGAATCCTTATGAGCGTATATTGTAGAATCCTTTCCTTGTAGGAGACTAACACTAAACGTGGGATACAAGACAGTTCCTTATATACTTATGCGTGGTGGCCAAGTCAAGGTTATATTAGAGCTGTCAGCTTTAGGGTCATCATCTTTATCGTACTCCTTTCAGCCCTATCGTCCTCAGCTTATTGGTGGTGTCAGCCCTTAGATGTGCTTTGCGGACTCCCTTCCGCACCCCAATCAGATCTCTGTTCGCCAACCTTTACTAATGGAAGCTGATGGCTTTACCTGTAACTATCAGCTTATACCTGTCAGTTTTACCTGTAAATGTTAGCTTGTGCCTTAATACGAGTAAGCACTATTTTCACCCTTATCAGCTACCCCCTACTCCATATCCCCGTTGTTTTAAACTGACGGGTTATGGAGTTAAGTTTTTCATTGGTTAACTATCTTTTGGTCCAAGGGAGAGCGAAAATCATTTATGGGTTTTTCCTCGAGCCGCCATTCATTTAATTCTTGGACACATGGTGCGTTCTTTCCTTATAGAAATCTTCCTTATGAGTGTATATTGTAGATCCTTTCCTTGAAGGAGACTAACGCTAAACGTGGGATACAAGACAGTTCCTTATATACTCATGCGTGGTGGCCAAGTCAATGTTACATTAGAGCTGTCAGCTTTAGGGTCATCATCTTTATCGTACTCCTTTCAGCCCTATCGTCCTCAGCTTATTGGTGGTGTCAGCCCTTAGATGTGCTTTGCGGACTCCCTTCCGCACCCCAATCAAATCTCTGTTCGCAACTCTTTACTAATGGAAGCTGATGGCTTTACCTGTAACTCAGCTTATACCTGTCAGTTTTACCTGTAAAGTTAGCTTGTGCCTTAATACGAGTAAGCACTATTTTCACCCTTATCAAAATCAAAACCCCATAACCTTGCTAGCAAGATGAGTATTAATATAATATATACAAACATATATAAGAACCGTATACAGATATAAAAAGAAATGAACTTGAACTAATTAATCCTAAAACCCAAAAATTCATATATAACCCAATTGGCAAATTATGGTCTTTTAAGAGAAAAACCAGAAAATTTGCAACAACCATTGTTTCAATATTTCAAGATAGTTAACAAACATGAACAACAAAAATTATTCAATAATCCTAAACAGGTAAATATCATAAAATTAGTATTTTAAAAAATTATCTCATTGGACCCATTATAATAGCTTGACATATCAATGGCCAAAAATATCATTCAAATGCAATTACTAACATATCAAACAAACATAAACACACACACACACACACACACACAACACACACACAAAACAAACAAACACAAACAAAATTTCTCTTCTTTTTTAATTTTTTTCAAATAGTTTTACCCATAAAACTAAATCATTGTTTGTGCAACGTAGCAGAATCTTAAATGAGCTATTACAATTTACAATATTAAAAATATTTATAAAAAAAAAAAAAAACTGTTATAAATTGCTAATCTAAGAACCAAACGCAGAGGCAATAGTTTTAGACATAAAACTAAATCATGATTTGAGCAACGTAGCATATCTATATTACTGGTCAACTACAATATTAAAAAAATTGGGAAAAAGAAAGTTCAAAATTTGAAAACAATACTTGCTTGACTTTGACATAGCCATCCGTGAATGGGTTAGGGGAAATGATGGGGAGACTAAGAAAATAAGGAGAAAGATCTCTGTGAGGAAGAAGAAGAAGAAGGTCATGGGAGTGCATTAGAAAGAGAGAGAGTTTGATTGGGTGGTTCTGTTATCCAAAAGAAAAACCAAATCTAATATAGATATTTGATATTAAAAACCATTCTATCCAAATTCCTTACTTAAAACTGAATCTAAGCCAAAACCTTAATGCAATCCAATACAATCCAATCCAATACAATCCAGTCCAATCAAAATACCTAGACCTAAATCATATTTAAACCCAAATTTAAAGAACCAAAAAACAGAGACTAATCGATGGAGGATACGGATTTGATGGTCTGTCTCTCTATTTCTCTATATCTGCCTCTTTCTGTCTCTGTATCTCAATACCTCTTAGACCTTTCATCGCATTTAATTTTGATTGGTGGTAGTTCTCTCTATCTCCATATTTCAATTCCTGCACACACCTTTAGGTTACCGGTGCCAGTTGCGGTGGTCTAAGTCTGGTAAGGGATGGTGATGGCCAACAGTACGAACTCTATGTCCTTTGTATCGCAAGCTTTTTTTTTTTCTCCTTCCCTTTCTCTGTATCGTTAGTTTTTTTTTTTTTTTTTAGTTGCAAGCCTTATTTTATTTTATTTTAACTATTTTATACACACACACACACACACACATAAAGACTATCAAACAGTATTAAGGTTGTGAAACAATATAATTTATCACTTTTTAACTTATACATGGCTAAATTTTAGATGGGCATTTTTCCTACATGGCAACACCACCTTTATTGCAGGAAAAGTTTTTGCTATTATATATAGTATATGATATATAGTGTTGGACAAAGTTTAGCTACAAAATTGATTGTAGCGTTAGGCTACAAACTCACTCAGTATTTCTTTATTGGAAGTGAATTTTGACAAATCCACCATTGGATTGCATCTTCTTCTTATATCCTCCATGTTTGCAAAATTTCAAGAAAATTAAAGATCAATAGCTATGTCATTAATAAATTTTTAAATTGTAAGTTTTTGTAATTTAAAATTATGCATAAAATATAAGATTATAGATTATATAGTAAATGATATCCGATTGACACAAAAATTGACATGTGCATTAAGAGCGTAAAGAACATGTAATTCAACGGTTAGATTTTCAAAATATGCAGTATATTTATTTTATTAAGTGAGTTTGTAGTCTAAGACTACAACCAATTTTGTAGCTAAACTTTGTCCTATAGGGTTTTAGAAAAGTTTTTTTTTTTTTTTTTTTTTTTTGCATTTATGTTTTTTTTATATATTGTACTGACTTGAAAAATTATGAGAGTTTCAGATGTTTCGGTTTTATATATATATATATATATATGTATATTTATTTATTTATTTATATAGATTACAGGGTTTAACAACGAGGTGGAGATTAGAGGGTGTCTCGTTGGAATATTTTAGTGTTAAGAGTTCAAAATTACTGAATTCACTACTCGGTTTTTGCAATTTGGAATTAAACTTTTGACTCTTTTAGCATGTCGTTGTCAGCAGTCAAAAGGGTTTCCAATATTTGGAACAACGTTTGATTGAATCTGTTTTCTTCTCTTTCTTCTTCTTCTTCTTCTTCTTCTTTTTTTTTTTTTTTCCTTGCGTTGTTACCAATGAATTTCATTCCAACAGTGACCTCGCAAATTGCAACCATATCATATATTTCGATATTTGTTATTAATGACATTCTTCACAGGTTGATGAATGTAACAACTAGAATTGCACAAATATTGAAATTGATATAAGCATATAGATTATTATTTCTAATGAGTAAAATCGAGCATGATACATCATTGTGAAATTAAAGCAATTAGCCACAACTTCTAGTATTAAGCAATTTCTCTCTCGAATTCCCTCTTTCTCAATTCTACCTAGAATTAAGTCAGATTCGATCTGTTCCCATTCATTTTCCCTAGAACCAAATCGAAACATTATATTATTATCTCTCAAGATTTCATAGAAATAATGATTATTTGACTAAATTCACAGTAGTCAATTAACCTAAACTTTTTGGTCAAGTGATAATATTGTTTTTGTTCATACAAAACTCACTATGTTACTACGCAGTTTGTTATAAGAATATAAAATTACTTCATGTATTTGGGGAGTGCAGGAAACATACATGCATCCTCCATTAGTTAGATGAACACCAAACATCAATAATAGCATTAGCCTGTAGCAATTTCGAGACACCATATCTCCTTATCCACTGTATGAAAATATGTTTTGTTTTGCCTACCTGAATATCTATATTATAATTTAATGGCCTTGGAGGAATGTATTTTAATGATGGCAAAAATACATTTTTGGTTTGTACATTTTGGGCCAATTCTCATTTTGGTCCCTAAATTGATTTTGCTACTAATGTAGTCCCTAAAAAAAAGAAAATCAATTTTATTTTGATCTCTGCCGTAAACTAACTGATAGAATTATCCTACATACTGATGGATCGCCACATGTCAAGCCCACCCATTTAAATAACAATTAAATAATCCTACATGTCTAATGAAACTCACGTGATTCACACCTCACCCGTCCATGTTAGCTTCCCGCCACTCAACCCCACACGTGACCCCACGTGACCTCACTCAACAACTACTTCACACGCTACCTTACCCAGACACACTCAAAGAACCCTAAAAAAAGCTCTACTCTGCATCATTGAGACGAAGGCATTCCAAACCAAGGGAAGAAGAATGGAAGTTAGCTCTACCTTTGCATTATCTGAGGAAAGCTTGAGAAGGAGAGTAACATGCATGTGCTATTGCCCCTCCCTTGTGAAAACCATTCTAGTGGTGTCCTGGACAGAAAACAATCCAGTTAGAAAGTTCTACAAGTGTCCCAATTATTGGGTAAATGGGGGTTTCTTGTTTCGAACCCTTTTAATTCGTTCTTCATTACTTCATTTTGGGTTTGGGTTAGGGTTATTGTTGGTTTGGATTT
>NW_027069472.1:1573114-1632692 GCF_002906115.3 Quercus suber
CGTTGGCTTACTTCTAGACGAGGGCGTCGCTTTGTCTTCAGTGCATTTTTTCCTCTTATATATAAATCACATCCTTCTCCTCATTCCTCTATTTCAACCTTGCTGATTATTGAGAGAGAGAGCTTGTCGTCTTCACTTTCGTCAGCTTATTGACTTGTCAAATTACTAATGCCATCACTTTTCCAAAGGCTTATTCACCTGTAAGTTTTTCTCTTTCTTTCTTTTGCATTTTTGCTCTAGTTGAACAATTTCTTAGTGAGGTCATCAATTTAGGTACTTAGAATGAATCCGTCACTTGTAGGTAGTCAGATGTCAAGTGATGCGTCGAGTGAACAGTCGTCAGTCCACGAAAGAGCTAGCTACGACAAGGTTTTTGGTTCAGGTCAGGAGTCCGTCGGCTTTTTGGGGTCGTCTGAGAGGAAATGTCAGCCTAGTCTCCTGACGATGACATGGAAGATTATGTTGAGGGAGTTGAGGAGGAAGTAATAGATGAGGATGAAACGGAGGGGGAAAGTGACGGAGAGGAGGGATGAGGATGAGGGTGACAAAGAATCCTATGAAGAGGCTTTAGTAAGTCCTGGAGGTAACCGTCCTTTCATCCTTCTTGAGGATTGAGCTGTCACAAATTTTTGCCAAAAATGAGTGATAGGGTTTCAAGGATTTACGCACCCGTTACCAGATCCTACAGTCCAATCAAAATACCTAGACCTAAATCATATTTAAACCCAAATTTAAAGAACCAAAAAACAGAGACTAATCGATGGAGGATACGGATTTGATGGTCTGTCTCTCTATTTCTCTATATCTGCCTCTTTCTGTCTCTGTATCTCAATACCTCTTAGACCTTTCATCGCATTTAATTTTGATTGGTGGTAGTTCTCTCTATCTCCATATTTCAATTCCTGCACACACCTTTAGGTTACCGGTGCCAGTTGCGGTGGTCTAAGTCTGGTAAGGGATGGTGATGGCCAACAGTACGAACTCTATCTCCTTTGTATCGCAAGCTTTTTTTTTTTTTCTCCTTCCCTTTCTCTGTATCGTTAGTTTTTTTTTTTTTTTTAGTTGCAAGCCTTATTTTATTTTATTTTAACTATTTTATACACACACACACACACACACACATAAAGACTATCAAACAGTATTAAGGTTGTGAAACAATATAATTTATCACTTTTTAACTTATACATGGCTAAATTTTAGATGGGCATTTTCCCTACATGGCAACACCACCTTTATTGCAGGAAAAGCTTTTGCTATTATATATAGTATATGATATATAGGGTTGGACAAAGTTTAGCTACAAAATTGATTGTAGCGTTAGGCTACAAACTCACTCAGTATTTCTTTATTGGAAGTGAATTTTGATAAATCCACCATTGGATTGCATCTTCTTCTTATATCCTCCATGTTTGCAAAATTTCAAGAAAATTAAAGATCAATAGCTATGTCATTAATAAATTTTTAAATTGTAAGTTTTTGTAATTCAAAATTATGCATAAAATATAAGATTATAGATTATATAGTAAATGATATCCGATTGACACAAAAATTGACATGTGCATTAAGAGCGTAAAGAACATGTAATTCAACGGTTAGATTTTCAAAATATGCAGTATATTTATTTTATTAAGTGAGTTTGTAGTCTAAGACTACAACTAATTTTGTAACTAAACTTTGTCATATAGGGTTTTAGAAAAGTTTTTTTTTTTTTTTTTTTTTTTTGCATTTATGTTTTTTTTATATATTGTACTGACTTGAAAAATTATGAGAGTTTCAGATGTTTCGGTTTTATATATATATATATATATGTATATTTATTTATTTATTTATATAGATTACAGGGTTTAACAACGAGGTGGAGATTAGAGGGTGTCTCGTTGGAATATTTTAGTGTTAAGAGTTCAAAATTACTGAATTCACTACTCGGTTTTTGCAATTTGGAATTAAACTTTTGACTCTTTTAGCATGTCGTTGTCAGCAGTCAAAAGGGTTTCCAATATTTGGAACAACGTTTGATTGAATCTGTTTTCTTCTCTTTCTTCTTCTTCTTCTTCTTCTTCTTTTTTTTTTTTTTTCCTTGCGTTGTTACCAATGAATTTCATTCCAACAGTGACCTCGCAAATTGCAACCATATCATATATTTCGATATTTGTTATTAATGACATTCTTCACAGGTTGATGAATGTAACAACTAGAATTGCACAAATATTGAAATTGATATAAGCATAATTCTCTCTCGAATTCCCTCTTTCTCAATTCTACCTAGAATTAAGTCAGATTCGATCTGTTCCCATTCATTTTCCCTAGAACCAAATCGAAACATTATATTATTATCTCTCAAGATTTCATAGAAATAATGATTATTTGACTAAATTCACAGTAGTCAATTAACCTAAACTTTTTGGTCAAGTGATAATATTGTTTTTGTTCATACAAAACTCACTATGTTACTACGCAGTTTGTTATAAGAATATAAAATTACTTCATGTATTTGGGGAGTGCAGGAAACATACATGCATCCTCCATTAGTTAGATGAACACCAAACATCAATAATAGCATTAGCCTGTAGCAATTTCGAGACACCATATCTCCTTATCCACTGTATGAAAATATGTTTTGTTTTGCCTACCTGAATATCTATATTATAATTTAATGGCCTTGGAGGAATGTATTTTAATGATGGCAAAAATACATTTTTGGTTTGTACATTTTGGGCCAATTCTCATTTTGGTCCCTAAATTGATTTTGCTACTAATGTAGTCCCTAAAAAAAAAAAAATCAATTTTATTTTGATCTCTGCCGTAAACTAACTGATAGAATTATCCTACATACTGATGGATCGCCACATGTCAAGCCCACCCATTTAAATAACAATTAAATGATCCTACATGTCTAATGAAACTCACGTGATTCACACCTCACCCGTCCATGTTAGCTTCCCGCCACTCAACCCCACACGTGACCCCACGTGACCTCACTCAACAACTACTTCACACGCTACCTTACCCAGACACACTCAAAGAACCCTAAAAAAAGCTCTACTCTGCATCATTGAGACGAAGGCATTCCAAACCAAGGGAAGAAGAATGGAAGTTAGCTCTACCTTTGCATTATCTGAGGAAAGCTTGAGAAGGAGAGTAACATGCATGTGCTATTGCCCCTCCCTTGTGAAAACCATTCTAGTGGTGTCCTGGACAGAAAACAATCCAGTTAGAAAGTTCTACAAGTGTCCCAATTATTGGGTAAATGGGGGTTTCTTGTTTCGAACCCTTTTAATTCGTTCTTCATTACTTCATTTTGGGTTTGGGTTAGGGTTATTGTTGGTTTGGATTTCTTTTTTTTTGTGTTTGCTGATTGTGTATGTTGATTTGGTTTGAATTTGGATTTAATTTCAGGTAGGTAAGAAGTACAAATTTTTCCCATGGGTTGATGATAAGATTTGTGAGCATGGTAAGGTGCTTATCCCATAAATGAGGCAGACTATTCTCAAACTCCAAGCCGAGGTTTCAACTAGCAAGAAGAAGGAGAAGTTTTTGATAGTGTGTTTGATATTGACATTGGTGCTGTGTGGGATCAGCCTTTGTGTGATTTTAGCTTTGGTGGGTTAGATGGGTGGGTTATGGTGTAGCATGTTGTTAGGACGTATGTGATTCACATGTTAGGAACATATGTCACTATTTTATGTAGTTGGCTAATCCATTGACAAAACGCACCTTACTTGTATTTTGGTAGATCTAGGATGTGTTTAATACTTCAAGAAACCTTGTTTCAAGATCAAGTATTAAAGCCATGCAAGTCTGTCCAAGAATCAAGTGAGAAAGTGCTGAATTTTAAAGCTCGATAGCTTCTCGACACCTCCTCGACACCTGGCTATCTGTCGAGCTCTTCAGCTGATTCTTATCGCAATCTCGATAACTTCTCGATAGCTGGTCGATCGATCGAGAAAGTTTTTGTCCCCTTGATACCTTCTCGACACCTCCTCAATAGCTGTTATCTGTCAAGATTCATTAAATCTTGACACCTGCTCAACACCTTCTCGATAGCTGCTATCTGTCGAGGATGAACTCACAGCAGAAACTTCTACACTTCAGAACCTCTGAACTCTCAATATATGAATGCCACCCTTTGATGTTGCATGGATCCCAATATGTGACTAACTCTTTACACGAATCCCAGTACGTGACTCCACTCACCAACTTGAGGAAGAAGAATGTTGGTTGCAAAGTCTTTACTTCATCAACAATGAAGATCAAGAAGAACTTGGTTACAAAACCTTAAGGCGCAAAAGACGCAGTAGCTTCTTTCAGAGAGAATAAGGTATCGGTCACCTTTTGCATATGTTCTCCTGTATTCTCTTATGTGACGGCTCTAAAATAAGCCTTATATAGGTCTAGGGTTGTGAGAAAAAAAAAACCCTACTCAAATACATAAGCCTAGCCCAAAAATAGAAATCTGAATTTTCGTAAATGTCGAGGTTACGGGAATTCAGATTTCTATTTTTGGGCTAGGCTTATGTATTTAAGTAGGGTTTCTTTTCTCATAACCCTAGACCTATATAAGGCTTTTTTAGAGGTCGTCATATAGGAGAATACAAGGAGAACATATGCAAAAGGTGACCGATGCCTTATTCTTTGAAAGAAGTTACTGCATCTTTGCGCCTTAGGTTTTGTAACCAAGTGCTTTTTAATCTTCATTGTTGATGAAGGTTTTATACTTTGTAGCCAACATCTTCTTCCTTAAGTTAGTGAGTGACTCACGTACTGGGATTCGTGCAAAAGAGTTAGTCACGTATTGGGATCCGTGCAACATCAAAGAGTGGTGTTCATATATTGAAGAGTTCAAAGGTTCTGAAGTAGTAGAAGGTTTCTACTGTGAGTTCATCTACGGGGATTGTAGAGTCTAGGGACAAAGGTTTTATACTAGATCTGAAACTTCTCTTTAATATAGTGAATTGATTTTCGGGAAGGTTTCCCCCTAGGTTTTTTACTGTGAAACTGGTTGGTTTCATTGGTTTTCCTGAGTCATCATATCTTATCTTATTTATTATTTCCACTGCATGATTTTGACATGATAATGATGTTTGTTTGTTTTAACAAGTTTTATTAATGATAAATCTAATTAACAACTTGGATTTAAAACTTGTTAATTCTATCAATCGGGGTCTAAATTTCCCAACAAGTGGTATCAGAGCGGGTTCACTCTAATTGGATTAATTTCCTGAGTGTGATCCATTGACCGCTGTTGTCATGGATAGAAGACAATCTTTATTTATACCTCCTTTATTTGATGGAACTAATTATGCGTACTAGAAAGTTCGTATGAAAGTGTTTTTGTAGGCTCTAGGTGAACAGGTATGGCAAGCCATTGAAGTTGGCTGGATTAAGCCAAAGGAAGCACCGGTGGATTGGGATGATGCAATCATAGTGGCAAATTTCAACAGTAGGGCCTTGAATGCTTTATTTTGTGGGTTACCAGTGAGGAAAATCCTTAGGTCCTTACCTGAAAGATTCTATGCCAAGATCACTGCCATTGAAGAAGTAAAGGATATTGATAAAAAAATTTTGACTGAGCTTGTAGGGAACCTTCAAACCTATGAGATGGGATTAGGCTCAATGGGAAAAGGTGGAAAGAGTAAAAACTTGGCTCTTAAGGGTATAGAGGAAGAGATTGAGGACTCTGAAGATGAAGATGATGATGAGGATGAAGATCTAACCTTCATAACTGATGAGATTATCAAGCTTCTTCAGTTCAGGAAAAGGATAAGGGCAAACCTCCTAGAAAATCTAAATCCTTAAGGAAGGGCAAGAATGAGAAACCCCTCATCAAATTTCATGAGTGCAAAAGTTTTGGTCATATGAGGATAGAGTGTCCAAACTACCTCATGAAGGAAAAGACCAAGAAGTCAGAAGATAAAGGGTTGGTTGCTACTTGGAGTGACACTGAGGATGACTCTTCTGATGAGTTTGTAGATGAATGTTGTCACGTTATGGCCTTTACTGCCTCAACCGATAAGGTGATTGTGGAGAGTGCTAGTGACAGTGAGGATTCTGTGATGATGAAGTACCCAAGAAGATGACCATTCAGGAAGCCTATGATAAGCTATGCACTACATTTATAAAATCTGAGAAGACTTCTCATCTTTGTAGAAAAGAGCTTAATAAGGTAAAAACTGAAAAAGCTGATCTGTTAGTCAAGCTAAATAAGACTACAAGGTCAGTTGAGACTCTCATTGTGGAGAACACCTCATTAGAAGAGAAGGTCAAGAATCTTGAAGTTGAGCTTAGTCAAGTTAGAACTCAAATAGAGAGGATGTTGAGTGCAAAGCTTGATGACGTATTGAGTGCTCAAAAGCCTAGTTCTGATAAGACTGGATTAGGATATGCTGTTTCCTCCAGCCTCTCCTCTTCCACGGTTTCTGGATCAAGGACTATCTTTGTGCCCCAATCTAAAAGGTAATAAAGGTATGAAATCTAAATCCTTTGTTAGATCTCATGTTTGTCACCATTGTGGTGTTTCTGGACACATTCGTCCTAATTGCTTTAAGTTGTATCCCCATAAGCAATTGTCCAAACAGTCACAAGTTTCCTCTCAAGGAAGTACACCTTTGTTTGGAGAGTTATTAAAAGTCTTAAGTTTTTTAACTCAATTTCAGGAGAATTTTAATTCTTCTATGTCCTTTGGTACACATACTAGAACACGTGCCTTTTCATCTTTATGGCCAAAGACTCGTGCTGTGTAGGTGAGAAAGGAGTCTGAGACTTAATTGTTTTTTTTGTTTGTCCTCTACTTTAATTCTTTCTATCTAAAGTAGGACTCTCTTTGCTTGATTTTTTATCTGTTTTGGAATCATGCTTTCATGCATCTGCATATTTCTATCATGTTTTCATGCATATGCATTTTTCTTTCATGCATTCATGTTGTTTATTTGTTTTGTTTGGTTGTTTAGTTTTTATTTTGTTTTTTTTTTCAAAATTAAAATAAAACTTAAAAAAGGAAAAAATCAGAAAAATAAAAAAAATAGTGTGTGTTTTGTGTACATTGGTACTTATGTACCTTGGATGGCCAATGAAACAGAATTTTCTAAACTTTGTATCTCTTGTAGTTTAGATGAGCATCTCTATACATAACTAAGCAAATGAGCTTTGTAACTCTTGTTTGTGATGAGTAAGATTAAGTTATTTCTTAAAACTTAACACTCATATCACTCTTTTGGCGGGTAGGACTAGAAAATCTTAAGAGAAATGCATAAATAACCATCTCACCACTGTTGCCCGCCAATCATAATATGACACATGTATGCTTCGGCATAGCAAAAGTGCAGTGTCAAATGCTTAACATCTTGGGTATTTCTTTTCTCTCTTTATATGCCCATGCATGATATGCTTAAAAGAAAATATGCAAAGAAAATAAAAAGCAAAAAGATTAAAAATACTTTAAATATGGTTGCAAGCATGTATTCTAGGAGATGTGGGAGTTATAGGATGTACCTCGAAGGTGATAGTCCTTATCAAACAGTTATGATTGTGTGTGAGTTAAAGTTATTTTCTCATATCTCAGATCGTCATAACATGTATACACATATGCAATCTTGCGATGTTTTCACACACAACGCGCAATATTCTTTGCTACTATTGATACATGTGCAGGTACAATGTGATTTGGCCATCATAGATTTTACATGTGCTAATGTATGCTCACTAAACTGTCTTGACTTGTTTTTGAAAAATAAAATTAGTTAGACTTGTTTAGTGTGCGTGTGTGTTTTGCATATTACTTTTATCTTGATATCCATAGTATCTTGTTTCATTACATTCATGCATTTTTATGGATTTCTTATGCCCCTTGATCATTCTTGATCATCTTTATGTTTCTCGGGTGAAGCTTTATATCTTCTTGTACCATTTGTCAATCATAACAAAAAGGGGAGAATATGTGGTTTCTTTTTAAGATTCTACATTTTAAAGGAGAAATACATTCCTTTGTAAGGGGGAGATGTGTTTCATCTTGTTAGGGGGAGTGCTTACTTCCTTGTTCTTGTACCTTGGGTCTTGTGACCATTATTTACATACATTGTGCTCATCTTCTTTATATGCTGATGTATGTTTCTTTCACATCTCTCTTCATGTGTTGTTTCTTCTCTATCTTCATACACATGTTTCTTATACTTGTATGCAATCTATTATTTCTGTTTCACACTAAGATGCCTTGATGAGTTTTGTTTTAAGTGTTTCAGAAATACAGGTTGTCAAAGTCTACTTGCCATAAACTCTCTTCTTGTAAAGTTTTTCAAGAGTTTGTGTTAGGATAGATTTTATTGTATTCAACAAGTAAATATGAGTTGAGTGATTTATGATTTATCTCATATGTTCATTTGTTTGTTGTGGTTTTGTTACGGATTGCCAAATGGGGAGATTGTTAGGACATATGTGATTCACATGTTAGGAACATATGTCACTATTTTATGTAGTTGGCTAATCTTTTGACAAAACGCACATTACTTGTATTTGGGTAGATCTACGATGTGTTTAATACTTCAAGAAACCTTGTTTCAAGTTCAAGTGTTAAAGCCATGCAAATCTGTCCAAGAATCAAGTGAGAAAGTGCTAAATTTTAAAACTCGATAGTTGCTTGACACCTCCTCGACACCTGGCTATCTGTCGAGCTCTTCAGCTGATTCTTATCGCAATCTCGATAGCTGGTCAATCGATCGAGAAAGCTTCTATCCCCTCGACACCTTCTTGATAGCTGAATCTGTTGAGATTCATTAAACCTTGACACCTTTTCAACACCTCCTCGATAGCTGCTATCTGTCGAGATTACAGGAATTTAGATTTCTGTTTTTGGGCCAGGCTTATGTATTTGAGTAGGGTTTCTTTTCTCACAACCCTAGACCTATATAAGGCTTGTTTTAGAGGCCGTCACATAGGAGAATACAAAGAAAACATATGCAAAAGGTGACCGATGCCTTATTCTCTCTGAAAGAAGCTACTACGTCTTTGCGCCTTAGGGTTTTGTAACCAAATACTTCTTAATCTTCATTGTTGATGAAGTGAAGAACTTTGCAGCCAACATTCTTCTTCCTTAAGTTGGTGAGTGAGTCACGTATTGGGATTCGTGCAAATGAGTTAGTCACGTATTGGGATCCGTGCAACATCAAAGGGTGGCGTTCATATATTGAAGAGTTCAGAGGTTTTGAAGCTGTAGAAGGTTTCTACTGTGAGTTCATCTACGGGGACTATAGAGTATAGGGACAAAGTTTTGTACTAGATCTGAAACTTCTTTTTACTATAGTGAATTGCTTTTCGGGAAGGTTTCCACTCAGGTTTTTTACTGTGAAACTAGTTGGTTTCATTGGTTTTCCTGGGTCATCATATCTTGTCTTATTTATTATTTCCGCTGCATGATTTTGACATGATATTGATGTTTGTTTGTTTTAACAAGTTTTATTAATAATAAATCTAATTAACAACTTGAATTTAAAACTTGTTAATTCTATCAACTGGAGTCTAAATTTTCCAACATAATCTACTATATCTATAAGAGGATTTCCTTCTTTGGATTGGAATTTTATGTAGTTCAAAAGTACCGCTAAACGGGAAAAAAAACTTAAGGACAACTTGGTAAAAATATATAATTCATATCTTCAAACCAAATTATACAAAATAAATAAATAAATAAATAAAAAGGAAAATTATGACACTAGACAAAAAAAAAAAAAAAAAAAAAAAAAAAAAACCTCATTCCATGCGCAACGCATGTGTAATAAGGCTAGTTTGAAAGATATGGTTCTTCAATTCCTTGATATTGCTTGCATTTTTAATTTTAGCAATTTACAATGGTGGAAAAATGATATCTTGTAATCACCACATGTAACGCCCCTCTAATATGGGTTGGATCTCATAAGTGCATGACTACTCTATATAAGTGGGGTGTCATATATACCTATTTACACCATACACCCTTTCTAAAATTATGCAACTACCCCCTCAAGATCAAATATACAACTCTTCTTTTTTATATCCTTTTGCATGAATCATACACACAACAAAAACATCCCATCTGACCTACCTTGCCTTGTTTCATCTTAGGTGAATTTTTTCGCTCCTTAAAGAGGTGAGGAGGCAGAGATGGATTTTGTTCACCTGTCTTGAAAAACTCTCTTTATGAAATTCATTTCAGTCCTCTAATTTTATTTTCTTTCATTTCGATTTTTTAAGTTTTAAATTTATTCAATTAAGATTTCGTCATCAACTTTTGTTAAATGTTTTGGTTAATTGTCTAATTTTTTTTTTTTCATCAAATTTTATAAATTAAAAAAGTCAATTAATTTAAAAAAATTATTTTCCATTTTAAAAAAAAAAAAAAAGTTTAACAGAAGTTGACGGGGAGACCTTAATTGAATAAACTTGAAACTTAGATAATTGAAATGAACAAAAGCAAAATTAGAGAACTTGAATGAATTTTAGTAAAACTCAAACGTTTGGTTTTACATTTTAACCTAAAATTAATTTTTTTTTATACATATCCTAGTTATTATAACTTTTTTTTTCTTTTATATACATATTCTATTATTAAATCAGCAAGAGACTTTTGAATGCGATCTGTGAGGCTTACTAGATGGGCCAAGACCAAACCAATCCGGTCTATTGTTCACTTGTTCCTAATTAATTGGGACCTTTCGGAATTATGATTAATGCTAGCACGAGGGTTGTCCAATTCCTATGGTAGTCGTATTGAAGATAATAGAGCTGGCTTGATTATGTCCATCAATTTCTACCTCTTTTCATGGTGTTTGTTTTGCTTAAGTTTATTCGCTAATTTTTAACTTTTAGTTTTTTTATGTACATTTTTTTTTTTAATTTTAATTTTTCTCACTTTATTAAAGTATAAGTATACTTTCACATACTTTCAGGAAAATATTTTTAATAGAGAGCTAAATAAGTTGTCTCTAAATAGACATATAATATATCTGTTTATTTTATTTTTTTGATATACAAGAGTTAGACCCTTTTGGTTATACACCATTGTAAGTTTCTTTAAAACCTTCTTCCCCTCTCCCTATGTGTGTGTGTTAAAATCTTTAGTATTCTTAAAAAAAAAAAAAAAAAAAAAAAAAGTATAATATCTTTCTTCCCTCTTGCATGTTAAAATCTTTAGTATTCTTAAAAAAAAAAAAAAAAAAAAAAGTATAATATCTTTCTTCCCTCTTGCAAAGTTGTGATTTACAACTATTTTGTGTTAGTTTTAATTTCATGCCAAATTTGATTGTAAATTTCTTCAATCATTTTTCCCTGTATATATGTGGATTTCAAATTGTAAGGGATTAGTGTGAGAGAGTGTGAAGACTCAAGCTTCAAAGGATGAACAAGTGGTTTTCGCGAGTGTCTTGCGAGAAACTTGCCCGTAAAAGAGTCACGTGTAGAGCACATGACTGGAAGATGAAGAGTCATGCCAGGCTGGAGATTTTCGTGAGTGTCTCGCAGGTAAGGCCAACCAACAAAGGACTTGCGAAACTCTCTGTTAAGCAAAAAGTGAGATTTTGTTTTACCAAGTCTTTACCCACACTATATATACTCTCATTACCTACAAATTGAAACAACTCTGCTTCAAGCTTCTTGGTCCTTTCAGCCAAGAAATTGTTCTCAAATCGCAGTGCTCCAATGGTTTAATTTGCTTCATCAACCTTGATAGAAAGCTCCTCTTGATCTAGCTCTACATCATTCAGCTTCTTGGCGATCAGCCTATAGAGTTTCTCTCGATTCTCGGAAACCTTATACAACTTATCATAGGTTGTATAGATGTCATCTTGTTCATCCATTTTCTCAAACTTAGATTCCACCGTGTCCTCTTCTTCATCAACTACTTCTACGATCCCCTCAGTAGGATCCACTGTTGTAGTAAAAGCATTCAAGATTCCCTTGTCATCGCTATCATTTGACCTAGTCTCAGGCTCGGTCTTACTCAAGGTAGCAGTAAGAGCCTTGCTTTTCTCAATCGACTTGAGATATGTTGGACATTCTTGTTTCATGTGTCCAAAACCTTGACATCAAAAGCACTTGGTCCGGAAGGAATAGTATACTAACCGCCATCCTTAGCATCCTTCTTCCCTCTGTCTTAACTTTTGAATTGTGAAGAACTAGATTGTTTACGGTCCTTATCAAAGCCTTTCACATTGGCATTCTTCATGAACTTCTTCAACTGCCTAGTGATGTAGGACTTCATCTTAGAATCTTCATCATTTGAAGACTTATCAGTCTCATTACTTTTGACCTTCAGTGCCATGCTCTTACTTTTGGTTCCTTTCCCAAGTCTAGTCAAACCCAATTCATAGGTTTGCAAGTTGCCAACCAGCTCCATCAAAGGAATTTTGTCAATGTCTTTTAATTCTTCAATGGCAGTGATCTTGGCATAGAATCTTTCAAGCAGTGATCTGAGCACCTTTCTCACAATCTTAGGTTTGGGAATCTATTCTCCAAGATTGAATGCTGAGTTAACTATGTACTCCAGCTTGGCATAGAACTCTTCAAACGTCTCATCCTCCTCCATTTTTATCTCTTCAAAGCTAGTCGTAAGCCTTTGGAACTTTGAGTCCTTAACAGCCTTGGTTCCTTTATAGGTTTTCTAGAGGATGGTCCATGCTTCCTTCACAATTTCAATCGAGGATATCTTCTTAAACTCCTCATTTGTGAGCACACTGAATAAAGCATTCAATGCCCTGTTGTTGGATCTTAGTATCATCCCAATTAGCCAGCGCTTCCTTTGACTTGGTTAAGCCTATCTCCACAACTTGCAACATTCTTTCAACTAATGACTGCAAGAAAGCTCTCATGTGTACTTTCTAATATACATAGTTAGTGCCATCAAATAAATGAGGTATAATAAGAGATTATCCTCTATCCATGACAAACAGGGGTCAATGGATCATACAACAAAATTAAACCTAATCAGAATGTGCCCACTCTGATACCACTTGTTGGGTTAAACTGAATTGACCCTTTTGCAAATTAATTAATTACCTAAGTTAATTAATTAGTCAAATTATATGCAATAGTGTGGTAGAACAAACAAATCATCAAATAACTAAGTGCAACGAAAATTAAATTTGACATAGGTGATTTGTTTACGAATGGAGAAAACCACCGAGGCAAAACCCTACCGGGTGAATTTATAGTCATCATTCCCCAGAATCCACTATTATCAATTACAAGCAGTTACAAGTATAATGAATCCCAGTACCCAATACTAACTTACAGTTGAACCCTTATCCTAATACCCAATTAGACTTGTATTGTAGCGGCAATATGTCCATTCAATGCACGAATCCCAGTAAGTGACTAACTAATGATGTACGGATTTCAGTACATGACTAACACACTAACTTGTGAAAAATATTGGCTACGAAGTTTTTTAGTTCATCAACAATGAAGATTAGGAAGCTCACTAATCACAAAACCCTTGGTGCAAAGACACATAAGCTTCTACAGAGAGAATAATAAACTAGAGCAATTTTTGCCTCTGGTCACAATATGCATGTATAATAATTGCAACACCTTGCATCACCTTGTAACATCTCTTAAAAAAAATTCTTATATATGTCTAGGATTGTGAAAAAATAAACCCTATATAAATACTCATGGATATGCATGTAATCAGATCTGGAAAACCTGATTTCATAATTCTCGACAGTTACAGCTTGTGTTGAGCTTTCTGTCGAGCTTCAACAGTAATTCTTGATAGAAAGGATTATGTCAAGACTTCTGTCGAACTTTAATGAATAGCATTTCCTTTACTTGTTTCTTGGTTAGACTTGCACGACTTCAATACTTAACTTGAACACTTGAAGTACTAAACCCATCCTATACCACAACTTGCAGTCATTAAATGAAAATGTGTGGCAAGCTGTGGAGATTGGCTGGACCAAGTCAAAGGAAGCGCCTACTAATTGAGATGATGCAAAAATCAAGGTGACTAACTTCAACAGCAAGGCATTGAATGCTTTATTCAGTGTGGTCATGAATGAGGAGTTCAAAAAGATATCCTCCACTGAAACTATGAAGGAAGCATGGATCATCCTCCAGACAACCTATAAAGGAACGAAGACTATCAAGGATTTAAAGCTTCAGAGGCTTATTACAAGCTTTGAAGAGATTAATATGGAGGAGGATAAGTCGTTCAATGAGTTATATACTAAGCTCAAGGTCATAGTAAATTCTGCCTTTAATCTTGGGAAAACCATTCTCAAACCCAAGATTGCTTAAAAGGTGCTCAGATCTCTACTTGAGAGATTCCATGCCAAGATCACCGCAATTGAGGAATTAAAAGACATTGATAAAATTCCTTTGATAGAGCTGGTTAGCAACTTGCAGACCTATGAATTGGGTTTGACCAAGATTAGGAAATCAAGCAAGGGTAAAAGCATGGCATTAAAGGCCAAAAGCAATAACACAGATAAGTCTTCGGACAATGAAGATTCTAAAATGAAATCCTCCATCACCAGGTAGTTCAAAAGTTCATGAAGCATGTTAATGCTAAAGGATTTGACAAGGACCGAAAGCAATCCAGTTCTTCACAGTTCAAGAGCCAAGATAAAGAGAAGAAAGATGCTAAGGATGACGATCAGTACACTGTTCCCTCTAAACTAAAGTTCTTCAGATGTCAAGGTTTTGGACACATGAAACAACAGTGTCTAACTTATTTTAAGACCATTGGGAATAGCAAGACCCTTACTACTACCTTGAGTGATACCGAGCTTGAGGATGATTCAGATAATGACGATGATTGAATCTCAAATGCCTTCACTGCCACTATGAATCCTATTGAGGGGATTGTTGAAGAAGTGGATGAAAAAGAGGATTTTAGTGGAGTCTAAGTTTGAGAAAATGGATGACCAGGATGACATCCATACAGCCTACGTAAAATTATACAAGGTCTTTGAAAAGAATGAGAAATTGTATAGACTGGCCACCAAGAAGCTCAGTGATGTGGAACTTGAACGAGAAAAAATCTCCGTAAAGTTTGATGAAGCTAATCAAACCATTGGAGCACTGCGGTTTGAGAACAATTTCTTAGCTGAGAGAACCAAGAAGCTTGAAACAAAGCTATTCCAAGTCAGAGCTTAGTTGGAGAGGACTTCAAGTGCAAAACTTGATAAGATGCCCAGCTTTCAGAAATCTGCTTCTAATCGAACCGGGGTATGATCTCTCTTCCTCTAATATTGCCTCTTCTAGTACTAATGTGTTTGTTTCACATGCTAATAATGTTGAATCTGAGAATAATGATGTTAAAACTGTTTTAGCTAGCGACTAAAACCCCTAGGGCTAAGAAAAGCAATAACCAAAAGTCTAAACAAAAGAAGCAGCATCTCTGTCATCACTGTGGAGCTACTGGACATACTCGACCTAATTGCTATGAGTGGTTAGCCACTCAACAAAGCAATAGTATGATCTCATTCGGGAACCAGAATTAGTTTCCATCCTCTCTTGCTCCTCTTGGAGATCTTCTCAAAGCCCTCATGTTTCTTTCGAACTTGAATGATTTCAATTCTTCCCCCTCACCCCCAGATCAAGTGTTTGCTAAACAGAAAGGTTCTTCCAAGGTGTGGAAAGAAAAAGGCTCTAAGTGATCTAGTCACTTTTTCTCTTTTTTTTTTTTTTTTAATTTCTTGTACTTAACACTCATATCACTCTTTTTGACGGGAAGGACTAGAAAATTCTTAGAGAAAGACACAAATAACCATCTCACCACTATTGCCTGCCAATCATGAAATGACATTTGTATGCTTCGGCATAGCAAAAGTGCAATGTCAAAAATTTAACATAATTGGGTATTTCTTTTCTTTCTCTTATATGCTCATGCATGATATGCTTAACATAAGAAAAATATGCAAAGAAAAATAAAAACAAAAATAATCAAAATGCTTTATATATGATTGTAAGCATGTCTTCTAGGAGATGTGAGAGTTATAGAATGTACCTCAAAGGTAATAGTTCCCATCAAGCAGTTACGATTGTGTGTGAGTTAAATTTTCTCATATCTCAAATTGTCATAACATGTAGACACTCTTGCAATCTTGCAATGTTTTCATACACAACATGCAAAATTATTCGCTACTTTTGATACATGTGCAGGTTTAATGTGATTTAGCCATCACAAGAAATACATGTGTTAATGTATACTCACTAAATTATCTTGATTTGTTTTTGAAATATAAAATTGGTTAAACTTGTTTAGTGTGTGTGTGTGTGTGTGTGTGTGTGTGTGTTTTGGATCTAAATGCTTGACTTTTTTCTTGTTGAGAGATGATTTTGAAAGCTTAAAATGTTGTTTAAATCTTTGGTTGGGTAGCATGCTTGATTGCATTCATGTCTATGTTTTTCTCTTCTTTGAAAAACTGTTTTTGCCCATCTTGACATTTTCTCGACAGCTCTCAACAAATAGCTATCTATCAAGACCCTTGGACTGCTTTTCTCGACAGATCTTATTGCATTTTCGATCTATTGAAGCTTTCTATAATTTGTCTTCATAGCTTTTCGACAGCTTCTTAATCCATCGAGAAAGTCTCTGTCTGCTTGATAGCTTCTCGATAGTTATTCGATCCATTGAGGTTCTTGGCCACCGACAGATTCTTGACAGCAGCTCAACAGATTCTCAATAGCTCTCGATCCATCGAGTTGCGTTTTTCTATATATAGCTTCAATGTGATTTTGCTTTCATTTATCTGCAATCTCTCTTGATAGAAACTGTCTCTTCACCTCCCTAAACACTTTTCCCTCAACCTCTTCACCTTCCCCATTTAATTTCGGTCTAATTGAAAGATTGGAAATGTGTCGAAAAAACACGAGCAATTTAGACCCTCAAATTAAAGTTACGGTTTGGTTGATTTTACACTAACTTAATACTAAGTGTGGAATAGTGTAAACACAAGCGTATAAGCAAGACAACTACTCTAATCCATATTTAAAGCAACACAGCAGTAAAAAAGAAATGAACAAGAGTAGGAAAGAGAGATGCAAACACAGATAACACTGAGACGTGTTATCGAAGAGAAAATCGAAGAACTTGGCGAAAAATCTCTCCACCGCCCTCTAAGTGGAAATCGATCTACTAGACAATCAGTTGGGATACATGGGTTAGTAAAAGACCCTCCAAGCCTAATCTACCGATGTACCTAAGCCCTCCAAGCTCCTACTCCAACAAGGCTTCTTGGAACCGTGTCTTGTCTTAGTTCTTCGGATCTCGCAACAAGCTCCATGTTGCATTGCCATCCTTGGCTTCTTCCAATGCTTCTCAGCAGCTCCAAAACACTCTCTACACTCTGAATAGGTGTGACTTGTGTTTGGGTACAAATCTCCTCTCAAAGTATGATAATGGGAGAGTGATGGAGAAGAGGCTACAATGATTTCTCACTAAGGATGAGTAGCTCTCTCTCAAAAGATGGGTATGTGTGTGTTTTAGAAAACCTCTCTAGGGTTTTTCTCTCTGAATAGCCTTTTTAACATTTATGGGTAATGAGGGTATATATAGTATGGATGAAGGGTAAGAAAGTCACTCATTAAAATCCTCCAGGTAGAATGTTTCACGACTATTTCGCGAGAAGGCCTTACCCATGAGACACTCGCGAAAACGACAACCTGGCATGACTCTTGAGCTTCCAGCATGTGCTTCTCACATGTCTCTCTCACAGGTTAGCTTCCAACGAGACACTTGCGAAATCCATTGATTCTTCATTTAAGATAGAGTCTTCACCAACTTGATACTAAACCCAATATAATAAAATCCCACAAAATACAAGGAAATAAATTAAGGTAATTACAACACTTTTTGTCATGGAATAAAGCCAACATAAAACATAGTTGTAAATCACAACTTTAAAATCTCCTTCTTTGGCTATTCCGTGACAAAACACCCTATAACAGACTCTAGACTTAAACATAAGTTTGGCAACAATCGCAAAACTCACTCACACCTAAATCTAGAAGCTGTAATGAACTTGGAACATGTATACCTGTAACCTGAAACACTTGCATAAAACACATTAGACCCTCAAGGTAAATCAGGTGACAAAAAGACAAGTATAATGTAACAAGTAAAATGCGATCAAGCAAAATGGAATAAAGCAATAGACCATGGCTTGAACAAACACGTGATCACTATACAATAGTGATCACAATGCTCATTCACACAAGGAATGAACATCCGGACATGCAAGCTAATAAGCTCAATTGAAAACTATCATTTGCATGTCCAACACTCAACTAATGCATTAAAACATATATGCATCTAAGAATAATCCTACATGGGCACAAAAGTGTTCCAACACAAAAACATGATGCAAAGCATAGATACTAAAAGTAACACAAAGCACCATAAAGCAACAAGAAAATAAGCATAAAGTAAATCAAGATTTTCTCAAAAACAATGTCTTCTCCCCCTTTGTATATGCATCTACAAATGTGCACGAGGTAGAATTTCTCTCCCTAAGAATGTGCACAAAAGTCATATAGAAATAATGAAACACATCGGTATACTCTCTGATATAGTCTCCCCCTTTTTGTCACGAATAGACAAATGAAGCAAGAGGAAGGAGTGAAAGAAAAGAATATGAAGATGATGCATGAGGAGTGCAAGATGAATGAGAAAATGAAACTCAAACATAAGACAAAAACATTTTCAAACAATGCTACAAAACATAAAGAACATGACATGCTAAGGATGATGGAACATGATATAGACTTAGGCATGACATAGACACAAGGAATTTGTTATATATGCTAAATGGTCTAAAAGGACTTATCTAGCATAAGTGAATACAAAACATGTCAAGTGATCAAGTTTGTGCAGCAAAGGTGCAATTAGTGTGCATCTAGTGTACATGTGAGATGCATGACTAATGCATGAATAAGCACTCACGGGGCAAGGTGTATAAAACATACCACCAATGATCAAAACATGATAAACATGAATAATTATGGTGATCTCCAAAATTTGGTACTCATCGGAGTCCAAAACAACGAGAAAATGCTATTTGGGCATTTTATCAAACACTTAGAGTGCACACACTACACATGTATGTTAAACAATGCAAGAACATATGAAAATCTTGTCTAAATACATGTTATTTTTGACACAAGGGGCCAAAATCCAAAGCAAATCATCATATAAAACAAAGCCCAATCAAAAAGATTGACAAGAATTAAGTTTTCCAACTCCCATTTGAAAAAAATCCTAACTATGAACATAAAACCCCCAAAAACGTAATCTAAGGATCAGAATCAATGAAAAGAATTAAAGATTACCATAGAGATGTTTATGGAATGTAAAACACTTGAGATTAGTTGGGTTTTGATGTAAAAACATTAAAACAGGGGTTTAGGAGAGGATGGGAGGCATTTAAAACAAATGACCCACGAAATGCCCTTTAAAAAGCTGATCTGGAAAATTTCACTAGTATCTCACTACTTAGAATCCCGCGAAAATTTCGCTAGTATCTCGCAGGTAAGCCTTACTAGTGAAACAGCTGTGAAACAGTCACGAAACTCTCTGTCCAAAGCTAAAAAAAACTAGAGAATTGGACCATTTAACTCCTAGTTGAGCCTATACATGAAATAGGTCTCAAAAACACTCAGAAAACATGTTTTTCACACAAAAACACTTTAAAAACTTTGAAAAATGGGTGATACAAATCACTTCCAAAAGCAAATAAAAATAACAAAAATCTTTTTGGTTTGAACCACATATGGTTGAGCACACACACATCACATTTGAACATGTACAAACACACAAATGAAATAGGCATTCATTGAATCATAGTCTTGTGTGTTGTGGGTGAGTATCAAGTGTGAAATAGTCCTTAGACCAGAGTGAAGTTTCAATGATCAATTCAATCAAGTCATACACAACTGATACGAAATCAAGTGGACTATCTCAATGATAGAAATGAGTATATATGACATCTTACAAATTGATTACATAGCTTAGAAGCTTTTCATTTGGCTTTTGCACAAATCATAAACTGATTACATTTGATCCATTTTGGATGATACATTTCCTTTTTGAGATCGGTGCTTGATATTTTTGATATATCAACATTTAGGATAAGCCTTTGGCTTTTTGAGTACTATACATTTCAAAACACACGTCGCTTTCCCTTTTCCCTAGTCAAATACTAGTATGTGCAACAGGTTTTTGTAGATCGATATCTCTTTTCATTTGGAGATTTACATTTAGTGAGCTCTTTTGCAAAAGTAATAAAAAAAAAAAAAGTGGGAAGAGATATAGACACAAGTCTATGCATGTATCAAGACCATCAAGACTATTGACCATTCATTCATGACAAGCTTGAAAATCTATTTACAACAATCACACTTAATTTTCAAAATTTCTTCCACAAAGATAAATGTGCATACATAACAAGCTAAACTCGTAAATGCACTACGCCATAAGTACGAAGGTACTAGGCCAAACTCACATGAGATATGTGCTCAAACATATACGATTAAACTTATTGAATTTTTCACTTTTTATGTGGTTTTCGATTTTTTTTTTACACATACAAAACTGAGGCATAAAAATAAGAACAAAACAAAACAGTGCATATAACGAAATGCAAGATGTACAAAATGCATAAAGAAATGACAATCAATGCATGAAAGGTCCTACAAAGATCGAAAGAATAAGATCAATGACCAAAAGAGCAAAAGCTCAACCATAGGAGCCCTTCCTCATCCAAACGGAATGATTGTTTGGAATGAGTGTCTCAAGAGTTGGAAGAATGAGAACTAGAGATGCACATAGTCAAGGAGTTAATAGCATTAAACACTTTTTTTAACAACATACTATTTTCACTCAAATCCGGTTTATCATACAAAGCACAACTTTCAAGAAGCTCAAGTTTCTCTTTTCTTTTGATTCTTTTAGAAGAATGACAACTAGAGATGCACATAGTCAAGGAGTTAATAGCATTAAACACTTTCTTTAACAACATGCTATTTTTACTCAAATCCGGTTTATCAAGCAAAGCACAACTTTCAAGAAGCTCAAGTTTCTCTTTTCTTTTGATTCTTTTAGAAGAATGAGAACTAGAGATGCACATAGTCAAGGACTTAATAGCATTAAACACTTTCTTTAACAACATGCTATTTTGACTCAAATTCGGTTTATCATGCAAAGCACAACTTTCAAGAAGCTTAAGTTTCTCTTTTCTTTTGATTCTTTTATGATAGGCCACAATCTAAATGACCCCTTGTGATTAAACCAATTAATTAATTAGCCAAATTATTAATTAACCAATTTAACATGCAAATATGTAGAAGCACAAATAAATCACCAAATAACTAAATATGCAGCGGAATTAAATGACACGGTAATTTGTTTACGAATGGGGAAAAACCTCGCGGCAAAAACCCCACCAGGTGATTTTTAGGTCACCACTCCCGAAACTCCACTATTATCAAATCAAGCGGTTACAAGTAAAGGAATCCCAAGTACCTTATCAACCTACAGTTGAACCCTTACCCCAATACCCAATTGGACTTGATCTGTAGCGACAGTTACCACCTTTAATGCACGGCTCCCAAGTACGTGACTAACCAATGCGTGGATTCCAATACGCGACTTCAAAACACCAACTTAAGAAAGAAAGGTTGGCTGCAAAGTTCTTCAGTTCATCCTACACGATGAAGATTAGGAAGATGCTTGGTCACAAAACCCTATGGTGCAAATACATAACAACTTCTTCAGAGAATATGAACTAGGTTAAGAATTTCGTCTTTTGATCACAATTTGCTTGAACAGAGATTGCTCAATGCTTTTTAACTTGTGTCACACTTGACGGCTCTTAAAACAATCATTTTATATGTTTAGGGTTTGGAGAAAAGAAGGCCCAAAAGCATATTCACGGATCCCAAGAAAATCAGATCAAAAAATCTAAAATTTTAAATCTCGATAGATAGCAGGTGTCGAGGTAGCTATATAGCAGGTGTCGAGGTAGCTATCGAGCAGGTGTCGAGCTTTAATGAAATTGCACTTCAGCTTGCTTTTTCTTGGACAGACTTGATGACTCCAACACTTAACCTTGAAACCTTGTTTCTTGAAGTATTAAAAACACTTAGAACTACCCAATTACAAGTGCATTTTGTCAAAGGATTAGCCAATTTACATAAATAAGTGACATATGTCCTAACAAGTGAAAACACATATGTCCTAACAATCTCCCTCTTTGGCAATCCGTGACAAAACCAAAACAAGCAAATGAACATATGAGAGAAGTCATAAATTACTAAACTCATATTCACTTGTTGAATACAATAAAATCTATCCTAACACAAAATCTTGAAAAACTTTGCAAGAAGAGAGTTTATGGCAAGTAGACTTCGACAACCTGTATTTCTGAAATACTTTAAACAAAACTCATCAAGGCATCTTGTGTGAAATAGAAATAATAGATTGCATACAAATATAATGAACATGTGTATAAAGATAGAGAAGAAACAACACATGAAGAGAGAGGTGAAAGAAACATACATCCACATATATAAAGAAGTATAAGTACAATGTATGTAAAAATTGTCAAAGGACCTCATATACAATATCAATGTATCTATAAAGAATAGAAAAGAAAAGATACATCAAAACCTCACTACATCCCTCAAGAATATCAACACTCCCCCTATCAAAATGTCCTATACTAGCTCTCCCCCTAAGATGACTACTCTCATAACTCAAAACTACTCCCCCTTTTTGTCACGAGTGACAAAGGGTAGAGTGTCATGTAGACATCTCATCAGTAGAGCTAGCATCTCCATCATCATCATCCTCATCGTCCTCAGAATCTGAAGCTGCTGGAGTAGGTGGTGAAGGAGTAGCCTTTGGAGCAAAACCACCCATGGTCGCCTGCCGTCGTGCAATACGACCAACACGAACATTTACCTAATACAACTCAGCGGAGAGTGTATCAAGGCGAGTGTCCATGCACTGCAGCTGCGCCATAATGTCTACTAGAGATACATCGCCCTTAGAGGAAGAAGGAGCAGATGTAGATGGAGCTGATCTGGATGGAGCCGAACGGGAGGGAGGAGTAGAATTCGTCTGTCGTGACCTAAACTGCACTCACTAAATTTTACGGTAGCAGCATCTATGGCACAAATATGTGTGAAGTGGTCGGACATAGGAAAGGGAATAGAAAAATGGCGTAAGATCCTCGTGATAGCGGAAGGAAAGATGAGCCTATTATGGGACGCCGAATCAAGATGAACATCTATGATAGAAAGAATAAAGTGAGAAGGAAAATTTATAGTAAGATGCTCAAGAAGAGATAACAAAAATCGAGCACAAGGCTCTGTGATAGGGTTGTAGTGAGAGAGAGGATGGAGTACAAACATCATCACCATGTTTAGGAATTTAGGACCTTTAGCAAAAGGCCTATATGATGTGTACTGATGCTCACCCCATTCAGCAGGGCGCTGACAAAAGGCAGAGATGAGCTCATCTTTAGACACAGTCCTCAGACGCTCACAAGAAGGATAGTTAGGAAATTCTATCCTAGGAACCCTAAGCACCTCCGCAACTAGCTGCGGTGTGACAAGGATGCGCGTACCTCGAACGCGAGTGAAAAAGAGAGGTATTGAACGATTTATCCCGTGCATGTTGGAGTAAAACTCCTGAATCAGCATGAGAGGACAAGTGACCGGGACGTCACATAGTGACTCCCATCCCCTACTGTGAATGACAGAGGGAAGGTCAGTGTCGGCGAAGTCCGCCAGAATGACTTAGCGTTCCGAATGAACACCTCATCGAGAAAAGTTCTCCGTAAATGCCTTGTGGGCATCTCCATCATGGAACCGAAGGTTAAGAGGAGCAGATTCAGAAGAAAAGGAAGCTCCAGAACGCAGAGAGTTCCAAGCAGGAGTGGATTTACGTTTGGGTGCCATAGACACTACTAACGTAAAAGAATGAGAAAGAGATAGAGAGGGAGACAATCAGAAAAGTCCTAACGCAGTTCAAATAGAGCAAATATGATGAACAAAAAGAACGTATGCATGAGAATGCATGAGCATGTGACATGCAAAGCAAAAGGCATCATGGGCTCAGCCCAATCCAATCCTACCAGCACACAGCATAAAACACACATCTAAATGCAAGTAAACGTCATTCTAATGCACATGGGATGCAATGTATGTCATTTTGAAAGCATTTAAATGAAAACCCAACCCAAAATTTCAAGAAAAACTCATCAATTTTGAAAAACCCCAAAACTTTTCAAAAATCCCAAAAACTAGGTTTCAAAACATGCAATGCATGAAAAAGGAAGAGAAAAATGAACTTACCAAGTGATTGAAACCAAGGGAAGGTCGAAAATGAAGAGGATTTGAAGATTTGAGTGAGAGAAAAGTGGTTGGGAGATGAAAAGCCTTCGAACAGATCGATAGAGATCGAGGAATAAGTGAAAAAATCATGAAAAATCCTTTTATAGACATCTCAGTAAATCTCGATAGCTGAGGTGTCAAGAGGTATCGAGGAAGCTGTCGAGGAGGTGTCGAGAATTTGGCCTTCGATAGCTTCAGGTGTCAAGAGGTATCGAGGAATAAGGAACAGTTTCGAAGCATAGAATCTTGATCGATTGACTAGGTATTGAGAAGGTATCGAGGAGACAGGAACTTTCTCGATCGATCCATCAGGTGTCGAAGAGGCGTCAAGATTCTGATAAGAAAAAGGCCTGAGATGCTCGACAGATAACCAGGTATCGAGAAGGTGTCAAGACAGGTTGAAAAAACAGTTTTTCGAGAAAAGAAAAACACAGACATAAATGCAATCCATCATACACCTCAACCAAAGATCCACTCAACATATGAAGCTCTTAAAATCATCTCTCAATAAAAATTTAAGCTCATGGATCCTCAAAAACACACACACACACTAAACAAGTCTAACCAATTTTATTTTTCAAAAACAAGTTAAGACAGTTTAGTGAGCATACATTAGCACATGTAAAACCTTTGTGATGGCCAAATCACATTGTACCTGCACATGTATCAAACGTAGCAAAGAATATTGCGTGTTGTGTGAGAAAAACATCGCAAGATTGCATATGTGTATACATATTATGACGATCTGAGATATGAGAAAATAACTTTAACTGACACACAATCATAACTGTTTGATGGGGACTATCACCTTCGAGGTACATCCTATAACTCCCACATCTCTTAGAATACACGCTAGCAACCATATTTAATGTATTTTTGATGTTTTTGCTTTTTATTTTCTTCGGATATTTTATTTTATTTTAGCATACCATACATGTGCATATAAAAGAGAGAAAAGAAATACCCAAGATGTTAAGCATTTGACATCGCACTTTTGCTATGCCGAAGCATACGAATGTCTTTGACACTGCACTTTTGCTATGCCGAAGCATACAGGTGTCTTATTATGATTGGCAGGAAACAGTGGTGAGATGGTTATTTATGCCTTTCTCTTAGAATTTTCTAGTCCTACCTGTCAAAAAGAGTGATATGAGTGTTAAGTTTTAAGAGATAACTTAATCTTACTCATTACAAACAAGAGCCACAAAGCTCACTTGCTTAGTTGTGCATAGGGATGCTCATCTAAGTTACAAAAGATACAAAGTTTAGAAACTTTGTTTCAATGGCCATCCAAGGTACAGAAGTACCAAAGTACACAAAACACACACTGTTTTTGTATTTTTCTGATTTTTTTTTATATTAAAAACAAAAGTAAACAAAACTGAAAGTAAACACACAAAAACATGTTAAACAAAACAAAACATAAAACTAGACTGACTCAACAAAAATGCAAAACATACAAGCAATGCAACAAACAAGAAAAGTAAGAAGGGAAAAGAAAGTGATGAAATCACTTAGAGTCCTTTTTCTTCCACACCTTGGAAGAACATTTCCTTTGATTGAACCCTTGAACAGACGGTGAGGGGGAAGAGTTGAAACTGTTCAAGTTCGAAAGGAACATGAGGGCTTTCAGAAGATCTCCAAGAGGAGCAAGAGAGGATTGAAGCTGATTTTGGCTTCCAGATGCTATTATGCCATTGCTCTGTTGAGTGGCTAGCCACTTATAGCAATTAGGTCGAGTATGACTGGCAGCTCCATAATGATGACAGAGATGCTGCTTCTTTTGTTTAGGCTTTTAAGAGTTAGTCTTCTTAGTCTTAGGGTCTTTAGAATCTTTCTTATCTTGATTAGGGGTTGCTCCTAATATTGATTTACCCTTGTCTAAATTCTTACTAGCTAATTCAGTTTTAACATCAGTGTTCTCAATTTCAGTGTTATTAGCAGAAGAAACAAAAACAGTATTACTAGTAGAAGCAGTATTAGAGAAAGAAAGACCATACCCTAAGCCTGTTCGATCCGAAGTACTTTTCTGATTGCTCAGCATCTCATCAAGCTTTGCACTTGAAGTCCTCTCCAATTGAGCTCTAACTTGAAATAGCTTAGCTTCAAGCTTCTTGGTTTTCTCAGCCAAAAAGTTGTTCTCAAATCTCAGTGCTCCAATAGTTTGATTTGCCTCATCAAACTTTGTGGACAACTCTTCACGATCAAGTTCTACATCACTGAGCTTCTTGGTAGCCAGCCTATACAATTTCTCATGCTTCTCAGAGAGCTTGTAAAGGTTCTCATAGGCTGAGTGGATATCATCTTGATCATCCATTTTCTCAAATTTGGACTCCACCAGTTCTTCTTCTTCATCCACTTCTTCAACAATCCCTTCAGTAGGATTGACTGTGGCAGTGAAGGCATTTAAGATTCCGTCATCCTCTTTATGGGAATCATCTTCGGGCTCAATGTCACTCAAGGTTGCAGCAAATGCCTTACTTTTCCCAATACTCTTGAGATATGTTGGGCATTCATGCTTCATGTGACCGAATCCATGACATCCGAAGCACTTTGGTCCAGCCGGAACAGTGTACTAACCGCCATTCTTAGTTTCCTTCTTCCCTTTGTCTTGGTTCTTAAACTGAGAAGAACTGGATTGTCTGCGGTCCTTGTCGAAGTTCCTCCCATTGGCATTCTTCATAAACTTCTTAAACTGCCTTGTAATGTAGGACTTCATTTTAGAATCTTCATCATCGGAAGACTCATCTGTATCACTGCTCTTTGCCTTCAAGGCCATGCTCTTGCCTTTACTAGTTTTGCCAATCCTAGATAGTCCTAACTCATAGGTCTACAAGTTTCCAACCAGCTCAGTCAAAGGAATTTTGTCAATATCCTTTAATTCTTCTATTGCCGTAATCTTGGCATGAAATCTCTCAGGTAAAGATCTGACCACCTTCCTTACAACCTTGGGTTCAGGGATGGTTTCCCCAAGATTGAAGGCTGAGTTCACTAATTCCTTTAACTTGGCATAGAACTCATCAAACGACTCATCCTCCTCCATCTTAATTTCTTCAAAGCTTGTAGTGAGCCTCTGAAGCTTTGAATCTTTGACAACCTTTATTCCTTCATAGGTTGTCTGGAGGATGATCCAAGCCTCCTTAGCAATTTTAGTTGAGGATATCTTCTTGAACTCTTCATTGGTGACCGCGCTAAATAGAGCATTTAGCGCTCTGCTGTTGAAGTTAGCCGCCTTGATCTTTACGTCATCCCAATCGGTCAGTTCTTCTTTTCGCTTGGTCCAGCCAATCTCTACAGCTTGCCACACATTCTCATCTAAAGACTACAAGAAAGCTCTCATGTGTACTGTCCAGTATGCATAGTTAGTGCCATCAAATTAAGGAGGTATAATTAATGACTATCCTCTATCCATGACAAGCTGGGGTCAATGGATCAACACAGCAAAGATTAAACCTAATCAGAGTGTGCCTGCTCGGATACCACTTGATAGGCCACAATCTGAATAACCCCTTGTGATTAAACCAATTAATTAATTAGCCAAGTTATTAATTAATCAATTTAGCATGCAAATATGTGGAAGTACAAACAAATTACCAAATAACTAAATATGCAGCGGAAATTAAATGACACAGTGATTTGTTTACGAATGAAAAAAAAGTGTTGTAATTGCCTTAATTTATTTTCTTATATTTTGTGGATTTTATTGTATTGGGTTTAGTATCAAGTTGGTGAAGACTCTAGCTAAATGAAGAATCAGTGGATCTTGTGAGTGTCTCGCTGGAAGCTGACCCGTGAGAGAGCTATATGAGAAGCACATGCTGGAAGCTGAAAATTCATGCCAGGCTGTCGTTTAGCAAGTGTTTCGCGGGTAAGGCCTTCCCTCGAGATAGTCGCGAAAACATTCTGCCTTGAGGATTTTAATGAGTGACTTTCTTACCCTTCACCCATACTATATTATACCCTCATTACCCACAAATGTTAAAAAGACTATTCAGAGAGAAAAAACCCCTANATCATTTTATATGTTTAGGGTTTGGAGAAAAGAAGACCCAAAAGCATATTCACAGATCCCAACAAAATCGGATCAGAAAATCTGAAATTTTAAATCTCGACAGATAACAGGTGTCGAGGTAGCTATCGAGCAAGTGTCGAGTTTTAATGAAATTGCACTTCAGCTTGCTTTTTCTTGGACAGACTTGATGACTTCAATACTTGACCTTAAAACCTTGTTTCTTGAAGTATTAAAAACACCTAGAACTACCCATTTGCAAGTAGAGTGCGTTTTGTCAAAGGATTAGCCAATTTACATAAATAAGTTACATATGTCCTAACAAGTGAAAACACATATGTCCTAACATTTTAAAAGCTTGAAACTTAGAGCAGTGAGGTCTAAGATGACCAAAGGCACCATAATGGTGACAAACAATGTGTTTAGGTCCACTAAGCTTTTCGGGAATGGATCTAGCAACATGGTTTTGTTCTTTCTTCAACTTATGACATTAAGGTCTTATATGACCAATCACACCACAATGGTGACAAGTTGGAACAAATTTAGATCCATCCAAAACCTTAGGTTGAAACCTAAACAGGGGCTGTCGCTTAAGAGCCTTTCTCTCCGCTTTTTGATTTCTTTTGTATAGAGGAATGTACACTGATTTGTCCTTTGAGGTAGACCATACAATAGGCACAAAATCAGGTACCACAACATGATTGCAACATATATTATCTTCCTTTTTAGCAACAGGTTCAGCAATCAAACACTTGGCCTGCACCTTAAGAGATTCATTTTCACAATTAAGATCATCAACAAGTTTGTTAGACAAAACAAGTTTAGCATCCAAGTCCATATTCAAACATTCAAACTCTTTCAGCTTTTCAAGAGAGATTTTAGCAAGTTTTTTCTATTTCTCAACCAATTTGTTGGATTCATTGAGCTTAGCAATCAAATCATCCGTATCACAAAATAACTTGCTTAAACTCTTTTGAAACTTCTTAGCATTTTTCTTGAAGAGTTTGGTGTTAAGAATATCAACAACACCCAAAGATTCATGTAACATAGCATCACAATCATGAGAATTATCACTTATAGAAGCATCTTCACAAACACGTGGCATGTTACATTCATCACTAACTAAATCATACAAAGAGACATATAAAGCACAATCCATGGCAAATAAACATAAGGGGTCAAGAATCACACTTAGGTATTTAAAACACAACAAGTGTACCCGCTCTGATACCACTTGAAAGCTCGAAAATGTGTCAAAAACACACGAGCAATTTAGACCCCCAAATTAAAGTTACAACTTGGTTGATTTTACAGTAACTTAATACTAAGTGTGGAATAGTGTAAACACAAGCGTATAAGCAAGACAACTACTCTAATTCATATTTAAAGCAACACATCAGTAAAAATGAAATGAACAAGAGTAGGGAAGAGAGATGCAAACATAGATAACACCGAGACGTGTTATCGAAGAGGAAACCAAAGAACTCGGCGAAAAACCTCTCTGCCGCTCTCTAAGCAAAAATCGATCCATTAGACAATTAGTTAGGGTACATGGGTTAGCAAGAGACCCTCCAAGTATAATCTACCCGATGTACCTAAGGCCTCCAAACTCCTACTCCAACAAGGCTTTTCGGAACCGTGTCTTGTCTTAGTTCTCTGGATCCCGCAACAAGCTCCATGTTGCATCTGCCATCCTTGGCTTTTTCCAATGCTTCCCAGCAGCTCCAAAACACTCTCTACACTCTGAATATGTGTGGCTTGTGTTTGGATACAAATCTCCTCTTAAGGTATGATAATGGAAGAGGGATGGAGAAGAGGCTACAATGATTTCTCACTAAGGATAAGTAGCTCTCTCTCAAAAGATGGGTGTGTGTGTTTTAGAAAACCTCTCTAGGGTTTTTCTCTCTGAATAGTCTTTTTAACATTTGTGGGTAATGAGGGTATATATAGTATGGGTGAAGGGTAAGAAAGTCACTCATTAAAATCCTCAAGGCAGAATGTTTCGCGACTATCTCAAGGGAAGGCCTTACCCGCGAAACACTTGCTAAAACGACAGCCTGGCATGAATTTTCAGCTTCCAGCATGTGCTTCTCATATAGCTCTCTCACGGGTTAGCTTCCAGCGAGACACTCACGAGATCCACTGATTCTTCATTTAAGCTAGAGTCTTCACCAACTTGATACTAAACCCAATACAATAAAATCCCACAAAATATAAGAAAATAAATTAAGGCAATTACAACACTTTTTGTCATGGAATAAAGCCAACATAAAACATAGTTGTAAATCACAACTTTACAATCTCCTTCTTTGGCTATTCCATGACAAAACACCCTATAACAGACTCTAGACTTAAACATGAGTTTGGAAACAATGGAAAAACTCACTCACACCTAAATCTAAAAGCTGTGATAAACTTGGAACATGTATACCTGTAACCTGAAACACTTGCACAAAACACATTAGACCCTCAAGGTAAATCAAGTGATAAAAAGACAAGTATAATGTAATAAGTAAAATGCGATCAAGGAAAATGGAATAAAGCAATAGACCATGGCTTGACCAAACACGCAATCACTATACAATAGTGATCATAATGCTCATTCACACAAGGAATGAACATCTGAACATGCAAGCTAATAAGCTCAATTGCAAACTATCATTTGTATGTCCAATACTCAACTAATGCATAAAAACATAAATGCATCTAGGAACAATCCTACATAGGCACAAGAGTGTTCCAACACAAAAATATGATGCAAAGCATAGATACTAAAAGTAACACAAAGCATCATAAAGCAACGAGAAAACAAGTATAAAGTAAATCAAGGTTTTCTCAAAAACAATGTCTTCTCCCCCTTTGTATATGCATCTCCCCTATGGTTGTGCCTCTGTATGATTTATTCTCTCTCTTTTATCATGCATTTCATACTTTTTGACCTAAGTTTTTGGGTTTTGAAATTTTTTTGGGTTTTTTCAAAATTGTTGAGTTATTTATGAAATTTTTGGGTTGGGTTATGTTTAAATGATCTTTTTTGCTCATGCATTGCATCACATTTGCATTTTCACAATGTTTCATGCATTTAAATGTGTGTTTTATATGTTGAAATCTTATGTGCTGATAGGTTTAGATTGGGCTGAACCCATGATGTTTTTATTGTTGCATGTCACTTGTTTATGCATTTTTCATGCATATGTACCATTCTTTTCTTTCTCTTTGATATTGTTGTTGATTGGTACTCTTATGTGTGTCTTTCTCTCTCTCTCTCTCTCTCTCTCTCTCTCTCTCTCTTTCTTTTGAATAGTCTGCGCATGGCACCCAAGCACAAGTCTACTCCGTCTTGGAACCCTCTTTGTTTCAGGGCATCTTCTTCTTCTGATCCTACTTCTTATGTCAGGTTCTATGATGATAAAGCCCGTCAGGACTTTTTAGAGAACTTTTCTAGACGTGGCATTCATTCTGAATGCTTGGTCATCCTTTCGGATTTCTCCGATACTAACTTACTCACTATCATTAACAGTAGGGGTTGGGAATCCCTTTGTGATATCCCGGTCAACTATCCCTCCGTAATCATACAGGAGTTTTACTTCAATATGCACGGATTTAATTACTCCATACCTTGCTTTCTCACTTCTGTTCATGGTATCCATATAGTAGTCACTCTAGAGCTTATCTCCTAGGTGCTACACGTCCCAAGGGTATTGCATCCTGATTACCCTGGCTGTCCTCGTCTTAAGACTATGTCTAAAGACGAACTCATGTCTCTCTTTTGTGAGACACCTTCATCTTAGGGTGAATGTCAAAACACCCCTTGCTTGGGCTTTGCAAAAGGTCCAAGGTTCCTGAATATGGTGACGACATTTGTCTTACATCCCTTGTCTCACTATAATTTGATTATTGAGCCTCGTGCTTGATTTTTGTTATCCCTCCTTAAAGGGCTTACCATAGACTTTCCCTTTCACTTCATACTCTCCCTTATAGATGTCTATAAGGATATGGCAACCCATGAAAAGCTTATCTTCCCTTTTGCTATCACGAGGATCATTCACCATGCATTTGTCTCCTATCCTAAGTTTGCTCACTTCTCTATTATGGGTGCCATTAGTGGTGCATCCGTTCGATGGAGTGAGGCCCAGCTTCAACCGAAGCGGCCACGGACTGAGACAACGACTCCTCCAGCCTCTTCCACTCCATCTACCTTCGCTCCTTCTTCTTCCACGGGTGGTGTGACCCTCGAGCCGATCATGGCACAGCTTTAGCGCATGGATGCTCGCCTTGATACACTTTCTACTAAGTTGTATCAAGTGAATACCCATGTCGGTCACTTTGCAGGACGACTGGCTCACCTTGGTGGCCTCATAGTGTCTCTAGAGGCATTTGAGGACTAGGACAATGATGGTGACTTTGATGGTGATGATGATGATGAGGATAAGGACACTAGCTCTTTCGGCAATGAGGAGATGACTGCTTGAGTGGCTTGCCCTTTGTCATTCGTGACAAAAAGAGGAAGTAGTTTTAGGTATGAAAGTAGTCATATACTTAGGAAGAGAGTTAGTATAGGAGATTTTTGTTAGGGGGAATGGTTATCTTTTTGAGGGATGTAGTGAGGACTTTTGTATCTTTTTCTTTTCTTTATCTTTTAGATACATTGTTCTTGTACATTGGTCTTGTGACCACCTAGTGATAGCAAACCTTGTATTCATTTGATATATATATATATATATTTGATGAGGTCATTATTTCTTTTTCACCTATCTCTCTATGTGTTGTTTCTTTTCTCTCTTTATACACATGCTTCTTATCTTATTGTATGCAATCTTTTATTTTTGTTTCACACTAGATGCTTTGATGAGTTTTGTTTAAAGTATTTCAAAAATACAGGTTGTCTAAATCTTCCATGCCAATAACTCTGTTCTTGCAAAAATTTTCAAGAGTTTGTGTTACGGTAAATTTTATTGTATTCAACAAGTGAGTATGAGTTGACTGTTTTATGACTTCTCTCATATTTCATTTGTTGTTGTGGCTTTGTTATAGATTGCCAAAGGAGGAGATTGTTAGGACATATGTGGATCATGTTAAGAACATATGTCATTTAGAATTGGCTACTCCTTTGACAAAATGCACTTACTTGTAATTGGGTAGATCTAGGATGTGTTTAATACTTCAAAGAACAAGAGTTCAAGTCCAAGTATTGAAACTATGCAAATCTGTCCAATAATCAAGTGAAGAAGTGTTGTTTTTTAAAGCTCGATAGATAGTTCGACAGATGTATCTATCGAGATTTAAAATGTGGAACTCGACAGATAAGCTTGACAGCTATATCTATCGAGAATTACAAAAATTAGTTTTTCAGATCTGATTTTCACTCATATCCAAGCTATGTGTTTAGGTTTTGTTTTCTCACAACCCTAGACATATATAAGGATTATTTTAGGGCCGTCTCACTGGATGCAAAGGTTGTTGCACTTATTGTTGCAAGCTTATTGTAACTAGAGACAATTTGCCCTAGTTCATTTTTCTCTTGAAGAAGCTGCTGCGTTTATACGCTATACGGTTTTGTGACTAAGGAGCTTCTTGATCTTCATTGTGTGGATGAATTGAAGAACTTTGCAACCAACATTCTTCTCAAGTTGATGTGTTAGTCACGTCCTTGGATCCATGCATTGATTGGTTAGTCACGTACTTGGAGCCATGCATTGAAAGGAGAAATTGTCACTACATTACAAGTTCAATTGTGTATTGGGATAAGGGTTCAACTGTAGGTTGGTATAAGTTACTGGGATTTCTTTACTTATAACTGCTTGTTATTTTAATAATGGATTCTCAAGAGTGGTGACCTTAAATTCACCCAGTGGAGTTTTTGTCTTGGAGGTTTCCCTTATTCATAAACAAATCACCGTGTCAACTTTATTTTCTGCTGCATTTTACTTAGTTGGTGATTTGTTTGTGCTACCACACGTATTGCACGTTAATTGACTTAATTAATTAACTTGGCTAATTAATTTGGTTTAGGCCTTTCAACTCTACATCCTTGAGAGATTGATAGCCCAAACATTTACCACACCCATTCCAAGTGTAAAGTGAGATTTTGGTGCTATTCGGAAGTATTGGAAGGAGCCATTCATTGTTGGATACAATTAAGCTGAATTATGGGATTTGAAAGCTAGAGAAGACAAGGCTTTGAGATATCAGTTGGTAACAGGAGCTTGAAAGGCTTAAGTACATGGGGGTAGGTTAGGCTTGGAGGATCTTTTATTATTCATATACTCTAACTTTATTCTATAGTGGATCGATTTCTACTTAGAAGGTCACAGAGAGGTATTTCGCTGAGTTCTTCAATTTCCTCTTCGATAACACATCTTAGTGTTATCTTGTGTTTGCATCTCTCTTCCCTACTCTTAAACTTTTCTTTTATTGTTGGTAATGGATGAATATGGCTTAGGGTAGTGATAACGGTTGATTGCGCTCTTTACTCTTGTTCCACACTTGGTATAAGTTAAAGTAAAGCCTATTTAGCCGTAATTTTAATTTGGGGTCTAAACAAGCTCTTGTATATTTACACAAATCTGAGCTTTCACCTCTAATATTAACTTCGTTCGCAATGATATCACATTTTTAACTTTACTTCGATTACCTTTTATTTCTCTTTTAGTTTCAAATTTAAAGATATTATTTTTCTTTTTCTTTTTTAAAATTGAAAACATCATATTATATACCATATAATAAAATTTCAGTAAAGTTCTACTAAATGAGTATACTATCTCTATGTTACATGGCTAACATTCATTTAAAATTTTTATTAAATTTGATAATTTCCTTATAATTTGTAATAGTTTCAAATCAAACCTTAAATTTCAAAAGATTTTAATTAAAATTGTGAAAATTTTAGACCTCTTTGATTGACAATATTAACTAATCCTTAAGACATTAGTTAGCTTTTAGGCTCTTGTCAAAACAGTTAATAACTAGTTTGAAGGCTAAGTTATTAATTCGACCAATTATGAATTGTCTCTAGTTAACGAAACAATCACCAATATCAAAACACAATGAAATTTAAATATAGAAATGAATATGTTAACCTAAGGAAAACCAATAGAATAGAAATTCCACAATAAAAACCCTAGAGGCACTTGACCTTATCAATCCCAAAGTGAACAAATTCACTACCTTATTAGAAGTTTTACAATAACTAAATAACCCTATTCCTAGTTAAACTTACTAATGTTGCCAAATTCAGCTCTAAGTCCATGGGCTTCCTCAGTTATAGAGATGTAGCAACATGAACCTCTAGTCCATGAGTTCAAGAGTCCTTTGAAGATTCAAATCTAGTACTTATGATGACTAGTTTGCAGCAACTTCAACACCTCTGGTTTAAATTGTGTTTAGAATGATCTCTATTATAGGCTTTTGAAAGAAAAAGGCACAAAATTTTTAGATCTATATGAGAGTAGCTCCAAAAATCTTTTGGACGTGTATTAGGATTTACTTTGATACATTTTACTTGTTAACACGAAAGCCTAATCACTTAATGAGCTAACACTAAATCAATGAATTTTTAAACCTAAGTTTTGATTTGTCATTATGACTTCTTAATTGATCAAGTAGGCGTCGAGGGACAAAGTTTTGCACAGTGAATTCTAGCCCTAAGCAGCAATCTTGATAGCACTTAGACACTCTAAAAGTACTAAACAAGACATTTTCTTCACAGTTTGCCAACTTAAAACCTAAAACTTAACAATATTTATACTAATAAATGTATCAAATTATATCATATCATATACTATATAATAAAAATCTGTGTCATACGCTATATAAGATCAAGTTTAGCCCTCTCTTTTGTTTTTTAATATACATTGAAATAATTAATATAACTGTTTGAAATATTTGAAAAATACTAGAATAAAAATTCTATTACCAAGAGATTCTAAAATTTTTGAAACGTTTTATTATTTATGTTTTATTATCTTAATATTCTACTAAACTTCATCACCAATTGAATTATACTCAAAACTTAAACCCAACTGTTAGGTTCTAAATGTTTAGAACAATTGACAAATCGTGAATACAAACTTGTCTAGATATAGATCTTAGAGTCTATAGGTTTTATTAGACAATGCTCAAGATGATTCAAGTCAAGATTTAAGAACATACAAGCTGCAGGAAGAAGACTTCGTATTCTGTCTGGTTCGATCAATCGAAGAATAGGCTCGATTAATTAAAAATTGTATCTGCAGAATTTTAAGTCGGCCCAAACAGCAACTTAAGCCCATTAAGGATTAGGGTTTTAGATCTACTTCTCCCACTATATAAAAGAAACCCTGAGCCACGTTTTTAGGAATTTTGAGAGAGAGAAGAGTGTGCCTCTTTTGTATCTAAGGTTTTGTACCCAAACCTCTCTAAGTCTTTGTTACTCATATTTCCGATTTGTGTAAATCTCTTGTGAGATCATTGAGGAGCTTTCCTTCACATAAACTTAAAGTTTTCAAGGTAGAGATAGCATCAATATCTTGATGATCAACTCGGTTGCTGCAATTGGAGCTTAAAGAATAACAAGCGTGGGTGCTTGTACTTGATTGAAAAGTCCAAGAAAGAAGGAGTCCGTACATTCGAAGCTTGCACGTGGTCGTGTTAGTAAGTTCTATTAGTGGATAGCATTAGGAAGTCAAGCGGGGAGTTTGTAAGTCCTTTTGTATGAACTTCGATTCTTTCACATAGTGGATTCAGGTTTACTTTGAGGATAGCTAGGTCAAATCCTTCCCAAGTTTTTACCGTGTGGTTTCCTGAGTGATCATATCATTGTGTTATTTATATTTCCGCTGCTTTATATTTTTTATATGATTGTATGTTTGTGATAACCTAGAATTCCATAATTTGACTAAGTTAATCACTTGGCTAATTAACTAGGTTAACCCGGTTGGTTTAAGGGGTCTAAATTTCTAACACCAACCATTAATCACCACACTCAATATCTCATTAGAAATAAGAAAATGAAAGTTACCTAAACAATCACAAGAAACTAAGTGGTATACTCTTGAAACCAAAGCTCTTTGCCTTTATAGTGGTGAAAGGCAACTGGAGTTAGAGCTCTTCCTCATGGTGGCGATGGGTCTTCAAACAAAGAGTAATGCTAAGGACACATAAAATGATATATTAAAAGACAAAAGCATATTAAAATAAATTTATTATAAACAAAAAAAAAAAATTCCCTTGGTTAGAATTTAGGTTGAGATGAAATACGGTTCGATTTTGTACCAATTGACCAATGGCTACAAAAATTTTAGTTTGGAATGAACAAAATTAACAACTTCGTTGGCTCCCCCATTTTTTTGGGTCAGGTGCTGTTGAAGGAGGTTAACTTTGTACTGTCTTTCTTTTAGTGCTTTTGAAATAAATTATTTCTTCACACAAAAAAAAAAAATAGAAAAGGGGGGGGGGTTTTTGTGTTAAATGTTAATGCATCATTTGTTTGTGCACAAAAATTAGAAAATTTAAATAAGATACATGACATAAAATTGGAGTCTAATTTATAATCTCCATAAAAGTGTGCAGGTAAGATGTTCTTTCTTAGGCAATGAGATTATTATTGTGATTTTCTTGGCTTCCGTGTTAAATGTTAATGCATCATTTGTTTGTGCACAAAAATTAGAAAATTTAAATAAGATACATGACACAAAATTGGAGTCTAATTTATAATCTCCATAAAAGTGTGAGGTAAGATTTCCTTGCTTACTAATGAGATTATCATTTGATTTCTTGGCTTCCGTGTTAAATGTTAATGCATCATTTATTTAGGCACAAAAATTAAAAAATTTAGATAAGATACATGACACAAAATTGGAGTCAAATTTATAATCTAATTAGATTTTTTTTTTTTTTTGAGTTTTGGTTAGGACAAGTGGCCAAAATTGAGAATCCAATTGAAATCTAATTGATTTTCTCTCTGCTTCACCTATTATTATATATATAAATGAGTCAAAGGAAAACTATATTTAGTCAACATAAAAAGTATAACTTATTTTAAGAAATTGTTTTCCACTAATTTTTTTTTTTTTGGAAAATAACTTTATCTCACAATAAGTTAAATAAGAGAAGTTATGAGATTGTTTTTCAACTCATTTAAGTTTGCTATCAAACATAAGAATAAGATAGTTTTATGGAAAATATTTTCTAAAAAATAACTGATTTTCTAGAAAACATCATTGCCAAAACAAATAAAGCATTAGAATTTATTATAAAATTGTTATAAAAATGTTGTAAGCTTATATTAGTATACTCTTATATTTTATAATAGGTAAACAATAAAATTCTATAAGTATTACTGCATAAAGCTTACGTGTGGTGTTTCTCCCAAAAAAAAATAAAGCATACATGTGATAATAAATGTTGACCACCTCGTAACTGTGTTTCTAAAAAAAAAAAAAAAAAAAACATAATTGAATATTTACATCTTTTTCTTTTTTTTTTATGTGAATATTTAAATCTTTATGATTAGTGACATATTAATTTGTAAGCTTAATATAGTAAAATTTATAGTCCTTACTCTTTATAATAAGAAAAATGATATGTCTATAACATATTTATAACAAATCTTAATTAGCAATTTGTTATTGGTTGTTATGAGTGCGCAAAAAAGTAATTTAAGTTGTGAATTCAAATTAAAACTAATAATAATTTACTGATTTATTGTGAAAGTGTTGTAAAAATATTACCAGCATCACATTTCTTTTATAATATTCACTGGCGTTAACAAGAAAAGTTGGACTTAATAAAAGCTAATCCGACAAGTCGACTAGATCTCGCCGTCCTAACTTGTTTCAAAATAATAGGTTGCAGCCTTGCACCTCACCACCGAACATGGACATGTTAGATGAGATCTAACAACTTTGTATTATATGACTCATATTCATTATATTATATTCTTTTTCTAAAAAATAATTAAAGCTAAATTTTACTTTATTCCTATCACACTTTTTTTTTTTTTAAATTTTTTTATTGCTGAGATTATTCCTATCACACTTTATCACTATAAGCCATAGTTTATCTCATATCCCACCCCACACCCCCNGTCAGTGGGGCTGGGTTTTAGGGATTTTAGAAATTTTAGAAACTTTTAAGGAGATGTAATATGACTCACGTGTGAACATAATTTTTTTTTTTTAATCTACCGTAGTTGTACAGTTGGCAATTGACGTGACAAGAAAAATAATTTTTTATTATTCCATTTCACACATTATATATTTTCATCAAAGGGATAACATTGGCACGATATTGAAAAGTTAAAGGCCAAATTGACATAATTAAAAGGTTAAAAACTAAATTGAAATATGATATAAAGAGTATGGTTCAACTATATAATTTACCATAAAAATTATGGAGTGGTGTAATATTTCAACCATTATAATAAATTTAATATTTTAGCTGATTCATACATACATACATACATACATATATATACATATATATATATAGAGAGAGAAGAGAGAGAGAGAGAGAGAGAGAGAGAAGAGAGAGAGAGAGAGAGAGAGTACAACACTCAAATTTTTTATTTTTATTGAAATGTTGGATTATATCTTTATTTTTTTTAAATTTTTAAATTTTTAAATTTTTTAATTTTTTTTTTTTTTTTTTTTTTTTTATATTTGTGGGGTTAAAAGCCCAAATTTATATATTGGGCCTTAAGCCCTATTTGAAGATTAGGGTATGTCCTAAGAGGAGTAAATGATTGAGAAAAGCCCCAGATTGGAGAATCATGCAAGGAAATGATCGAGGAATATAGTCCGAAAAGTGTGTCCTCCTCAGATATAAAGAATATCGGTCAAGCAAGTACCTGGGAGGTTTGGGTGACCTTTCTGGTAATTCCAACGATAAGGATAAATTTTAGGCACGTATAAAGATGATAAGAACATAGAAATATCTAAAGGAAAAGCTGCTACCACCGCATTAAATACACTGCAACAACTTTTCTGGCCGCATTAATGTGGAGAAGACCCTTGAACAGTACAGTCTCAACTACCACCACTCATGAATAGGGATGGCAATTTTTACCTGACCCGCGGATACCCGGCCCGGTCCGACCCTAACGGGCCGGGTTTTACCCGGTCCGATTAGGAATAGGGTCGGGTATGGGTTTTAAAAAAAAAACCCGAAACGGGTCCTAGTCGAGTCCGGGTTTTATCAAAAAACCCGAGACCCGACCCGAGACCCGGCCCGTTTAAAAACCCGGTTCCCTAAATTACAAAAATACCCTCTCTCTATATATATAAACCTATCTAACCCTAATCTTTAATCCCTCATTTCATTTTCTTCAGCCTCCCTCCCTCTCCCTTGCCTTCCTCCCTCATCATTTCAGCCTCCCTCTCCCTCGCATCCCTCCGCATTTCTCTCTCTCTCTCTAACCCTCTTTTGCGCTCCTCTATCTCTCACTTACTCTCTCCAAGGTTATACTCTTCTCTTTATCCTTTGATTTCCAAAAATTTTGAATCAATTTCCATTTCCAATATTTGAACTGTTAAAATCGTGTCAATTTCTTCACAGATCGGAAATCCTCAGTGATCTAATCGTCGTGAAAAGCTTCAGTGAGCGAGAAAATGGGTCAGATCCAGTACTCCGACAAGTACTTCGATGACACTTACGAGTATTGGTATTTTGCAATCTTCGTGAGGTCAGGCGAAGATTGCTGAAGATACTGTCTGAGTTCTTCATTTTTTTTTTTTTGGGATCATTTCCTCTTAATAGTTTTTGTTTTGGGGGTATTTGATGTTTGAGAATTCATGTAAGGATCGGTCCATAAATGGAGTTTTATATACCTAAAACCCAGCCCCACTGACTGAAAAAATCGTAATGCAACTGTCAAATCCTCTAAAGCTAATGGTAGGAACAACAACATTATCCTCGTTGATCAACCTCAACGTCACACCCCTTCTCTCCTCTTTCTCACCATCTGCACATTTCTCATTTCTTGTTGAAATCATGATGCATCAAAGAAGGAAACAAGCCAAACAAAAGAAACGAAAAAAGGTTTTTACTTAAAAAATGAATTTGGCTCATCCTTTGCGACTTTGTTAAATACTTAGATCAGCTTAGAAAATCATCAACGAATAATATTAGAATATATTATAACACCAATGAGAATCAATGCCAATATTAGATGGATTTTTAGCCTTTTAGGGATTTTAGAAATTTTAAAACTTTTAGGGAGATGTAATCTGAATCACGTGTTAACATAAAATTTGGATTTTAATTTTAATATTTTTAATCTAACGTGGCTACACAGATGGCAATTAATATGACAGAAAAAATAATTTTTTATTATTCCATTTAACACATCAGATTTTTCTAAGGAAAATTGCATTGACTAAATTGACACAACATTGAAAGGTCAGAGAACAAATTGACATAATTGAAAGGTTAAATACCAAATTGAAATCTATATATCTATATATATAATAATAGGTGAAGCAGAGAGAAAATCCAATTAGATTTCAATTGAATTCTCAATTTTGCGCCACTTGTCCTAACCAAAACTCAAAAAAAAAAAAAAAAATCTAATTAGATTATAAATTTGACTCCAATTTTGTGTCATGTATCTTATCTAAATTTTTTAATTTTTGTGCCTAAATAAATGATGCATTAACATTTAACACGGAAGCCAAGAAAATCACAATGATAATACTCATTAGTTTAAGCAAGGATATCTTACCTACACACTTTTATGGAGATTATAAATTAGACTCCAATTTTGTGTCATGTATCTTATTTAAATTTTCTAATTTTTGTGCACAAACAAATGATGCATTAACATTTAACACGGAAGCCAAGAAAATCACAATAATAATACTCATTGGCCTAAGAAAGAACATCTCACTTGCACACTTTTATAGGTGATCTCAATAGAGTCGGAGCTCTTTTAATCTCACAACCAGAACCAAGGAGTCCAACGAGAAAGACTATAAAAGTAAAACATCATCTCCTCCTAATTCCATCTCGTCATGCTATGTCTCCTCCTTTCTCAACCTCTACCAACTAGATCCACACACTACTCTCTCCTCCTCCTTATGGATTTCTCAGAGTAAGGCCGGGTTCAAACACAATGTTCAATCTCACTCTTCCTTGCTTCACACTCTCATACATTAGCGCTTCATTGACGCCTCCAAGAAGATTCCAAGCTTAATGATCAGTTTTTTTTTTTTTTAATGTCCCTTTATATATTTTAAATAATAAAATGCAAAATTCTCTTTTTTCTTCACTGTAACATCACTTAAATAATAAAATGCAATATTCTTTTTTTTTTTTATTCATTGTTTTATCTAATGCTATCCTATGTATGATAAAAAAAAAAAAAAAAAAAAAAAAAAAAAAAAAAAAAAAAAAAAAAAAAAAAATAAATTAAAACAAAANTAATTTATACTAATTTTTTATTAGATTAATATTTTAAGAGCTCAACCATTGGAGTACATATTCTCTTTGTTCTTAGTAATTATTCTACATGCTAAATTTTGTATTAATTAGATGTTATCTACTATTGATCCATAAACTCATATTTTACATATAATTTTAAAATTAAAATTTTTGAATTTATACATTTTGTAATGAGATAATCACTAATCTCCATTTTGATATTTTTTTAGAGGGTAAATTGCAAATTATACCCCTAAAGTTTGGGGTATTTGAATTATATATCCTGGAGTTTCAGAATTTAGATTTTACACCCTGAAATTTGAGATTATTTGGATATTACACTCTGACATTTCAAAATTTGGAATTTACTCCCTAAATTTTAAGGATGTTTGGATTTTACTCCCCATAGTTTTAGGGTATTTAGATTTTACATCTTAAAGTTTTAGAATTTAATGGTGTTAAATCTAAACGCTCCCAAACTTTAAGGGGTAAAATCCAAATTCTGAAACATTAGGGTGTAAAATCCAAACACCCTAAACTTCAGGGAGTAAAATTCAAATTCTGATGTATTTTGAAAACTAAATTGTCAATACTCATTTAATTAAATACTATGTAACAGTGTAACATTGCAAAGGATTGTTTTTTTTTTTCTTTTACAGTGTTTGTTTTGAAGTAAAATATTTGCTTAAAAGGAAAATATTTTTAGTCAACCAACTCAAACTAGGAAAAGTTGCATAAAATATTTTACACTTCAAATTTCGATAAAACATTTTACATTTGTTTCTGCATTTCAGTCCCGATAACTCTCATGCTCTCTCCCTCATACGCACTCTCCCCCTTTTTGTTTTCTCTCACAACTCAGCCTGATCATTCTCTCCCAAAACCTAACAGCGCCACCCACTAACCTATGCCACCCACCAATGGCGCACTCTCCTCCCTCCTCTCTTCTCTCTCATGAAGTCATCAAAATCTGACTGCTGAGTGGTGGCTTGGGTTTTCGGTGGCTCCTCTGAGCTTTTCGGTGGCTGTTCTGATCTCGCTGCCACTAGATTTGCTAGGTTGTTGGATTTTCAAATTAGATTCTTTGTTCGTGGGTTTTCTTTTTAGGTTTTTGATATGGTTTTAGGGGGTTTTTGTCTTTCTAATATGGATTTTTGGGTTGTTGGTGGTTGTTTTTGGGGTGGTTAGCGATGATTTGGTGGTTAGTTGTTGGTTTTTTCGAAGTTGGTAGTGGTTTTTTGAATCTTTGGTGGTGACCAGTGGTGGTTTTGATGGCTGTTTTTTGAATGGTTGGTGGTAATTTAGTGGTTGGTGGTGATTCTAGTGGCTCTTGGGTGTTTAGGTAGGTGGATGATGGTGGCCGATGGGATGGAATTACAGTGGGTAGGTTTTTGCAATTGTTAGTAGTGGTTGATGGTGGCTGATTTATATTTGCAATGTGTAGATAGCAACACTTGCCAAACACTTGCAAATATTTACAGCAAGTGTTAGTAGACTATTGCAAAGAATTACTCCTATAATAACTTGAAAATGAGTCTTATTTAGTTATTTATAGTAATATTCAGGTAGATTAAAATTTTAATCGATTTTTTTTTTTTCAAATATGGAAATAACTTACTATGGATAAAAGAGATCACTTGCCCATCACGCTGAAAATCACTCGTTTCTTTGGCCCATAGGCCCACTACAAATATCTTAATAAAGGCCTAAAATTTTGAGGTTTTTTTTTTTTTTTTTTACCCTCGTTTTGTTGGGATTAATTAACCATATTTGTTATTGGCCCTTTAATATTTTTCCATCTTCCAAATAAAACTAAATCTTCTTTCTTTTTTCTCAAATTAAAAAAAAAAAAAAAAGAAAAAAAAAGAAAAAGAAGAAGATAGATCTCCCTTTGTTAATTACACTCCAAACCCGTCTTGGACTTGGAAAGTGTAAACACATGCAAACTCAATTTTCAAACCGACTTCAAGCAGAACTCTGATAGTATCAACCTATAAATACCCATATCTGGCTTCTCTTCTTTTAGATTTTTCACAAGTTTAACATACAGATTCTTCTTTAATTCATTGGTTTAATTTCCATGGCCAAGTTCTCCTTTCTTTTCTTTCTTTTTCTTCTCCTTCTTCTTCCAACTCTCTCACAAGCCTCTAAAACAACCAACAATGAACCCCTTCACGTTTAGAAGATAGATCTCCCTTTGTTAATTACACTCCAAACCCGTCTTGGACTTGGAAAGTGTAAACACATGCAAACTCAATTTTCAAACCGACTTCAAGCAGAACTCTGATAGTATCAACCTATAAATACCCATATCTGGCTTCTCTTCTTTTAGATTTTTCACAAGTTTAACATACAGATTCTTCTTTAATTCATTGGTTTAATTTCCATGGCCAAGTTCTCCTTTCTTTTCTTTCTTTTTCTTCTCCTTCTTCTTCCAACTCTCTCACAAGCCTCTAAAACAACCAACAATGAACCCCTTCACGTTGCTGCCATCTCAAACGCTCTCTCTAGCAAGGGCTACAACGAGATGTCACTGACATTATTAGGCATGACTTTTAAAGCTTTGCTATCAACTCAACAAAGCCTCAACACTACAGTCACTGTATTCTGCCCCACTGACAAAGCCTTCTACTCTTTGAACTACCGACATGATCCGTTCACTTTGCTTCAATATCAAACTGCACCATCAAACCTTGACAAAGAGACTCTAGAGAATTCTCTTCCTTATGGGTCCAAAATTGATACCCTTTTGCATGGCCATCCCCAAGTGGTCACAAAATTACCTGGTGACACAAACACATCAATCAATGGTGTAAACATAGTAGACTGGGATATATACCATGATGGGCAAGTGATTCTACATGGGGTTGATGATTTCTTTGATCCTGCCTTTAAAATTCTCAAGTATCCATGGTATGATGGTGTGGGCGTCACAAACAATCAAGAAGACAAGGATTTGGAAAGTGAAGCTGTTTATCTTATATTTTCTGTGTATTCAGCCCTTGCTGTGTTGACATTTGGACTTGTTTATCTTCTGTATGTCTATTATGATGAGTGTAGAGAGGAGACAGATGATTACATAGAATACGTTTAGGGTTTATTACTTAGCATGGAAGGTCTTGTTTATTGTCGAGGACAAAGTTCTCAGAGTGGAGATATTTGCAATTAGGGTTTTTTGTTTGTCAAATTCTATCGTATTTCTTGTTTTACTTGGAAAGCTTTGTATAATTAATTTTTATCTTGCAATTCATTAATTATCGACATAGTTTACTTGGATGAAACTCTATTATCACATCAAGTAGGTTTATTATTATTTTTTTTTTTTTGATGTGAAGTTTATTATTAATTGTTAAACAATTGACTTTAGTTAAAAGTCTAATTCCTAAGTTTACTGATCCAACTAAAATTCTATCCCAAAAAAAGTTTCAATAAAATTAACAAATTTTTTTATTAAAAAAAATATTTTGACCATATAACATAAATTTATACTTTTTTTTTTAAATGGAACATATATTAAGAGTTCCATTATGTATCATGTTATGTGCTTTGTGCCAAGTGACTTAATGCAGCACATATGCTACACGTGGTAGAATTAATGTAATTTCACCATATGGATCATTAAATATTAATATAGTCAACTTTATTTTAGGTGAAATTATATTAGAGTTTTAATTGAATCACTAATTAATAAATATTAGATGCACTGAAAAATTTGACGATTTTTTTTTTTTTGTTAAGTGAAAAATTAAAATAGTAGATGAGACTTAATAAGTATTAGTCTCAAACTATTCACAAAATGATGTGATTACTTTCTAATAAAGTATATTTGATAAAATATATTAGATTTTCTAAATTACACTATCTATTTTGTAAAAAATGTAATGTGTGGTTGAAATATATTTCTAGTGCTTTTTACAAACAATTCATCCTCAATGCATCTTAATTACTTAAAGAGAAAGCAAATATAAGTAAATTCATCACTTATATAAATAAATACAAGACTTTAATAAAATAAGAAAATATTACTTTATTCAAAATTGTCATACTCTCACATTCGTAGAGATGGTAACAAAATTGCTCATAGTTTAGTTAGGCTAGGTTTGATCACATCATATTGTACTATGTGGATGGAGGATGTTCCATCCTACACCTTACCTCTTGTTCAGGCTGATTTGGCCACCCTTTAAATTTATATAGCAACAATAAATGTTTATAATATTAGACTTAAGCTTTTAGATATTAGATATTATGTAGACTAAGATAGTTTTAATGATATTAATTAAAAAAATTTAATTACACATGTTTATAATATTCAGACTATTTTCTAGTTGATTTAAATTTTCTATGGGTTCTAGTTAGTTCAACTGATAAAATCTTTAATGATTGAGTAAGAGATTTGAGGTTTAATCCCCGCCTACTCCAAAAAAACCGATTTAGTGTCTTGATCTGATGATAAAAAGTTATTATCTAGAGAGAACGCCTTCAGTTGAAATTCTATAAAAAATAAAAAAAAAAAAAAAAATTCTATAATGGCTTCCTTATATCATGCAGTATCTCATATTCCTATAAAATCTTTAAATTATCATTAAAAAAATAAAAAAGAAGAAGAAAGAAAAAGTAATTGACACTAAAAGGTGAGACCTTACACAATGACAATGTAAGTGTCATTTGCCCAAACAATGTATGGTAAATTCAACTAAAATTAAAAATATACACGATAAGGATAACAGGAAATGCAAACGACCAAGTCTTAATCCCAAATTATTCTAAAAAAAAAAAACCTTAATTCCAAAATTTTGAAATCACAAACACTTTAAATACTTTAGCCAGCAAACCTTATAGAATAATTTTTTGAGGTTTTTTAGTACTTTTGACCAGGGAAGTCAATACCGTACCGTACCGGCCGGTACGGCCGGTATATACCGTACCGGCCAGTGCTCCGGTACAGGTACACCCTTGTTTCGTACCGGAAAAATTACCAGTTGTACCGGCTGCGTACCGGCCGTATCGGCAAAAACCGGCCATACCGGCGCAATCCGGCTGTTTCGGCCGGTAAATGAAAACAACAAAAAGGGAAAACCCAGATGAGAAAAATGAAAAACAAGGCCGAATCTTGTGAAGCTAAGCTGTGCTGCGTTGCAAGAGTGAAAACCATAGACTTCAGGCAGAGGCAGCAATGAGAGTATGAGAGAAAAATGAAAAACAAGGCCGAATCTTGTGAAGCTACGCTGTGCTGCGTTGAGAAAGTAAAAACCATAGACTTCAGACAGAGGCGGCATTGAGAATATGAGACACAGGAGGATGCAAAAGTGTATTGTAGGCGGTTGACCTAATAATGGACGGTACAGATTGGTTCAAGGGTTTTAAAGGTGCTTCTACACCATTTGATCTATTTTTTATTAACTATGTTTGGTTACATGAATAGGTGAGGGCTGTTTGTCCATAACTCATATCAAAGATATAGATTATCTTTGCTAATATATATATATATATATAGACTTCGGCTAATATATATATATATATATATCTCAAAGATAATTTATAGATTATCTTTGCTAATATATATAATTTATAATTTATATCTTTGCTAGATATTTTTTTNTTGCATGGTCCTCGGACTCGAACCCATGGAGAAAATAACTATCTGGAGAAAAACCAAAGCGTTACCTAGAGTCAAGCTATGATACGGTCTTTATATTTATATTTGAAGGATAACAGGCGGTTTCATGAGACTAACTCCAAAATAGAATACAAATATTGAGTAGAATATTATAGTAAAGCAAACAAAAGAAAATATCTATAGTTGGAAGCAAAGTACTAAGCATTCAGCTTAAACAGAAAGTATACAATTTCCTTACAACGCCACTAAGGCAAGAAACAAAATGAAATGAAAGAGAAAGTAAACAAAATTATCCTATGTCGTATACCAGTTCCCCCAACTCAGTAGGCAAATTAATTCGATAAGCAAACCGAAGGCTTTAGCCAAGGCCTAAGGGCTTTGAACCGAAGGGTCCGCAGGGAGCCTCGCCACTTCTTGTGGTATTTCCTGATCCTCGGCTTTAGCTCCCTCCAACGTCCTCTGGGGTTCAATCTCCTCAGATGGTTGGTCAGTCAAGGATATATCCTCGGCGGTCTTATCGTGACTCTCAACCGCTGGTAATGAGGATCCCTCCTCGGGAGCAACAGGGGTAGTGTCGCGAATTGCAATAGGGTAATATACCCTATCCTCCCTCCTAAGGTCAGATGAGGCATCAACCCTTGCTTGGTTGAGGGCTTCATGCCAAGTCTGAAAACAGTAATGCCTGCACACCGCAGGAACTTGAGCCCGAAGGATGGCTTCAGTCTTAGTCACCCCATCTGCGAAAGCCTCCTCCTCTGCCTGTTGTACAGAGCGCTCGGCGTCTATTTTTGCAAATACCGCCTCGTCTTTGGCTCTCACAGCCTCGTCCCTGGCATACTCGGCAACACCTTTCTCATGGATTGCCGCGGTCAACTTTTCCCTCATATAGACAATGTCCCCTCTGGCAGTCTGTAGTTGACCCTCAACGTCTTGCAAGCGATTAGTTTGAGCCTCAGCTTGCTTCCTGGCCACGGCTAGGTCGGAGGCAGCAGTGTCCCTGGCCCTCTTCATCTCCTCCAGATCCTCGGTCGCCTTTTTTAGGTCGGCCTCGAATCTCTTGAGGGTATTAGCAGCTTCCAAGAACTTGTCACGCTCTTGCGCTAAGGCATTGCTTTGGCCATCGATCTCCTCATCTAACCTGAAAAGAGCCTGGATAGCCTGCCAATGAAAACAAGTAACTCTGTAAAGAGAAGGGAAGGTACTGAGCGACAAAAGTCGAATAAAGTAAACGGGTGCCAAAGGACCCACTATGCCTAGGTATTTCTTAAGGTCAAGGACAACCTCTGACCCACTCATATTTCTTAGCTCGGCCATGTCAGTAGGAAGAAGAAGAGATTTCTCCAGGGCATCGGCTATGAGAGCCCCCTCGGCTCCTTGAGATTCCCGCATCGAGGCGTTATTCATCAAGCACTGATCGTGGAGTATGGCAGCGGGCAGCCAGGTTTGAGCCTCGGACTGCTGGATGGCCTTCTTACCTCTCCGTTGACCACCGAGCTTCAGTTGCTTCGGAGGCCTGCGAAATCTACCTTCCTCCGGCGGGGAGTGGGACTTGCTCCCATCCATTGGCTCTTTATCCTTAGAAAGCCTCTTCCTTTTCGGGTCAAGAGACTCAGTCTGGGGGTCTAATACTATGGGGACAGAGGACGACCTGGTTTGCACAGTTAAAATCTGGGGCGGAGGTGCAGGAGGCTGGGGCTGTGACTCTTCTGGTCCACCCTTCTTGGAACCGCCTTCGAGCAAGTCAAGAAGATTGGTTTGGGGCTGTCTTTTTAAACCCATCTCGGTCTGAGTACCAACTCTTAGGGACTGGAGATCGGCTTCGGACAAATGAGGGTCCCCTAGGTCACCGGAGGGATCCTCAGATTGATCAGCTAGGTCGAACACATTATATTCGTCTTCGGAAGAGCTCAGTTCAACCACTTCCCTTGCCTTCTTAGACAGTCCTTCCTCGGCCACCGTTACTTGTTGGGATGAGGAGGGACCTGCTAGTGGAATGCCTTCAGGTATATAAGACCCCTCGAAAAATGCAAAACCGTCTTCCACCACGGTGATCTGCGTAAGCCGAGGCTCACGAGCTCTAATTACGTGCTTCGGGATTGGGAATGATTTCTGAGCTGGGTCGCATCCGAGGATTTGATGAGCGGCTCTGACCTGGTTATCAGGTTCGTTCAGGAAAAGGTTCGACCTGAGAACGGTTTCCAAATCCGCTTTGTTAATCAGGTGGAAATGACATGCAAAGGCGTGCGGATCTGCGAAAAGAAAAATGAAACTCCTATGGTTAATAAGCCAAAGTGGATATATGGTTATAAAGATAAAAATACTGAAACCTAGATTGTCTCCTACTTCGGATATCCTACCTGGCTCCCCCTCTACTGCTGGGCAATGAAAGCCGTTGTGCCACTCCCCCGACACTATGAGGAAATCTTGAGTCAACCCCTTATTGGAATCAGGAAGACACTGGATGAGACAAATCCTATCGTCCCTTGTCTTCATATAGTACGTCTTACCCCTCAGGTGATGAAGGTTATAGCACCAGTTCACATCGTGGTGAGTCAGTCTCAGCCCCATTTTCTCATTCAAGATATCTACACATCTTAATATCCTAAATACATTCACGGCACACTGGGTAGGAGCCAGGCGAAAATGCCTAAGATAATTGAGGGTCACTGGCCTCATAGGGATTCTCATCCCTCCCTCTACGAAAGCGACTATCGGGATTACGACTTCACCCTCTCTCCTCTTAAGGTTCCACTCCCCTTCTTCACAGTACTTCAAACTCACATTATTGGGTATCTCATAGTCGACAATGAATTTGTTCATCATCTCTTCGGACTCAACCAACTTCTTAAACTTACCCATTCCCCAAAGATGACTAAAAGTTCCAGAAGAAGAAAAGGAGGAGTAAAATCAAGGAAATTTGGGGGTCACTAGAAGAAGAAGACTTACAGAAATATGGCGATTCTCTTCAGGAAGAGTGCAAGTTGAACTAGACGCAAGTCATACGCATCAATGGTTGTAAGCGCGAAAATGAGGAAACCAGGCGGTTTAAACAGGTACTTATACTCCCCCTTAGGTTCCCCAAGTGTAATTGCCTGCACATAAAAGCAGGAGATCCCCACCGAACGATTACCATCACGCCGTAGAACGTGGGAAACATGGTGCCACCAAAATTTAATGTGGGCACGCATTAAGTTTTGAAATGTAAAAAACGCACATCGAGCAGTCGAAAAGTCGCCAGCATTAGCACAAACCAAAGTGAGGCGATTCGCCTAAGAGGGCCCGTAGGTATCAAAACCCTCCTCCCCGTCCGAGGGAACGTGCAGCAGGGTTTTGAGGGGCTATTGTGGGGCCCGTGGGCCTGACAGCCACAGCCTATCGCGTAGTAGGCCCAAGGCCAGCGCCGAGGAGGACTGACTAGCCAAGGCTAAGTCAGACAAAGCCCCTTTTTGACCCACGCCGAGGACCTCTCCGTCCTCGGCATACTAGGGATAATTTTTGGGAGGGGACAAGCCCAGAGCAAACTGTCACATTCGCACTTAATGCATTCACCTAACCCCTCTGGCCGCATTAATGGGGATATAACCCCTTAGTAGTGCAATGTTGATCAGAGTGAACCACTTGAGTACTGATAAGGCCTCTGATGGGACGGATGGCCAGAAGGGAGGCGAATGGATGATCAACAGATGGAAGAAGGGGATAGGAAGATGAAGACTATATAAGAAAAGCAAGTAAAGTAAAGAGAGGGGGAGAAAAAAAAGGAGAAGAAAAGGGGCTCCTCGGCCACGGGCCGAGGAGCATTTTCCCCGTTGTAAATTAATTCTAAGTGTTTCTTAGTAAAAGAGAGTTCATGCTTGGTGAACGACAGCCAGCGTCTAAACCTTTAACCCACTCTCTACAAATTTATTGTTTGGGCTTGTTGGGCTGAAAACTCATTCATATTCAGGGTCAAATCCAAATTGAGTCCCTACAACTTAATTAGAGAACTCGTATACTTTTGGAGAGGCCACTGCATTCTTGTATGCCTTAGGGTTTTGTATTCAAATGCTTCCAGATCTTCAACGTGTATTGAAGTGAAGAACTTTGCATCCAACAACAAACATTAGTTGCTGGAAACTTAGTCACGTACTAGGATCCATGCAAAGGGAAGAAATTTCTCCAAGATCAAGTTCAATTAGAGATTGGAATGAAGGTTCAACTTTAGGTTGGTACTTTGAGATAGTCCAGAGTAGTGGTAAGATTCCTTGTATATGTAATTGCTTGATTCTTGATTAGTGATTCTTGGGAGTAGTGACCTGAAGAAAATCACTCGATGGAGTTTTTGCCCTGTGAGAAGTTTTCCCCATTAGTCAACAAATCACCGTATCAATTTTTTTTCCACTACAATTTAGTTTATTTGGTGATTTGTGTGCGCTTCCACGATTTGCATGTAATTTGACCTAATTAATTAACTTGGATAATTGAATTAATTATTTGGGGTCAATCTATAACCCAACACAAACAACCTTCTTTTCAAAATATCTAGCAAACACCAATCTTTTTGAACTCAAGTTTTATGTGTATTTTTAAGTGGAACTCGATATTCCTAATGTCTAGTTCTGTGCAAATTTTTCAAAAAAATTTAAGCAGTAAAGTACACATAAAACTCGACATTGCTAATCTAAAATAAGGGTATTTTGCTACATATTTTGAAAAAGGGGTTTGTTTGGCTGTATATTTAAAAAATTAAGGCTAAATAACAAAATTTTTCCCAAGTCTATTAACCATAGTTAATATATGATTAGTCTACAGTTTAGCCTCTTAAAAATACTCAAATTGGGTTCATTGTAACACAAGAATTGAGTTTATGGTAAAGATGTAGCCCTTAAGGTTTTCTTTTGTGGAGTAGGCCCTTAGGCCACAGAATTCTTCATGTGTTCTTGTGTTACTTTTTATGCTTCCACTTTCGCATCAAATTTCTATCCCTTCCAATTTATTTATCATGTGTAAACCTTGGATTTGAAAAAGATACACCCTAACTTCAAAGAATCAATCAACAAAATTAATTATAAGAGCACTCACAATGGTGTTAAAATAAGAGCACAAGACACCTACAAGGACCATGATGCCTGACAAAGTAATTTGGAAAAAAAAAAATGGCAAATGTTAACAAGCACTATGTAGTGCTTGTTAAGGTTGGACTAATATATGTCTCACTTAATAAAAAAATTAGATAAATAGAAAAAAAAAATGCATAAAACTGACCACATAGTCTATTTTTATTTTTTTTCTTTCTTTGAAGTTGGTCCCACATCCTATAAAGTTACAAAAATAAAAGACAAAAAATTACAAAAAAAGGGACACAAATCTGCTGTTAACGAGTATCTTAATAGATAGGGCACCTTACGACGTCATTAACATAACCCAAAAGAGATTGCCAGAGAATCTATTAGGATTGCTGGCATGTGTAGGTGTGTTAGTTGGAATGTCAGTTAGTTTGTCAATTTTGGAGAGAAGGGGTACTATTGTATATAAAACTAATAAGGATCTTAATGAGAAATATCCAGAAAAGTCAACTATTAACCTAATTGCTCTTATCTCTTCTCTCTCAATTCTCTCAACTCAGGAGGCTAGTTAAGTAACTGTCTTTCTTCTCTCTTCTAAATTCTGATTAGCCAAGAACTTAACAAAATCCGTACTGCATTTACTCAAAACATCTGGACCTAATTAATTAATAATGTGCATTCCATTTCCATAAATGCATGGAACCTACGTGTAAAAAAGTTGTTGTACCTATTGTTGGAAAAACACATGAAAGATACAGTTTTGTATCTCATACAAAACATACGCAGCGAAAAATTAACATATCTACTTCATTCGCAATTGATAACATGTACTGTGTAAATTTCAGAATTTAAGAACAAGATAGCGTATCTTGGTGCGGTGAAATTGAAAACCAACGATTAGAAGTACTTAAGAACACTTTTAAGCTTAACTCCAATTCCACTTTTACCCAAGAAGTATGGTCTCTCAATCAGTTTACACGTATGTGTTCAAGAGAAAATAAGAGAGTGGCTTACACTCACATAAATAACATTTTCACACATCTGAATATTTTGTATGTTTCTCTCCTTATATATAACTGATTATCTAATTGAGCTAGCTTTTTGGGCCATTCCAATTGAGCTTTAGTATATGGCTTAGAGTGGGACCAAAATAGACAAATAAGACACTAGCTCTAATGGGTTTTGAGCTTTTCTGTCAACTCTTGACAAGCCCAAAATTACTATTAATTATATTTAATACCACTATATAAATATAATTGCACTCTAGGCCTTATTAATAAATTATATCCCAAGACTTTATTATACATTCAACCCCTTCATTAAAATATTTGTAGTAATACAAAGTCATGAATGTTGATTATCACTTTGAAGATTACTACATCTTAGTCCTTAAGTACTCGGTTTAATCTTTTAAGTTATTTATCATATATTTATGAAATCCAATTTCATAAATATATATACTTTAGTAACTTCTTACTAAACTAGTTGGGCCTAACATTCTGAATAACCAAACTCATTAAACTTATTTCAATGGAAAATTTTATATCTCCGTTAAGAGATTATAAATTCCATCTTAAGAAATTTATGTTCTTTCAACATTAAATGTGGCTGCCCAATATATTGAGGTTTTGATCGTGACTTTAGATTCCACTCTTGATATATCAAAACAACTTACATTTCATGATCAGATTCATTATTCTCTCAGGATTAAGAGTTGATGTAAATAGAAGTCGTGAAATTTATTATTCATTTAACAGTCGTTAGTAGAATAATAAATCTCACAGCGGTTCAATTCAATATATCTTAACACTTAAAACATATCAACATATTAACTAGAAATCTCCACTTCCATAATCAAGACAAATCATCTTAGTTGATATGTTATTGTCTTCGCAAATGAAATGCCCAATTTCATTACTGACTACAAACTAAAATTCTGAGTTTACAAAGAACTTAGGATTTATATTTTCTGTGATTAAATCACACAAATTACATACTATGCATCTCATAAACTATATGATAATATCCAAATATTCATATTACCATTATTTTAGATAATAATAAAATAATTTTATTAATTACAATATAATGTTATACATAATATCATATATAGCACCATTAAATAGGATTTAAAGGGCACAAATCCTAAAACCTATCTAATTTAGTACATATTCATATTGATAGTTCATAAGTTTGAATGGCAAGTAGAGAGAACCTTAGTTGTACCTATCCACGTTGTGAATGACTTTAATATCATGAAAAAGTAAAGTGAAGCTCCAGTCCTATAATAGGTACAGATGGCAGGTCTTTGTAAACGTAGATTTTACTTTTACTCGAAAAAGTTAAGTTGCTTGTTCGTATACACAATAGACCTAAAGCTAGCTGGTCTTACCCTTTTCCTTTCCCTTTAATTTCCCCCATTTTTTCATTCACCAGAGACGATGTTGAACTCAAATGGTTTCCTACCTAGGCAATATTTGCAACTTTTGGTTCTATTGCTTTCAGCTGGCATTGCAATGTCAGGTTCAGTTGTCAAGACTCTACCGGGTTATTCTGGTGATCTCCCGTTTACACTTGAAACTGGGTGAGCTTCTTTTTTAACAAGTAAAATACACGTAATGTTGCTTTTTAACTTCATAAAAGTTAAATGCAATCTGTTGGTAACAACATTGAGATCTGGGGGTTCGAGTGGTATTAAAAAGAAACCACTGACATTGGTTTTTGGTGGCAGATATATTGGGGTTGGGAACACCGAAGATGTGCAGCTATTTTACTATTTTGTTGAGTCTCAGAGGAGTCCAGCACAAGACCCTGTTGTGCTTTGGCTTACCGGAGGCCCTGGCTGTTCTACTCTCTTGGCATTCTTTTATGAGAGTGGTATTTTTTTTTGTACTACTGCATAATCTTGCGCAGCTTTAGAAAGGCCTTTAACATATATAATGAGCGAAAATATAATATTGGTAGGTTTTTTATCCAATAAGTGTTTTTGATCCATGAGCGCGGTTGGTTCTTGAAGTTCGAAAAATGAGTATTACTAGTTTTTCTGTTTTGTTGACTTTTCTTAGCATTTTTGCTAACTGGCTAAAGAAACAATGAAGTAACACTTTTTAAGTGTTATGGCAGTATTTTAATATTAAAAAATTCGAATGGGGATGGCCTTTTCTTGTTAGTTTTTGTATTCCTCCTTTTGGTTTGGTTTGTTTATTTTTTTTGTCTTTATGGAGTAAACACAGTTGGGTGTTTCTCCTTTATACTTGTGTACTTTGTTTACGTTTATTAATAAAGTTCTGTCGTTTTATCTATAAAAAAAAAAAAAAAAAAAGCCAACTCAGCCAAATTGACCGGTCACCTACTTCTTTTTTTTTTTTTTTTAGTATACCGAGGTTGGCGTCCCATCAACTAGATACTAATATGCAGCAACGGGCATAGTTGGGTTGGAGGCCTAGGTCCCTGAGTGAACTTGGCCTTGTTCCTTTGCAATGTTTGGTCAGCCCACATTGTCTGTATCTTGGTTGGGTCTGATCCTTTGTTTCTTTCTCACCCCTTCTTCGTGGGCTAGGGTCTGTGAGCCTTGTGTGAACAAATCAAGCTCCACAAATACCTTCTCCGAAATCGCTCTCACTACCGATTCTCCAAGAAAAATTCACTACCCAAAAATCCTAATGAAAGGGGGGAAAAAAAATCATGGAGGTACCCAATTTGAGAATTAGCAATACAGTTCCAAGTTTAAAATCATATAGTATTTTTATAATCTTACTTTTTGGCAAGATATTTTTTTAAAGTTGTACTTCTCTCTCTCTCTCTCTTTCTCTCTCTCATTTGAAAAAAATTAATTGAAAAAGATTGAACACAATGAAAAGATAGCTTAAATAAATTGAAATTAGGTGACCAGGAGAAATACAAGGAACAATTGAAATAAGAACAAATAAATGACAACTAAGATATTCTACTCCACACTAATAAGTAATAACTACTACTATGACATTATAATTCTCCTAAAGATTGTTCTGGTGCTGATAATGATAATAGTGATGGTTCTAAAGACATGATGAAAAACTGAAATCTTTGGATTTGGGGTCCAGTTGCAATGCTAGATAAGGATGGCAATGGAGCAGGGCGGGTCTAAAGAATGGGGTATTTGCCTCGCCCCGCATAGTTTTGTTTTACCTCATCCATGCTCCTCATGACGCGGAAAATTTTCTAATCTCATCTCCGCCCCTTAAGGCCCTGTGAAACCTTGCCCCACCCCAAAAAAAATCTACTTCTTTTTAATTTGTCCACAATTATTACAATTGTTTTTGATAAAAATCTGTTTCGTTAATAAAACATGTTTCATTAATAAAAATATACTTGAAATTACAAATAAATTTATTCCATCAAATCAAACTAATTTTTAGTAAAAGTTGAATAATATTATTAAAGTGTTTAATAAGACAATATTACAACAAAAACAAAAATCTCGTAATACAAAATCAATGATTTAATAGTATATAAATTTGTTTATAATAAAGACAAAAGAAAATTTTAATATTTGTACCTTATTTCCAACCTTGCTAGAGAAAAAAAAAAAAAAAGAGGCCGAAAGCCTTGTTGAGTAAAATAAAATATGTTGATAATATGTTTGTTTAAATAGTAGGGTTTTAAGATATGAGAAATTTACAATTTAACCCTTATTAATGCAAGGAGGGGTGGGTTTGGTGCAGGGCTAGTATCTCGCCCCATCCCTATCCTACCACCTTTACAGGGTGGGCAAAACCCATGTGAGGTGAAGCAAGGAGGGGCGGGTCAAGCGGGACGAGGCCAAATTGCCATCCCTATGCCGGGTGCACATTTGAACTAGAGAACCAAAACGGTACATATAATAATAATGGTAAATAATAATAAAGCAACAACTAATCCTCTGGTCATCATGCTCTAAACTAAACCTTCAATAAAGAGTCTACTTTTCTATTTTGATGATGAGTGAACATGAAAATCGGTGAATTATAATGATATATATATATATATATATATTTAACTACAAGTCTTACACCTTAATAAGACTTTTAATGTAACTAAAACTCAAATTTGTAATTCATATCCGATTCTCTCATGTGCTCCCCTGACTTTAAAATTCACTAATTTGTGTTCAACACAATTTCTATATCAATTTAATTTTTCATTCATAAAATTAGAATATTTTATTAGCCTTTTGTAGGAGTCAAAAACAACCAATGACTTTTTAGGGAGATTGATATAAGAACTACACAATTAATTTTTAAAGGATGAGAAAAGTTCCATAATGGGAAGTCTAAGCAACAGATTAAAGAAGAAATGTGAACAAATCAAATGCATATATATGGGACTAAAGCTCCCTAGGTACATAAGATGGATTCAAAGGCTAAAAACTGCTGAGGCTATCTTTCCAATTTCCCTTTCTCTCTCTTGTTCAAGCCTAATCTATTTCTCCAATTTTTCTGAATCCCTTACCCTGTTCCTCTTCTCCTCCTTTTATAGACATCTCACCCATTTTCCCCTCTCTCCCCAGTTGGCTTATTCCCAGCTAGATTTGGGGGTACTTGTCTCATCATCCCTCTATTTTGCTACTTTTTTTATCATGAAAGAGGACTTTTGAGGGGTTTTCACTGTTCAGGCCAGTCATTCAGCATTTAATATGGCAAAGATTAGGTGAGAAAGCTCATTAATGTGGAGGTGACTATTCCATTGGTCCTTATATGTTCCTTGTGCTTCTCGGGACGAGTTTGAGGAAATGTGGCATCTCAATTTAGAAGGGGACTAGTCAGTTGTCATTCCTTTATTACTTGCCAAAAGAGAGTTCTGCCCATCACCTCGATAATGAACCTTGGGAAAGGAAGTTAGCCTGAAGTTCCATGTTAGTGGGCTCGGAAGGTTTCCCAAAACTATTTCATCTACATATTTATCTTGGGCCGCGCCCATTTTCTTTAAAAATAATCTACTGGGCTTTTGATTCTCACCTCGAGCTCACATTCATCCCCCCACACCTTTAATCATGCACTAGAGAGAGAGAGAAAAAAAAAAAAAAAAAAAAGGAAGGAGGAAGTTTTTAACCGTGAAACAATTTTTTTTTCTTTTTTTTTTTTTAAATGTAGATGCAGTTTGTCAATAAGGTTTTTTTTTTTTTTTTTT